>NC_033795.1:8384992-8445093 GCF_001876935.1 Asparagus officinalis | reverse complement strand
TCCTGTACTAGAACTTCGGGTTTGGTGTTTAGGAATTTACAATTTGAGATACAAGGTATATACATGAGGGTTTCCTTGTTTGGATTATTTCGCTCGACGTACCTATGCTCGTGTTGTAAATTTCTAAATACTAAAACCCTCTTTAGTAGGATCAATGATTTTAGATCCATTATATATATTATCTGTATTTTCTTATACAACGAGCCTTGTTCCCTTGGGGTTGGTTGTGATGTTGCTCGCTAGCGCTTTGACGCTCGTTGTCCCTCCCCCTTTCAGGTAACGAGCCAGGAGCCCGGAGAGTCGCAGGTTGATGGCGACACACTTTAGTGTTCAGCTGTCTATTTTAGCTATGTTTTATTTTGGAGATCCACTGTAGTTTTGTTCGACATTTGAGGACTATTCTCTAGATGTTGTAAAGGCTGTATGCCTTATTTCCTTTACTCAGATATTTATACTTGAGACTTGTTGAGTATTCCAGTTATCTATTCAAACATTGACTATGTATTTCTGTATGTTGGACGATGAGATATTAATGTGATCACTATAACTTCATCAGTTATTTCTTGTATTATCTTTTACTTGCTTTTGTACCTACACCTATTGTTGACTCCACTAGATAGATGTTAATTGTGATGGTGAAACATGTTATTGCACGGTGTGGTGCATGGCAGGTTTGACATTCTTGGTTTCACCTTGGACTGCAGCCTTGTGTGAACCCAGGGGCGTCACATCCTAGCTATGCCAAATTTTAACCTTACCTTTGTGATAGAATGTGATGCTTCAGGTTCAGGTGTTGGAGCTGTGTTGATGCAACATGAAAGACCTATAGCCTATTTCAGTTCTGCTCTCAAAGGGAGGAATGTTACCCTTTCTACCTATGAGAAAGAATTATTGGCAAACATTTTATCTACAAAAAATGGCAGCAATACCTATTAGGAAGGAGATTTGTGATCAGAACTGACCATCAAAGCCTTAAGTATTTGCTTGAACAGAGAATCCACACTAGTATACAAAATAAGTGGCTTGCCAAACTACATGGCTATGATTACAAGGTAGAGTATAAACCTGGGAGGTTAAATAGGGCTGAAGATGGGCTATCAAGAATTCATGAGGATGTGGGAGAGCTACAGGACCAGTTCATTGAAGCATCAACCATTTCTACTCTCAATAGTGATTGGTTGGAGGAAATCAGACACATGTGTTCTACAGACTCCTACTTTATAGAACTGGAGGCCAAGTTATCGCAAGGACAGTTAGAACCTGATACATACTGCAAGAAAGAAGGGTTGTATTATTATAAGGGTAAACTTTTGATAAGCCCTAATGCTCAGCATATAAAAGCCTCTTTACTCAAAGAACACCATGATAGTCCTATGGTAGGTCACTCTGGAATTACTAGAACATTGCTTAGACTGAGGAGGGTTTTCTATTGGAAAGGGCTAAAAAGAGATGTCCAGGTTTATGTACAAGCTTGTGATACTTGCCAAAGATCTAAAGGGGAGAATGTAGCATCCCCAGGGCTCCTACAACCTTTACCTATATCAGATTTTATTTGGGAGGATATATCCATGGATTTCATTACACATTTGCCTAAAAGTAGAAACAAATCTGCCATTTTTGTTGTGGTCGACAGATTATCCAAATATGCCCACTTTTTTGCACTATCTTATCCATACTCAGCTCAGACAGTGGCTCAGGTATTTTTTGAAGGAAATTTCAGGTTACATGGCATGCCAAAATCAATTGTGAGTGATAGAGACCCACTGTTCACTAGTCTATTTTGGAAAGAGTTGTTTAAATTGCAAGGAAGCCACATAAAATTCAGTTCAGCCTATCATCCTCAAACGGATGGACAAAATGAGATTACTAACAAGAATTTAGAGAGCTATTTGAGGTGTTTCTGTTGCCACAAACCCAGTGAGTGGAGTAAATGGTTAGCTCTTGCTGAGTTTTGGTACAATACCACTTGGAAAAGCTCCACACAGACTACCCCTTTTGAAGTGGTTTATGGTCGACATCCTCCCTCCTTACTTTCATATATTCCTAAAAGCTGTAGAGTTGAAGCAGTTAATGAAGTTCTGTTCTCTAGAGACTTAACTCTGCAACTCTTGAAGGATAGTTTGAACAGTGCGGCTGAACAAATGAAGAAGTTTGCTGATGCTCGCAGGAGGTATAGGAGCTTTGATGTGGGGGATTGGGTATTTCTCAAACTCCAACCTTATAGGCAAATCAGTGTTTCCTCTTATAAGCCTCATAAATTTTCTCCCAAGTACTATGGTCCATATCAAATATTGGAGAAGATAGGGGAGATTGCTTACAAACTTGCATTACCTGCACAAGCCCAAATTCATCCCGTCTTTCATGTTTCTCAGTTGAAGAAGAAGATAGGTCACGTCTTCGAATATCTCTCAGGTTGATTTCCTAACATATGTATCAGAGAGGGTGTATTTGATGAGCTGAAAAGATATTTAGACAAAAGATCTATTGTGAAAGGGAATCATTTGGTATCTCAGGTTCTCATTAAATGGAAACAACGTGATATGGTGGACTCTACTTGGGAATCTTATTGGGATCTAGTTAGACGTTTTCCTGCCTTTGACCTTGAGACAAGGTCAAAATTAAGGGGTGGGAATTTTTCAGGAGTAGAAGGACAGGAGCTGAAGTTGAAGATGGAAGCTGAAGCTGAAGATGCTATGTCGGAAGAATTGGAAACAGGTGACAAATTAGCCAAGGACTGATACTTAATTCCAAGGACTGATACACAAAAGAAACGCTAGAGAGAAGGGCTAATATGCAAAAACTACATTATAGAACCTTGTAATAAAGATGTGTGATTCAGTTAGACAGTTAATTCTGTTTTTATCTGTTATTTCTGTTTGTGCACGTGCAACGCACAAAACTGTTAAAATGAACTGTATCAGATTGATATAAAGGAGAGGTTGTAATAACAAAGAATTATGAATGAAGTAGATCCTTTTTCTTCCTCTCAACTCAATTGTGTTCTCTTATTCTCCTAATCTTCTTGTATCTTCTCTCATTGAGATTGTTTCAAATCCGCCATGGCTAGAAACAGCAGCTCGAGATTCAACAGAGGAACAAGGTCCTCTCAAGTGGTCACTTTGCCCACGAACCAATCGAACTTTTGTGTTTGATCGTAGAAAAGAACAAACACAGTATGAGATGAAGTCGGAAGAGAAATAGGAAATTTTAGTTTAACCCCAAAGTTTCTAGAATTTAATTTCTAGTCCAAATTAAAACGCATACAGAAAAATTAGTTTCTCGAAACATTATCTTCCAACGCTTCAGGATAGAAAAATTTACAATTAAGTCCAAATTTTGTTTAAGAACAAAGGATAGAAATAAAATTTTAGAGAAGACCTAGAAACCAGAGCATTATTTTTCATACCAAAAATAATTATAATTAGAATTTTTTTATTATTTATATATATTGACTGCATATATATTTGATCGAGGAGTAGGCTCTTGGAGTATGGTTCTCCAAATTGTTATCAAATCTCTTGAGCTGAGTAGATTTCTTCTCATTAGTTGTTTTCTATTATATATTATTTAAATAATAATTTATTTTTGTCTAGAGAAATTATGGATTAGACATGTTATTATGTTTATTATTAGTTATTGTTAACAAATTTAAATTGTCATAACTATTTATCTTTTACAAGGTAAACATTATTTTAGTATATGAGATTATTAAAATATATCATTTCGAATTTACGATTCAAATGCATTTTTTAAAGAGTTCTATATGACAAAAAAATAAATTATCTATTCGTTTAGATTCATCAATATTCTACTTTCATGAAATTGATATGCGAAAATTTCGTAAAAGTTTTTAAGCATTTATATTGCTTTTTCATACTAGTAAAAATTATGAGTGATACTTTGAGTGAAAAGAAAAGTGTTTTAAATGTCAAAAGAAAAAAACTCCTTAGAAGTCCGCTATGGAGTGAAGTGATTTGTTTAAGCTTACCATATGGTATTGATGTACCGAACAGTGATAAAGAGGCATGTTTGGCAAAAGTGAAGTGGCCCTCGGGCAACCTATGGTAGTGTTAGGTACATTCTGTTCTCGGGTTGACTTATAGTGATTTCATGCGCATTCCCATGCTATTGGGCTACAATTGAGGAAGTTTTGCATGTGTGGATTTAGATGGATAATTACGTTTTTAAAAGTATTTAGTGTTCATTCGTATTGTTTCATAATTTGTGAATAATATTTTATGATATATCACATCTATTCCTAGAATATTCTCTTGTTTGAAATATTATGTGTTTCTTAATCGTCTTTTTTATGATAGCTTATTTAAATTTTAGTAACTTCTCTGATCCGCTAATGATAAGTTTTCTGCTCACTGAGGTAAACTCACCCTATTGTTTTTAATCTTTTTTAGATGACAATGAGATAGCTCTATTTGTATCTCAGAGCTTTGGAACATGAGAATGATCTTTTAGGGTGTTTGATGTTGATAGTTAAAGTTATACGAGTCTTGCTACTATGCATATGTAATAAGAGTCTTTTGACTCATTAGAGTGAACATGCTATAATATAGTTTTGCTCTGAGACTTCTCTATTTATCAATAAAGTTTCTTTTAAAATGAATTTTATTGTAATATGGAAGTGCACCGTAGGCTTGGCATGTGCTTGTGTACGTGTTGCTGTTATCATGCATCTTAAAATAAGCTGTGTATTTTGGGGGCGTGACAAGTTGTGGTATTAGAGCCTAGGTTTAGAAGTTCTAGGCTTATAAATCTATAGATAGTAGCATTTAGAAATAAATTTTAGAATTTTTTACGGATTATGGATATATTATTTGTTTGCTTTATAACTAGATGGCTAGGAACAACACGAACACTACTTCAACTCGAGAAAGTGATTTGCACCAGACTTTGGGGCAAATGTTTAGTGGTAGAAATGTACATGAACTTGGTTCTGGAGAAAATAAAATAGATGCAAATGCTATGTTGCAGATGATGCAAAATCTCACTAATGTGATGTAAAAAAATCATCAACAACAACTTAACAAACAATAAAATTCTCGAGACAATGATCATCCTCAATTGCGAAGCGGTATGGTAGAGTTTAAGAGGTTGTCATCATCTACATTCGAAGGAAGTGTTGATCCTATAGTAGCTGAAAACTGGATCACAGAGATGAAGAAAGTCTTTACTTATATGAAGTGTCCTGATGAGGAAAAAGTGACTTATGCAATATATATGTTAAAAGGACGTGCGTATGGCTGGTGGCAAATGCAGCAGAGGATTTTGGGAGATGGTGCTGACCAAATATCTTGGGAAGAATTTAAGAAAGTCTTCTATGAAAAATACTTTCCTAAGACTATTCGCCAGTAGAAGGAGAAGGAATTTTGTGAGCTAAAGTAAAATGATAAGACTGTAGCTGAGTATAAGGAGGAATTTACTTTTCTATCCAAGTTTGCACCCCAGTTTGTTGCAACTGAAGAAGATAGAGCACGTCGTTTTGAGGAGGATCTACAACCCAAGATAAGATTTCAAGTGTGCTCATTTAAACTCTCCACTTATGCAGCGATATTGAAGAAAGCTTTAGTGATTGAAAAGGAACGATAAGAAATTTTCTCGGTTGATGATTGCATGAATGATGATATGAAGAAGAGGTTCAAATCGGATGGACGTGGAGGTCAAAACAAGAACTAGCAAAACAAGAGACAAAATGTGTATTCAAAAGGAAAGCAGGTTATGAACTAAAAGTCGATGAGATGCACCATAAGTGACAAGCCTAATCATGAAGCGAAGAATTGTTGGAGAGTTACATGTGCTTGTCTCAGGTGTGGCCAAAAGGATCACAAGATTGCAGATTGTCCTAAGTTGAATGAAACTCCAGGTCATAAGACATCCTAACGTGATCAGTGTCCTCAGGTGAAGGCTCGAGTTTACACTCTAACCGAGCAAGAGGCTTTGGCAAATAATGATGTGGTGTCAGGTACTATACCTATATTTTTACTTTTGCTCAAGTTCTATTTAGTTATAAAGCTTCGCATTCTTTATTGCTGCACAATTTGTTAGAAAGCAAGGGTTGCCATGTGATACACTAGAGCATGAAATGTATGTTAACACACCAAGAGATAGCATACTAATATCTAATAAGTATTGCAAATGTAAATAAAATAGTGGATATGGAGCTTCCTGTGGTACTGATTGTCCTTAATATGCATGATTATGATATCATTCTAGGAATAGATTAGTTATCTAGAAATCATGCATCTATTCCATGACAAGAGAAAAGAGTGGTGTTTAGAATTCCCGATCAATCGGAGTTTTGCTTTGAGGGCAGTAAGGTGCAAAAACCTATGCGCATTATATCAACCCTTCAAGCTTATCGCATGTTGAGAAGTGGGTGCATTGGTTTTCTAGCATTAGTGCAAGTATTAAGCCAGAAAGAAGTTAGTCTGGATTAAATTTCTATTGTGTATGAATTTCTTGATGTCTTTCAATAAGATCTCCCGGAATGCCACCCGATAGGCAAATAGAATTTTTTATTGAATTAGTTACAGAGGCAAGTTTGATCTCAAAGGCCCCTTATAGAATGGCTCTAGCAGAGCTAAAAGAACTTAAGGAGTAGTTGCAAGAACTTTTGGATAAAGGGTATATTAGACCCAGTGTTTTACCTTGGGGCACACCGATGTTATTTGTTAAGAAGAAAGATGGTAGCATGTTGTTATGTATTGATTATCGAGAGCTTAATAAGGTGACTATATGGAATAAATATCCCTTACCAAGAATTGACGATTTGTTCAACTAATTGCAAGGAGCTCAGGTGTTTTCCAAGATCGATCTACGATCGGGCTATCATCAATTGAAGATTAAGACTAAATACATTCCAAAGACTGCATTTCGTACCCGTTATGGT
The DNA here is from genome assembly GCF_001876935.1 of Asparagus officinalis. Lineage (NCBI taxonomy): Eukaryota > Viridiplantae > Streptophyta > Magnoliopsida > Asparagales > Asparagaceae > Asparagus > Asparagus officinalis. The sequence continues at coordinate 8,438,192 of NC_033795.1, read as the reverse complement.
CATTATGAATTTCTTGTGTTACCATTCGGGTTAATGAATGCACCTGCATTTTTAATGGATCTCATGAATAGGGTGTTCTATCCCTTCTTAGTTCCTTTTGTGGTGATATTTATAGATGATATCTTGATATATTCAAAGAACCAAATGAAGAAGTCAAGAATCGAAGCCATTTACAGGTCAACATTCCTACTGTATGCCGTTTAAGTAGTTGAATTGCTTGACGCTTCCTGAACTCTAGATCCCCATGATAACGGATCCTGTCAACCGGATCCAATACTTTGGTGAGTTGACGTGCAAGGCATTGGCGTTGCCTCAGACGTGTACTCTTCGTCAGAATTGGCGTGCATTCGGTAAACAACTCCTGGACTGAAGAGGAGTCATTGTGATCTAAAATTCCTACTTCATTGGATGTCGTAGGATCTTTGCGAGGGGAAGCCTTAACAACAATTGGGCGAGAGTCACCCTGAGCTTTCATTGGTGTATAAACCTTCTTAGAAGGTGAGACTTTCTTGCACCTGCAGGGCATGGAAGATCTTGAAGAGGAGGATGAGAGGTATTCCTCAAACTTCTGTTGGTCGAACTCGTACTCGACCTCTGTATCAACAGGGATCAAGATCCTTGGTTATGATATGAAAGCCTCTGTAGAGAGGCTGTTGGCTCCCATTGTGGTTGCTAGTGTGTTTGCGTTGAATGTTGGTTTATTCATGGAACTCATTACAATTTCAATAGTTTAAAACAAGTTCAAAAGAGTTAGTCTTTTTATAAGACCTTTCTTATATGAATAAAAAAATGAAAATACAACTCTCTTCAAACATATACAGAGGACGTTTATCACCCGCTGCTTGCGTGGGATCTTAGCCTGTGCCAGGACGTGTTAGTTCGTGGACCATTGCGAATCAGATCCGATTGACAGAGTAAAAGTTCAATGCTCTTGCTTCACAAAGGAAACAATCGCAGAAGAAATAATCTCAACCAAGTGAGATTACGACTCTTCTCGAGATCAAAACAAAGTATGATCTTAAGGAATGATGAAACAGGCCTCGGATTCTTCGAATAGCTCCTTCTTTATGCTGGACTTTGTCAAGATCTGCTAGCCCTCCTCTAAAATTCGTGCTTCACTTTTCACAGGGACAACACCTCGCCTAAATTTTAGATCCTCTCTTTATGCTGGCCCTAGGTTTGTATTTATAGGCTTCAGATGTGACATTTTAGGATAAGAATAAGTGATTTGGTCATATCATCAGTTAATAACCACGTAACCACATTTAAGGATAGCCTCAAGGCAGTTGGGGAGGCTCTGGAATGAAAGAATCCTGAGAAAATGTCGAAAATACGGTTATAGCGTTTCTGGGCGCGAACCACCCTATGGTGGCTTGGCACTTTGCGAGCTACCTAGCCTTGGCCGAGTCATTTTGATGCGACTTGACTTCCATGGGCTTCTCCTGTCTTTCCGGTTTGGTCTTGTTCTGCCGTTTTGCGCATTTCGTCATTTCATTGACTCGTATGCTTCGCCGACTCACTTCATGCGCTTGTTAACTTCTCTACAGTATTGGATAATGCTATTTGACTCGGATAATGAAGTTCATCGTTATTTTTTCATCTCGAGCTGCGGGTGGGGACCTATAGGTAATTTTTGACGCCCACACCATAAGGAGCATGAGGAACATCTATGGCGTGTGCTTGGTGTTTTGAGAAAGGAAAAGCTCTATGCAAAGTTTAAGAAGTGCGAATTTTTGTTAGATAATGTGTCTTTTCTTGGATATATTTTTTTGAAGGATGGAGTCTCAGTAGATCTAGCAAAAATTAAAGCAATTGTGAATTGGAAAAGACCAACAAATGTTCATGAAATCCGTAACTTTCTTAGCATGTCGGGTTACTATCGGAGATTTGTAGAAGATTTTCTCGTATTGCCTTACCTTTGACCCGTTTGACTCAAAAGGGAATCAAATTTGTTTAGTCTGAAGGATGCAAAATGAGTTTTCAAGAGTTGAAGAACAGACTGGTATCTGCACTAACTCTCACTATACCAATTGCAGGAGAAGATTTTACTTTGTATAGCAATGCCTCACATAAAGGTTTGGGATGTGTGCTCATGCAAAATGGAAAAGTGGTAGTTTATGGTCATCGACAATTGAAACCTTATGAGCAAAATTATCTAACACATGATTTAGAGTCGGCGACTGTTATTTTTACCTTAAAAATTTAGAGACATTATCTTTATGGAGTGCACTGTGAAATTTATACCGATCACAAGAGTTTAAAACATATTTTTACTCAAAAAGAGTTGAACATGAGGCAAAGGAGATAGTTAGAGCTACTTAAATATTATGATGTTAGTATTAATTATCACCTAGGGAAAGCAAATGTAGTTGCTGACCCCATTTGTCGAAAGAGTAATATAGCTTATCTCATTACTCGACAAAGGCATATATTAGAAGATTTGGATCAGCTGAGAATTGAGATTCGATGTCAACAACCATCAGCCGAATTGAATAACATCTAGGTATAGCCTGCTCGGGTTGATGAGATTAAAATTACCGAAAAAGATGACTTGGATTTGAAAGTCATCCGAAAAGGAGTGGAAGTTGGTAAACAACTAGATTTTGTAATACACGGTGACAGATCCCTTAGGTTCAAAAATCGACTCTGCGTTCTGAATAATCTAGAATTAAAGAAGAACATTTTGAAGGAGGCTCATCGTTCTGGATATACAATGCATCCTGGTGGAACCAAAATGTACAAAGATTTGAAAAAAATATACTGGTGGAATAATAAAAAGAGAGATATAAGCAAATATATTTCAGAGTGTGAAATATGTCCGCAAGTAAAAGCAGAGCATCAGAGAGCAGCTGGATTAACTCAAAATCTCGACATACTAATGTGGAAGTGGGAGAAAAATTGAATGGATTTTATCACAGGGTTACCAAGATCTGCAAGAGGTAACAACGCTATATGGGTCATAGTGGACCGTCTGACTAAGTCGGCTCACTTCTTGCCAATCAATATAAAGTTCTCATTGGAAAAGCTTACAAAGCTGTACATTACTAAAGTAATTAGGCTTCATAGTGTTCTAGTGGAGATAGTATCTGGTAGAGATCCTAGATCCGTATCAGAGTATTGGAAAGGTGTGCACAAAGTTCTTTAGAGTAAACTCTGTTTTAGCTCGGCATATCATCCACAAACAGATGGTCAATCTGAGAGGACAATTCAAATTCTCGATGATATGTTAAGATGTTGTATCCTTGATTTGAAAGGATCATGGGAGGACCATTTACCATTGGCAGAGTTTGCATATATTAATAGTTACCAGTCAAGCATTAAGGTGTCACCGTATGAGGCTCTATACAGAAGGAAATGTCGTTCACCTATACATTGGGATGATATTAGAGAAAGAAAACTTCTTGGATCTGAGTTAGTGTAACAAGCTATAGACAAGATTTACCTAGTAAGAGAGTATATCTGAAATGTGCAAAGTAGACAAAAGAGTTATAATGATCGAAGGAAGAGAGACTTAGAATTTCAAGAAGGTGATCATGTATTTTTAAAGGTGTCCCCTAGAAGAGGTGTGAAAAGATTAGGAATCTGAGGAAAGCTGAGTCCAAGATTTGTGGGACCATTTGAAATTCTTCAGCGTGTTGGTGAAGTCACTTATAGGCTTGCTTTACTGCCTTCATTGGCTGGAGTCCACAATGTGTTTCAGGTATCCATGCTGAGAAAATTTATTCGAGATGCAGATCAAGTTATAGAACTAGAACCTATTGAGCTAAAGGAAGAATTAACGTATGAGGAGCACTTGAAATGTATTGTAGATCATAAGAAACAAGTACTTAGGAGACATACTATTCGATATGTGAAGGTTCAATGGAAGAATTACTCTGCAAGAGAAGCAACATGGGAGCTTAAGAGATGTGGTAGAAGTATTCTCAACTTTTTGAGAACCAAGGTACGTAATATTTCGAGGTCGAAACTTTATTTAAGGTGGGGAGGATGTAGAATACCGTTTTTTAAGAAAATGAAGAGTTTCATAACTAAAGGTAGTAAAGAGTTATGATTGGGTTATTGTGCTATTGTAATTAAAATTAATATGGGAGGTTAGAAATCCAAAAGGCATAGAAACTTAAAAAAAACCCAAATTCCCAAAACCTTTAGTTTACAAGAAGAAGCTAAAAAAGGGGTCAATAAATTGCTGGCAGCAAGCAGATAGGAGGAAGAGATAAGCTTCTCAAGGTTAGTTTCTTTATTTTAGATTCATGGAAAAATACATAGAATACCTCTTCCCGGCCACCGTCGGTATCTCTGGTGACGTTTGATAATCTCTGGCCACTCTTGCTCGTTGGTATCGCCAGAAGTGGTCACTGTGCCCACGAACCAAACAACTCTAACTTTTGGGTTTGATAGTAGAAAAGAACAAACACAGAATGAAGATGAAGTCGGGAGAGAAATAGGAAATTTTAGTCTAACACCAAAGTTTCTAGAATTTAATTTGTAGTCCAAATTAAAACACATACATAAAAATTAGGAAAACATTATCTTCCAACTCTTCCGGATAGAAAAATTTAGAATTAAGTACAAATTTTGTTTAAGAACAAAGGATAGAAATAAAATTTTAGAGAAGACCGTAGAAGCCAGAGCATTATTTTTCATACCCAAAATAGTTTATAATTAGAATTTTTTATTATTTATACATATTGTATGCATTTAGGTTTGATCGAGGAGTAGGTTCTTGGAGTACGGTTATCCAGATTGTAATCAAATCTCTTAAGGTGAGTAGATTTCTTCTCTTTAGTTGTTTTCTATTATATATCATTTAAAAGATAATTTATTTTTGTGTAGCAAAATTATGGATTAGACATGTTATTATGTTCATTATTAGTAATTGTTAACAAATTTAAATTGCTATAGCTATTTATCTTTTACAAGGTAAATATTATTTTAGTATATGAAATTATTAAAAATATATCATTTCAAATTTACGGTTAAATGTATTTATTAAAGAGTTCTATTTGACAAAACTAAATAAATTATCTATTCGTTTAGATTCATGAATATTATAATTTCATGAAATTGATATGCAAAAATTTTGTAAAAGTGTTTAAGCATTTATATTGCTTTTCAAACTAGTGAAAATGATGAGTGATACATTGAGCGAAAAGAAAAGTGTTTTAAATGTCAAAAGAAAAAAATCCTCAGAAGTCCGCTATGGAGAGAAGTGATTTGTTTAAGCCTTCCATATAGTATTGAGTTTACCGACCAGTGATAAAGTGGCTTTTTTTGACTGTAAAACCTCATAAATTTGAATATATTATGATAAATAATAATAAATATGTTATATGGTGATAAATAACATATATTGATGTTTGAGTATACTAGGGATTGATTTGAGATCAATCCAATGTATATATGTGAGTATAGATGAGAAACATGCAAGAAATCATGCACAAACCTAAAACTGAGTTGTTAGTAGTCGACTACTACTCAGAGTAGTCGACTAGTAAGGTCGTTAGTTGACTAATGAAGGCATTAGTCGACTAATTGGGCTGTTTCTAGAATTCTTTTAGGTTTTGGGTTGGTTTTGTTTTATTTTCGAACACATTTGTTTATACCCCTATATATACTCGTTAAAACCTTAATTTCAGATATTTTAATTCATGAGAATAGCAGCTACCTTCCTCCTCAAACCCTAGCCCTAGTTTGTGAGATTTGGAAGAGTTTGGAGACGTTTGTCAAGAGGAAGGCGGAGTTTGGGATCGTGGTTGAAGAGGAATCTTGCATACACGTGGTCGAGGAGTTCAACAACACCCTGAGGCTAGATCAACTTCATCCAAACTTGCACCCTTAGTAATTTAAAGATTTAATGTGTTTAAATCAATGTATTGCATGCTTATTCATAGTTACAGGTGATAAAAGATAGATTTTTGATAATAGATCTTTAACCCATGATAGATCTGGCATTTTTACTTGTTGTTTATAATAGATCTTTAACCCATGATAGATCTGGCATTTTTTACTTGTTGTTTATATTAAAAGCATGATCACGATCACTAGGGTTAATGATAATTTTGTTTTAAATTTATTAATTAAGTTTAACCTATGTGCAAACCCTAGTTTGTTAATTAATCGAGTTTTCTTGTAAATTAATCATGCTTAAACCCAAGATTGTGAGATCACAATGACATGAACGTGTTTTAAACAAGCTTATCTCTCAATGTTAGTTATAACCTTGTCCAAGTTAATCATGTGATAATTCATGTTTTTATGTGAGAATTTGAATAATTATAAAGTTAAACCCTAATTAGTGTTTAATCCAAGAGTAAAATAATGTGAACTAATTTTTGGTAGTATATTTTAGAAGACTAAATCCTTTTTCCTATGTTCCATGTGATTTGAATGAGTTTTGTTTAAGAAATAATCACAAAAACATCAAAACCTGAGAAACAAAAATTTGTTTAACACAGAGTAGTCGACTAATATCATGTGTAGTCGACTATTCCTTTCTTGGTGCGACTCACAGAAACGTTTTCATAGCAGAGTAGTTGACTAATATTCATATTAGTCGACTGCTCACACTTAGTTTAACTTTCCAGATTTTTGATGGGCTCAGAGTAGGCGACTACTAAGTGTTATAGTCGACTACTAAGACTGTTTTCTGAGTTTGTGTTTTGTATCTATTTGAGATGTGTTCGCAGGGTTCGAGCCACACTCCTTTGCATGTAAATTCACGAATACACAAGTACAATGTTGTTTGCACACACATGAGAATCCCAGAGGGGATTATGTCAAGTATTGGGTTGTTTATTGTTCATACACTCATTGGATATCGTTGATGAGCATAGTTCAGTACTATATAGGATAGTGCATCGATATACTAGATTTACATAGTTTATACAAGAGATGGATATTGTTGATGAGCTTAGTTCAGTACTACGTTGGGTAGCGTGTCGATATTCCATTCGTATAGGCCATAGAGTCGGGTTTGGATGCTTTGTCTAGCAGTCCGTCAACACAATGGTGTGATGAGGCTTGTGAGCTATCTTTTTTTGGATACCTATATGGTAGTGTTGGCCTTCTTATTTTGATGGTGATTTAGCAAACAATTTACATCTAATGTTGTTTGTCTAGTGTTTGTGTTGGCCTTCTTATTTTGATGGTGATTTAGCAAACAATTTACATCTAATGTTGTTTGTCTAGTGTTTGTGTTTTCGTATTTATTCTAGGCAAACAACGTGTTGGAGGTTGGATGGATTGCGCCATAACGATCATATCAAATGGAGGTAGGCGGATATTGTGGAGTGAAGCCTACACAATTCAAAGTTAAAGATCAAGTTCAAGCTTCATCCGCAAGTGTACCAAGTTGAGCTTATTGAAGATCAAGATCGGCTTGGGTAATCTAGTTTAGGTTTTATATTATGTGTGTTAGATACTCTAAGCTCAATATCATATACACACACATTTTATTGGTTTCCTTGTATATATATGTAGTCATATATATATATATATATATAACACAAGTTTTGATTTTCATGTTTATAAATATGAAATTACATATTTCGTATTTATTATTGTGATTTGGTTTAACTACTTAGATATGAAACAAATATATTTTCATATACATACTCATATGTTTTATTTTCTATTATATTTGTAAAAATATTATATTCTTAGTTTTTAGACTTAACAATAATCATATATATATTTTATTAAGTCTACATAATTATTGTGCAAAGTTTCAAAACATGGTTTAGCCAAAATGTCAAAATTCAAATGTTTACATTTTCATGTTTTGGCCTATTTTGTAAAATAATGATATTTTTTATTTGGAAAGTCTTTTTTGAAAACCAGTCATTGTAGCATGTTTATTATCATGTCTACAATCATTCCCCAAAGTTTTACATTTTTTGGAATTTATTTGATATTTTTAAACAGGGTTTTAAAGTCAGCAAAATAGTTTTACACAACCTGTTCTTAGTGTCAGTTTGCGGTCGACCGCCACGGTCGACCGCCATGAGTTCAGAAACTCATTATAGGTTTTTATGGCTCGCGGTCGACCGTAACAAGTCCAGAGACTTTCGCGGTCGACCGTCGCGGTCGACCGTCGCTTGTCCAGAGCCATATTTGGTTTAAGTGTGTTTAAGAAGCTTTTAAGCATTTGGAAGTTTGAGTTTGTAAAATCAATTTCACAAGAGCTTGAGGAGATCATCTATTGGTGTTTGGGCATCCAACTATTCTCCCTCCACCTTTGATCTATTGAGAAGTTTTCTAAACTCTATTTCTAGCTTTACATCTATTTATTTGATTATCATTTTATTAAAGCTAGTGTTCATATTGAGTTTAGTTGATTTGATTTTACTCATTATTTACACACACCCACTTGAGCTTATTGTATTTGCATACATAGTATATTTGGGTTGGTGAGAGTTGTAATATTTGAGTGTGAGCTTTTATTGTGTTCTCATCCATATTAGAGAACAATCATTCTTTGTATTGTGCTTAATCGTGAGATCACTTTGTAATACACTTGTACACCGAGAGGAGTGTGTGGTGAGAGTCGGGGATCGTCCCAAGAGGAGTGGCGTCGGTTGACGAACCTAGGGAGAGGTTGTAACCGAGCACTTGAGGGAGACACCTCTAGGTCCAACATTTGTGAGGGTGTAGAGTGGGTTTGCAAGAGTGTGAGTTGTAGAGTTTTCGGTTAGCTAGAAAACCGAGTGTGTAGAAGAAGTTTCGGCTTCCAAACCGGATTGTGTTGGGGAGCGGAGACGTAGGATGGAAGGTCCGAACTCCGTGATCATATTGCTTGTTTGAGTTTGGCTTAGCACACTTATATTTGTTCATCTTTATAGCCTTTCTCTCATTGTTTATTTCATCCACTATATCATTTGTTTATGTTACCCTTGTGTTTGCATATCCTTGCATATATCATATAGTATACCTCTTTGCTAGGATATATCACATTGTGTATATTGTATATTCTTGCACTTAACTCTTTGTATATCTATATTGCAAGAATATATTTGTTAATTAGTTTTAATTGGCATAAAATCGGATTAGATTAGCATAAGACCCTAATCACCCCCCTCTAGGGTCTAACAGGTAGGTCATCCCACACTCATGTTATGCACTGAGATCATGATAAGACTAATGGGCCGTGTATACTATTTAGGATACCTACAGGGTCGTCCGTTGCATATGATGATAAGTTTCACAATCTTACAAAGAGTTGCACTGAGATAGCTAATTGATAGCCTGATTCTTTGGTGGATGTCAGTTATGGATATGACTCATTATTGAGATATATGACCGAGATACTTTGCTCTTGAAAGTATACGACATTATATATTGGTATTTATTTTATCTTCCTAGTGATATTGGGAAATATTAGAAATACAATATTATAAATGTCTTTACTTTATGTATTGCTTTATTTTATTCTTAGCTTGGGATCAATGATTAGCAATTCATAATTTGAGACATATGGTATATACATGAGAGTTTTCTTGTTTGGATTATTTTGCTCAACGTACTAGTCTCGTGTTGTGGGTTTCAAATTATTGATTTCATTTAGATTGTTTATCTCTAGTTCGATGTTAATGTTTAGGTACCTATAATTTAAAATATATAGTATATACATGAGGGTTTCCTTGTTTAGATTATTTCGCTCGACGTACTACGTCTCGTATTATAGGTGTCTAAATATTAATTCCATTAGATACAGGAACAATAATCTAGGTGGACTATGCTTATAGATAGAGCCTCCACTCCATCTAGTAGCCCTTCCCCTGGGGGCGGATGGAGATGATCTTGCTGTAGCGTCCTGATGCTCTTTATATGATTTTTTCTTGTTATTTTTTTCTTCTTTTAGGTAGTATAGAGGTTCGGAGAGCTGCATGATGATGGAGTTCTTGTATAGTCGCCATCATATGAGTTATTAGTAGAGGCTCCACAGTAGTTTTTTATGATTTCATTCAGACTTTAGAGTTTTATTTCATATTGTAAAGGCAATGTGCCTTAGTACGATTTCCAATTGATTCATGTTGAAATATTTTCACTATTTCATATATCAGATGTATTACAGTTGAGACGTAAGTTTTATTTATGAGATATCTCTTTCCATATCATGTCTATTATGTTTATTTTCTTTATTTTACCTGTTTTGTACCTACACTTCTTTTTATTCCACTAGAGTATATTACTGTGATTAGTGAAACGTGTTATTGCACAGTGTGGGTGCATGACAGGTTTGACATCTCTGGGTTCACCTTGGACTGTAGCCATGTGTAAAAACAAGGGTGTCACAGTTGGTATCACAACTCTAGTTCCAGTATTCTTAGGATAATCTTATGTCGAGTCGTGGAGCTAGGATAGAGTTTCTTAGAATTTATGTATAGAGTCCGATAGGAATTCCTAGAATGAGTGAGGACGTTATATATGTATACCTCGAAAATTATGAATTTTTTTGTGACTATCTTACCACTTTTCTTATTGCTCTATGTTATGTATGTTTTGTCTGATGTCTCATAACTGCATCTTATAAACTCTTTTTCTAGAAATTTATAGATGGCCGGACGAGGACATGGATGAAGAGTATCTCGTGCTCAGAGAGAGAGACAGGATGAGTCGGAGCCAGAGCCACAGCAGGCTCCACCCGAGCAGCAGCAGGCTCCACCCGAGCAGCAGCAGGCTCCACCTGAGCCGCAACAGGCTCCGCAGTACCTCATAGACCTCATGGCACCTATAGCAGCTAGGTTAGCAGCGCTCGAGGAGTGAGTGGTGAGCTAGACTCCACTAGTTGCACCACCACTTGTAGTTCCACCGCTAGTGATTCCAGCCATTCCTATTTCAAAGGAGTCCTTAGACGGTACACCAGGGATCATCAGATTTGCTTGTAGCCCACAAGTGGAAGGAAGATGTGGGGAATATTCTTGACTTGCTTGATGTGGATCCAATCCAAAAGCAAAGGTTAGTAGCTTTTAGCCTAAAGGGTGATGCCGGGGGATGGTACAGGGTTCAGTTCACCCCAGAGTAGCGGATGACACTTTCATGGGAGGATTTTATCTATTTCTTCGACGAGCAGTACATCTCTTCCGCGGTACAGACCGGGAAAGAACTTGAGTTGACCAGATTAGAGTAGGGAGACATGTCTGTGGTAGATTACGAGAGCCGGTTCATGAGTTTACTTCAATTTACAGGCATGTGGTAGTCAGGAGAGCTCTAGGCTCAGATGTTTCTTATGAGGCTCCGTCTAAGCCTTATACGTTACCTCGTGTCTAGGAGGTTCCAATCAGTTTGAGAGGTAGTTGATGCAGCCATTATGCAGGAGACAAAGATTGTGATCTTCTAGAAGAACAAGGAGGGTAACACTATGTTATGATAGCAGAATGACAAGGACAAAGACAAGAGACCTTTCGCCGCACCTGGATGACCTTTGCAGTGGGGTAAGGACTTTCAACACCAGCATTAGGGTTAGTTTAAGAAGGGAGCACAACATGATCCGAGAGCACAACAGCAGCGCAAGATTCAGGGTGCATACTTTAACTGTAACCAAATCGGCCATAAGGCTAGGGATTATCGCAGTGCACCAGCAAGAGGCCAGCAGGACAGAGGCTAGGACCAGTAGCAGTTATGAGGACACGGTCAGCAGCAAAATCGTGGTTAGGGTCAGTAGTCACAGGGCTGCGGTTATAACCAGTAGTAGAGGATTGATGTACTATCAGTCGTTTCGAGGATTGAGGGGCCAGCAGGCTAGATTCACGCTATTCCTGAGATTCCTTTGGGACAGATAGTCCCATATGTTCCCCAGACAGTAGTTCAGCGGTCTCCAGCTACTGGCAGAGTTTATGTAGTTGTACCACGTGATCATGGTGCGAGTGGAGCCATTGTTGAAGGTACTTTCTTAGTAAATTCTTTCCAGCTCGGATCTTATTTGATTTAGGAGCTTCGTATTCCTTTATCTCTCATACCTATATGGATAGGCTTCAGCTAGTTGCATATCCCTTAAACATTCTGTTATCTGTCTCTACTCTTTTATGGAAGGTATCCCTATTGGAGAGTATCTGTAGGAGATGTATCATCAGTCTAGATGAGTCTGAATTCATCATTGATTTGATTGTTTTGTGAATTTTGGAGTTTGACGTTATTCTCGGTATGGATTGGCTATCATCCTACCATGTCAGTATCGATTGTTTTGCTAAAACAGTCATCTTGCAGGCATCCGATGGGTCTGAGTTGATCGTAGTGACTTCATAGGGAAACCAAATTGCGGAATCATTTCTGGTATACATTGAGGAGGTGATGCTAAGAGACCGAAGTGCTGATTTGTATGAGACTAAATTTGTCTCATATTATCAGGATGTCTTTCAGGACATACCTAGGTTACCTCCTGTGAGAGAGGTTGAGTTCTACATCGAGTTACAGTCGAACACAACACCGATATCCCGAGCACCCTATCGCATAGCACCTGCTGAGATGAGGGAGCTACAGACTCAACTAGATGATCTTTTATCTCAGGGATTTATTCGCTGGAGTTATTCTCCGTGGGGAGCGCTAGCCTTTTTCGTGAAGAAGAAGGATGGTAGCATGCAGTTGTGCATAGATTATCGTGAGTTGAACAGGTATCCACGACCAAGGATCGATGACTTATTTGACCAGCTACAGGGAGCGTGATATTTCTCGAAGATTGATCTTCATTCTATCTATCATCAATTACGAGTTCGAAAGATGGATATTTCTAAGACCGCTTTTCTGACTCGATATGGGTCCTTCGAGTTTCTTGTCATGCCATTTGGGCTGACTAATGCACCCGTGATATTCATGAATTTGATGAACCAGGTTTTTTGTCCATATTTGGACTAGTTCATGATTGTATTCATTGATGATATCTTTATCTATTCGAGATCGGAGGCAGAGCACGAGCAGCATCTTTGATTGGCTTTCCAGACTTTGTGGGAGCGTAAGTTATACGCCAAGTTCAGCAAGTGCGAGTTTTGGCTATCTGAGGTCATATTTTTTGGCCACATTATCAGCAAAGAGGGCATTGCAGTTGATCCAGCTAAAGTAAATGCAGTACTTGAGTGGGAGCCGCCAAAGACCGTCTCTAAGATTCGTAGTTTCTTGGGTTTTGCAGGCTATTACAGGAAGTTCATTCAGGACTTCTCGAAGATTGTGATACTACTTTCACGCCTTATGAAGAAGGGTGTACCATTTTGTGTGGAGCACGGAGTGCCAGAAAATCTTTGAGACTTTAAAGGCTAAGTTGACTACAGCATCAGTATTGACTATTCCGAGCAACGATAAGACTTTTGTGGTCTACACATATACGTTATTAGCAGGTCTAGAAGTTGTTTTGATGTAGACCCAGAGAGAGGTGGCCTACATTTTGAGGGAATTGAGGACTCATGAGCAGAATTATCCCACGCATAAGTTAGAGCTAGTAGCAGTGGTCTTCACACTGAAGACATGGAGATACTATTTGTATGGTGTACAGTTCGAGTAATTCACAGATCATCTGAGCTTAAAATACCTCTTCTATCAGAAAGAACTCAATCAGAGACAGTGGCGTTGGGTTGAGTTCATCAAGGACTACGAGTTTGTGATTCAGTACCATCCGGGGAACTCTAATGTGGTAGCAGACGTATTGAGCAGGAAGCGTCGGCATTGGATAGCAGCTCTGAGGTGCTCGTTGTATCGAGATCTTCACATCATTAGCCAGTTTGACTTTAGATGTGAGATCGGTGGGAGCAGCACATTTTTGGGAGCTTTGTTAGTACAGCCATCTTGGAGTGATAGAGTGGTCAGAGCTCAGCTAGAGGGCTCTTCGATTCAAACCAAAAGGAGGAGATTTCCAAAGAGCCAAAGACAGATTGGACTGTTGGGGCAGATGGAGGACTTTGAATGAAGGGACGATTAGTGGTGCTAAGCAGTTCACGACTAAAGAAAGACTTATTTGATGAGGCGCATCACACCAGGTACACAGTGCATCCATACACGACTAAAATGTACAAGGATCTGAAAATATACTTTTGGTGGAGCGGCATGCGTAGGGAGATTGCAAAATATGTGGCAAAATGTTTTTCCTGCCAGCAAGTGAAGGCAGAACACCAGAGACCAGTAGGTACCCTACAACCTTTACTCATTCTAGATGGAAATAGGCAGATATTTCCATGGACTTCATTGTAGGATTATCGAGATCAAAGAAGTGGAACAATTTAGTTTGGGTGATAGTTGATTGGTTAATGAAGTCAGTACATTTTATACCAGTAAAGACAACCTATACAGCGAAGACTTACGCGAGAATATTCATCCAGGACATCGTGAGATTTGTACGGAGTCGCAAAGACGATAGTATCAGATCGAGGCTCAGTTTTTACTTCGCATTTCTGGAGGAGTTTCTAGAATTCCTTTGGTAGTACATTGTCATACCCTAGTATTTTCCACCTACAGACAAATGGGCAAACAGAGAGAGTCAACCAAGTGTTAGAGGACATGTTGCGGGCTTGTGTTATAGATTTTCAGGATAGCTGGGAGGACCACATTCCATTGATTGAGTTTACATATAACAACAGTTATCAAGCGACTATTGGCATGGCACCGTATGATGCGTTGTATGAGAGACCTTGTAGATCACCTATTTGTTGGGCAGAGCTGGAGGACAACTTGCTACATGGACCAGAACTTATGTGACATACTACAGAGAATGTAGTAGTAATTCAGGAGTGCATTCTTATAGCGTAGAGTCATTAGAAGAGTTATGCAGATCAGAGATGACGACTGCTAGAATTCCAGGTTAGGGACTATGTATTATTGAAAGTGTCACCAATGAAGGGAGTTCAACATTTTGGAAGACGGGAAAGCTTGCCCTGAGGTATATTTGTCCATTCAGAATAGTGGAATGCATTGGAGCTATTTCATATCGGCTAGATCTTTTAGCATCGATGTCGAGTATACACGATGTCTTTCATGTTTCGATGCTTAAGAAGCATCTATGCGACAAGGAGCAACAACGAGTGTTAGATGTGTTAGAGATTGAAATTCATGATGATTTGACTACTATTGAAATTCCTATGTATATTCTTACCAAGGAGGACAAGAGACTTAGAAACAAAGTGATTGCTTTAGTCAAAGTTCAATAGAACCAGATAAGAGCTGAGGAGGCTTCTTAGGAGCACAAAGAGGATATGCATCGCGACTACCCGCACTTTCTTAAGCAGATAAATTGATTGATTGATTATGATTTGCTTTTGTTTATGATTTGGTTATATAATCATATTTATATTTAACGCTAGAATAAGGGTATTAACACTTGGCTCCTAATCATTCGGAACACATGATATATATATGGGGGGTTCTTTGTTTGGATTTTTTGCCCGACGTACTAGTTCCTCTTAGTTAGGAGTTAAGTGGAAGTATTCACATTCGAGATGGTTAAGTGTAGATAGTGCTATGTTATATATCTGGTGATTAATGGTATGAGATGTGTACGGGAGGGTTTCCTTGTCTGGATTATCCCCTCTTAGTAGTTTTCTCATATTATTAATCCCTAAGATACGATTGCAGAATTTCGAGGAAGAAATTCTTTTAAGGGGGAAAAGAATGTAAAACCCCATAAATTTGAATATATTATGATAAATAATAATAAATATATTATATGGTGATAAATAACATATATTGATGTTTGAGTATATGAGGGATTGATTTGAAATCGATCCAATATAAATATGTGAGTATAGATGAGAAACATGAACGAAATCATGCTCAAACTTGAAACTGAGTTGTTAGTAGTTGACTACTACTCAGAGTAGTCAATTAGTAAGGTCGTTAACAGACTAATGAAGGCATTAGTCGACTAATTGAGTTGTTTCCAGAATTCTTTCAGGTTTCGGGTTGGTTTTGTTTTATTTTGGAACCCAGTTGTTTATACCCCCATATATACTCGTTAAAACACTAATTTCAGAGATTTTAATTCTTGAGAGCAACAACCACCTTCCTCATCAAACCCTAGCTCTAGTTTGTGAGATTTGGGAGTGTTTTGAGGTGTTTGTCAAGAGGAAGGCGGAGTTTGGTGATCGTGGTTGAAGAGGAATCTTGCATACACGTGGTTGAGGAGTTCAACAGTACCCTAAGGCAAGATTATCTTCATCCAAACCTACACCCTTAGTAATTTAAATATTTAATTTGTTTAAATTAATGTTTTGCATGCTTATTCATAGTTACATGTGACAAAAGGTAGATTTTTGATAATAGATCTTTAACCCATGATAGATCTGACTTTTTTACTTGCTGTTTATATTAGAAGTATGATCTCGATCATTAGGGTTAATGATAATTTTGTTTTAAATTTATTAATTAAGTTTAATCTATGTGCTAACCCTAGTTTGTTAATTAATCGAGTTTTTCTTGTAAATTAATCATGCTTAAACCTTAGATTGTGATATCACAATGACATGAACGTATTTTAAATAAGCTTATCTCTGTTCAATGTTAGTTATAACCTTGTCCAAGTTAATCATGTGATAATTCATGATTTTATGTGAGAATTTGAATAATTATGAAGTTAAACCCTAATTAGTGTTTAATCTAAAAATCGATCCAATATAAATATGTGAGTATAGATGAGAAACATGAACGAAATCATGCTCAAACTTGAAACTGAGTTGTTAGTAGTTGACTACTACTCAGAGTAGTCAATTAGTAAGGTCGTTAACAGACTAATGAAGGCATTAGTCGACTAATTGAGTTGTTTCCAGAATTCTTTCAGGTTTCGGGTTGGTTTTGTTTTATTTTGGAACCCAGTTGTTTATACCCCCATATATACTCGTTAAAACACTAATTTCAGAGATTTTAATTCTTGAGAGCAACAACCACCTTCCTCATCAAACCCTAGCTCTAGTTTGTGAGTTTTGGAAGAGTTTTGAGGTGTTTGTCAAGAGGAAGGCGGAGTTTGGTGATCGTGGTTGAAGAGGAATCTTGCATACACGTGGTTGAGGAGTTCAACAGTACCCTAAGGCAAGATTATCTTCATCCAAACCTACACCCTTAGTAATTTAAATATTTAATTTGTTTAAATTAATGTTTTGCATGCTTATTCATAGTTACATGTGACAAAAGGTAGATTTTTGATAATAGATCTTTAACCCATGATAGATCTGACTTTTTTACTTGCTGTTTATATTAGAAGTATGATCTCGATCATTAGGGTTAATGATAATTTTGTTTTAAATTTATTAATTAAGTTTAATCTATGTGCTAACCCTAGTTTGTTAATTAATCGAGTTTTTCTTGTAAATTAATCATGCTTAAACCTTAGATTGTGATATCACAATGACATGAACGTATTTTAAATAAGCTTATCTCTGTTCAATGTTAGTTATAACCTTGTCCAAGTTAATCATGTGATAATTCATGTTTTTATGTGAGAATTTAAATAATTATGAAGTTAAACCCTATTTAGTGTTTAATCCAAGAATTAAATCATGTGAACTAATCTCTGATAGTAAATTTTAGAAGACTAAAACCTTTTTCCTATGTTCCATGTGATTTGAATGAGTTTTGTTTAAGAAATAATCGCAAAAACATCAAAACCTGAGAAGTAGAAATTTGTTTAACATAGGATAGTCGACTAATGTTCATATTAGTCGACTGCTCACACTTAGTCCAACTTTCCATATTCTAGATAGGCTCAGAGTAGTCGACTACTAAGCGTAGTAGTCAACTACTAAGACTGTTTTCTAAGTTTGTATTTTGTATCTGTTTGAGATGTGTTCGCGGGGTTCAAACCGCACTCCTTTGCATGTAAATTCATGAATACACAAGTACAATGTTGTTTGCACACACATAGGAATCCCAGAGAGGATTATGTCAAGTGTTGGGTTGTTTGTTGTTCATACACTCGTTGGATATCGTTGATGAGTACAGCTTAGTACTATATGGGATAGTGCGTTGATATACTAGATTTACATAGTTTATACATGAGATGGATATCGTTGATGAGCTCAGTTCAATACTACGTGTGGTAGTGGGTCGATATTACATTCATACAGGCCATTGAGACGGGTTTGGATGCTTTGTCTAGCAGTCCATCCGCACGAAGGTGAGATGAGGCTTGTGAGCCATCTTTTTTGGATACCTATATGGTAGGTCGTCCCTCACTCATATTATGCACTGAGATCGTGATGAGACTAATGAGTCGTGTATACTATTTAGGATACCTACAGGGTAGTCCGTTGCATATGATGATAAGTTTGACAATCTTGCAAATAGGTGCACTAAGATAGCTAATTAATAGCCTAAGTTTTTGGTGGATGCCAGTTATGGATATGACTCATTATTGAGATATATGGCCGAGATACTTTGCTCTTGAAAGTATACGAGATTATATATTGGTATTTATTTTATCTTCCCAGTGATAGTGGGAGATATTAGAAATACGATATTATAAATGTCTTTACTTTATGTATTGCTTTATTTTATTCTTAGTTTGGGATCAATGATTAGCGATTCATAATTTGAGATATATGGTATATACATGAGGGTTTTCTTGTTTGGATTATTTCGCTCGACGTACTAGTCTCGTGTTGTGGGTTTCTAATTATTAATTTTATTTAGATTGTTTATCTCTAGTTCGGTGTTAATGTTTAGGTACTTTAATTTGAGACATATGGTATATACATGAGGGTTTTCTTATTTGGATTATTTCGCTCGACGTACTACGTCTCGCATTATAGGTGTCTAAATATTAATTCTATTAGATACGAAAAAAAATAATCTAGGTAGACTATGCTTATAGATAGAGCCTCCACTCTATCTAGTAGCCCTTCCCTTGGGACGGATGGAGGTGATCTTGCTGTAGCGCCCTGACACTCTTTATGTGATTTTTTTTGTTGTTTTCTCTTCTTTCAGGTAGTACAGAGGTTCGGAGAGCCGCATGATGATGGAGTTCTTGCATAGTCGCCGTCACATGAGTTATTAGTGGAGGCTCCCTACTAGATTTTTATGATTTTATTTAGACTTTAGAGTTTTATTTCATATTGTAAAGGCAGTGTGCTTTAGTACGATTTCCAGATGATTCATGTTGAGATATTTTTAGTAATCCATATATCAGATGTATTACAGTTAAGACATGATTTTTATTTATGAGATATCTCTTTTCATATCATGTCTATTATGTTTATTTTTTTTATTTTGCCTGTTTTGTACCTACACTTCTTTTGATTTCACTAGAGGATATTACTGTGATTAGTGAAACGTGTTATTACACAGTGTGGGTGCATGACATGTTTGATATCTCTGGGTTCATTTTGGACTGAAGCCATGTGTGAGAACATGGGCGTCACATTCACAAAAGTGAAGTGGCCCTCGGGTAACCTATGATAGTGTTGGGTACATTCTATCATCGGGTTGACTTATAGTGATTTGATGTGCATTCCCATGCTGCTGGGCTATAATTTTCGTAGTCTTAGTGTGACAACTGAGGAAGTTTTGCATGTGTGGATTTAGATGGATAGTTACGTTTTTAAAAGTATTTAGTGTTCATTCGTATTGTTTCATAAGTTGTGAATATTCTTTTATGAAATATCACATCTATTCCTGGAAATTCCTCTTATTCGTCTTTTTTACGACAGCTTATTTAAATGTTGGTATTGATAATTTCTTAAACTTGTCTGATCCACTAATGATAAGTTTTCTGCTCACTGAGTGTAAACTCAGCTCGTTGTTTTTCAATCTTTTTCAGATGAAAATTAGATAGCTCTGTCTGTATCTCAGAGTTTTGGAACATGAGAAGGATCTTTTAGGGTGTTTGATATTGAAAGTTAAAGTTATACTCGTTTTGCTACTATGCATATGTAATAAGAGTCTTTTGACTCATTAGAGTGAATTTGTTATAATGTAATTTTGCTTTGAGTCTTCTCTATTTGTCAATAAAGTCTCATTTAAAATGAAGTTATTTGTAATATGGAAGTGCACCGCAGGCTTAGCATGTACTTGTGCATGTGTTGCCGTTGTCATGCATCTCAAAATAAGCTGTGCATTTTGGAGGCGTGACAGATGTTCTTGCTACATTTGGGTTCGTTACAGCTCTATACTCCACTGCTTTTAGTAATCCATTAGATATAACCTGTTCCAATCAAATAATATTACAACAATTAGCTATATATATAAAGAGTACACAACTTGTGTTTCCGTAGAGTGGCAGAATTCTATTAAAATTGATGAACACATAAACCATAAAGTTTTTATTTGAAAATAAAAATATTAACCTATATAACTATGAATCTAATGCATAATGCTGAGTCATCTCGCTTTGTTTTCAACTAATAGAAATATTACTTTTTATCTAATTAATTCTATGTTAGATTAATCAGTAAGTTACCACCTCAAAAAGAATTCCAAAATTCACAACAAAGGCATTTGGAAGAGGATTGACAGAAACCCATTGTCCACCATGTATTACATGGAGCCCACTGACTTTTCGTTGAAGGAGGAGGTTGATGAGAGTAATATCGCAATGCTTAGGCAAGCCTAGTAGCGTTAAGCTTGGGTCTGGACATGGTGGATAGTAGTTGAAAACCATATCTTCATAGGGCCTCCACTGTGATTTCCAATCAAATAATCCTCTAGCTTCCAATCCTAATCCCATCGAGATTATAGCATTAGAAGTCTAGCTACTAACCCTCTTGCCTCTGGTACAAACTTGCGCACGATCTTCCAACACACATATAGACCAATAATATTAATCTTCAAACCATCTTAGTTTGTAATTAACGAGTGATCCGCGAAGAAGTAACAGGTTTTTGTAGAAGAAGGTGATGGAAGTGGTCGACATTGGACATGTTACTTGAAATTGTCAGGTTTCTCAGGAAAAAGATGCTCAAAATTTTCCAAGGGATAGGTGGACACAATAAAGCAGTCCCTCCAGTCAAGAGATTTTCCTTCCCTAGAAGCTTGGCTTGTAAAAAGTCTGGGCTCTTTTCTTTGATCTTCAGAATGGTAGAGGGCTTTGTTTTCAGCAGGCATCTTAAAATATCTGATCATGTCATCCATCAGCTCTGGAATCCCGTGGTTAATTACCTGCATTCTCCTGGTTAACTACCCGGAGTCTCATGGACTAACAAAACAAAAAATACACAGCTACTTCGATCCTTAAATTTCCTTGGTTATGAACTAGTACTAATTAACAAAGGAAAATAAGTAGTTGTAGGTTATATATAGGAATGAAAAACTAGTAAATAACCTAAAAAAACAATATTCCTTCCCAGCTTTGAGGATGTCTTTGACAATCTCTTCTTCACTGCCTCCTTCAAGATCTACAACCGGGATGCTTTCGATTGTGCTCACTGTTTTTGGCCGTTGTTCCTCCGGAAATATGTATGCTTACGGCACTACACTTCCACGGAAGAGGCCAGTATTTCTGAATGAATATTAATTAACTGTTGGCGTCTGTTGTTAAATCTGGAATAATACAGATATAAAACAGAGAAAACTGGAAAGAAACTGAAGTACTATAATTTAAAAAAACTTTATCTTAGCTGTTGTGCGTTTGTAAAACGTTGTGCTTAAAGCAATATTTGGCCTACTCCGGTGTAAGGATCCCAAGGCCAAATTACTTCCAGTAACAGCAGTATAGTACTCTGGTGTGCACCAATCCAGTACTATCAACATCTTCTCGATCTATATGGCCTTTTGGTCAAGGCAATGATCTCCTCGATCTATAAGACTTTCTAGGTCAAGGCAACGATATCCTCGATCTATAAGACCTTCTCGGTCCAGGCAATGTTCCTACGAGCACCAGCTATATTTTATAACATATATATCTGTATATATTGATTGTTATTTTTGGAATGATATTTCCTTAAGAGTTTAGGCCCTATTTATAGTATTTGGAAAAATACTATGCACTAATAAAATATTATTAGTAGTGGGGCCCGCGATGGGGCCCGCCCACATTTTTCTCTTTTTCAATGTTCGCTACCGACCTTTGAATTTTGTAAGCACCATGTTTTGATTCATTTTTCAACAAGTTAGGCTAACAAATTTTGTGGGACCCACTAGCTTTTAAAAATTATCTAACAATCCCTCACAACTTTTTAAATTAGTGTCGTGTAATGGTGTCGTTGGTTCAATCGTTGTGCATAAGGTAGATGTCGTAAGGACTTGAATCCCCCTTAGACTAACTGAATAAAAGATAGGTGCATGTTGTCGTAGAGACTTGAACCAGTACATGTCTAAAATTTCAGCGATCACACAAGATCAAACTCATCTGTGGTAGTTTTCACTTAGAACCACACTTGCTTTTGCCTTTGCCTTTGCCTTTGCTTTGTACATTTATGGCTCTGTGCATGTCCTGATTTCTGCTATGGCTCTAGGTATCTTTCCACAAGACATCATAGGAGACGACCAAATCTCCACCCATGCATAGGTGATTTCTTTTGGTATGTTTTCTATCAAACATCCCGTATCTGAAATGCTTTGAACTTGTTAAAGTTTAAGAGCCATCCTCTTTCATGATAGGATTTAAGGTGAGTCATTTAGGTGTGTTTCCTATCTAACACCCCGCATCCAAAATGCTTTGGACTTATTAAGGTTTAACAGCCAACCCCTTTACATGATAGGATTATCGGTGAGTCGTTTAGGCATGTTACCTATCCAACAGCCTGCATCTGAAATGCTTTGGACTTATTAAGGCTTAATAGCCATCCTCTTTATAATGATAGGATTTTACTTGTAAATCTTACTTGACTTTTGAACTATTTATCTATCATTAGTAGCGTAAGCTTTGAACTAATAACTTGATATAAATGGTAAGTATTTGTAAGACTTATCAAACTTTTGCAAATCCTACTTGACTTTTGAACCAATTATCTTATCATTAGTAACGTAAGCTTTAAACTAATAACTTGATAAACATGGTAAGTATTTGTAAGACTTACAAAACTTTTAGACCCATTCCAACAGATGTCCTTTTGACTATGTTCTTTTTCAGACCCTTAGTCAAAGGATTAGCCACATTCTCTGAAGATCGGACGTCAACTACAGAGATGACTCCTTGACAAATGAGCTCTCTCAAATAGCCATGCTTCAGATGAATGGTCCGCTTTTTTCCATTGAACATCGAGTTTGCTGCCACAGCACTTGCCGCCTGATTATCACAATAGATAGTAATTACACCTTACAATTCTGTCAATGAAAGGTCTCAGAGAAAACAACTGAGCCACTCAGCTTCATCTCTACAGCACAGAGTGCGAAGAACTCAGATTCCATCAATGACTATGCAATCATAGTTTGCTTCTTAGACTTCTACGAGACAGCAGAACCACCCATGGTGAAGACAAAACCTCCAATAGACCTGCACTCATCTGGTTTTGAGCACCAGCTCGCATCTGAATAGCCTTCGATTACATTTGGATATCCAATATAGAATAGACCCAGACCTATAGTTGCTTTTAAGTATCTCATCAATATCTGGACAGCATCCTAATAAAGCTTTTCAATATTATTTGTGAACCTACTAAGAATTCCTACAGCGAATCCTATATCTAGCCTTGTGCAGCTCATTATGTACATAAGACTCCCAATGATCTTTGAGTACCTTAGCTTCTCTACTGGTCTTCCAGTATTCAATAGCTTCTTGTTGTAATGATATGGCACTGACAGTTCTGACAGGTCGTTGTAACCATACTTTCTTAGCATGCTCTTGACATAATGAGATTGAGACAATCTAATACCCTCTTCAGAGTATATGACCATACTTTCTTAGCATGCTCTTGACATAATGAGATTGAGACAATCTAATACCCTCTTCAGAGTATATGATTTTGATTCCGAGAATCACTCTTGACATAATGAGATTGAGACAATCTAATACCCTCTTCAGAGTATATGATTTTGATTCCGAGAATCACGTCCGTAGTTCCAAGTTCCTTCATGCTCAACTGTACTGATAGGAATTTCTTGGTAGATTTTACTATCTCCAAATCACTCCCGATGATGAGCATATCATCCACATAGAGGCAGATGACCACCATCTTTCCTTTAGCGACCTTGATATATAAGAACTTGTTAGATTCACTGACTTGATACCCATTGTTGTGAACAACTCCATCGAACTTCTCATGTCAGAGTTTTGGTGCCTGCTTAATTCCATATAAAGACTTAATAAGTTTACAAACCTTATCAGGTAGAGCATCAAGTCCTCCTGGTTTCTCCATATAGATCTCTTTTGTGAGATCTCCATTAAGTAATGCAGTCTTCACCTCCATCTGATGTATGACAAATCTTTTTATCGCTATCCATGTGATAAGCACTCTGATGGTAGTGATTCTGCAAACAGGTGCATATATATCAAAAAAATCTATACCTTCTTTTTGAGAGAATCCTTTCGCCACCCGTTTTGCTTTGTACTTTTCAATAGTACCATCAGAAAGAAGCTTATTCTTAAAGATCCATTTGCAACTGATAGGCCTTGCACTTTCAAGTATATTCACCAGCTCTCAAGTATGATTTTGGATCAATGAATCAATCTCATCTTCTATAGCTTCTTTACACAAAAGTACGTCTGTTGACTGTATTACTTCTTAGAAAGTATGTGGGTCTCCTTTCATATTTTATGTGATGTAGTCATCTCTAAAATCCTTTTATCTCCTGATACGCTTGAATGGTGTTTCAGTAACTTCTTCATCATTGGCACTTTCGATTTCTCACGAAATTATCTCCTCTTGTGCATCTGACGTACTAGCATTCTCTGCTATATCTTTGAGCAATAAGCCTTTATCTTTGATAAACTTATCCTCAAAGAATTATGTATCTCGAGCTTTAATGATAGAGTTGGTTTTAAGGTCCAGCAACCTGTAAGTATTGCTATCTTTAACGAAGCCAAGAGACACACATTTGTTAGCCTTTGGTCCGAGCTTAGGCCTTCTGATATCTGGAATTCGAACATATGCGAGACGACACACATTTGTTAGCCTTTGGTCCGAGCTTAGGCCTTCTGATATCTGGAATTCGAACATATGCGAGACACCCCCACACTTTGGTCCGAGCTTAGGCCTTCTGATATCTGGAATTCGAACATATGCGAGACACCCCCACACTTTGAGATTATCTAAAGAGTCTGGATATCCCAACCATAACTGATAAGGAGTACTATTAGTTTTGAAGTAGGACACTCTGTTCAGAATCCAGTTTGCCATCAGCAAAGCCTCTCCCCAATAGCAGGTAGGCAAACCAGATATGATTAGCATCGAATTGACCATCTCGGTCAATGTACGATTCTTCCTTTCTGTAATCCCAGAAGATTATGAAGAATACGGAGTAGTAGTTTTAGCAATGATTCCGTACTCCTTGAAGTATGCTTCTGACTCCTTAGATCAGTACTCTCCTCCTCTGTCGTTTCTGAGTCTTTTCACATGAAGTCTAAGCTGCTTCTCCGCATGAGTCCAAAACTCAACAAACTTGCTAAATACTTCATCTTTATATTTCAACAGGTAGACGTGACAGTAGCAAGAATAGTCATTAATAAAGGTGATGAAGTACTTCATGCCGTCTCGAGTGACGAACCTTTTAAAGTCACAAGTATCTGAATGAATCAGATCCAACAGGTTGGTACTCCTTGTGACACTTTAAATTGGCTTCCTCGTCAACTTTGCTTATGCACAAACTTCACACTTCTGAGGTTTGTTACCCCTACATTTTGGAAGTAATCCTAACTTCTCCATGCTGGATAGTTTTTTATAATTTACATGTCCTATCCTATTGTGCCATAACACAGAGGGGTAAGCAGAAGAGGATACTTCATTTACAACAGGGTTTGGTGCACTTGTACTGATCTTATACATGCTATCAGTACGATATGTATTGCAAAAATATATTTTTCTAAAGGATAACACATCTTTTCCTCCCTTGAAATCCAGCATCATACCTACATCACACAACAGACTTCCAGAGACTAAGTTTTTGGCAATTGAGGGAACATGTTTCACATTCTTCGATGTGAGAGTCTTTCCTGAAGAAAGAGTTAGCATCACAGTCCTAATTCCAAGAACATGAACTACATAACGATCAGCCATTGATACGTTTTCTTTGGTAGCAATATAAGAAGATAATAATTCTCTGTTGGAGCAGACATGATAAGTAGCGCCTGTATCTAACCACCAACCAGAGATATTAATGGGAGTTGTTACCTGGAAGAGCATAGCCATACAATTATTAACTTGATTGACAATATGTGTTGTTTCTTTCTTTGATGCCTTGTAGTCCTTAGCAAAATATCCTTGCTTCCCACAGTTGAAGCATTTGCCGCTCTTCTTGAACTCCTTCTTCTGAACGTTCAGATTCTTCGGATTCTGGTTCTTCTTTCTGTTAAAAGACTTCTTCTTCTTGAAAGATTAATTATTACCATTTTCAGAGTTAGCAGCCACCATGTTAGCAGACGTCTTCTGCTTACGTGTCCGAGTCTTGTCCTTAATCCGAATAAACCTTTTCAAATCAGACAGAGTCACCTGTCTTTTACTTCTTCGAATGTCAGTGAAGAATGACATCCAAGATGGAGGAAGTTTGTTGATAATTGCACCAGAAATTAAGGTTTGACAAAGACTGATCTTTTCATCTTTCAGCTTCATATCAAGCTTTTCAAGCTCTTTGACTTGAGGCAAAACCTCAGTGTCGTCTTCGAACTTGAAATCTAGAAACTTGTCGATGATGTGAGATTTGGACAACTTCTCTTCATCCTTGTACTGGTCCTCCAGAGCATTCCAAGTTTTCTTTGCAGAGAGCTTGTTAGTGTAAGCATCTGCTAGATGATCAGCCAGGCAGTTAAGAAGATAACTCCTGCAAAAGTGATCATCTCTAGCCCAAGAGGCTTCAGACTCAGAATCTTCTTCAGAGTCGGGTTTCTCCTCAGAAACCACATAGTAGATTTTCAGGAGTTTCATCCCAAAGGTCACTTTCCGACGCCATGCGTTGAAATTAGATCTGTCAATGTTCTATAACTTAAGACAGTCCACTCCAAGATTCCTTGCAGGATCCATGGTAGATCAAAATATTGCTTTAAGATTGTTGGCGTCTGTGGTTAAATCTAGAATAATACAGATATAAAACAGAGAAAACTGGAAAGAAAGCTAATATGCTATAATTTAAAAAATTTCAACTTAGCTGTTGTGCGTTTGTAAAATGCTGTGCTTAAAGTAATATTTGGCCTACTCCAATGTAAGGATCCCAATGCCAGATTGTTTCTAGGAATAGTAGTATAGTACTCTGGTGTGCACCAATCTAGTATTGATAAGATCTCCTCGATCAATAGGAACTTTCGGTCAAGGCAACGATCTCCTCGATCTATAAGACTTTCTTGGTCAAGGCAACGATCTCCTCGATCTATAAGACCTTCTTGGTCCAGGCAATGTTCCTACGAGCACCAGCTATATTTTACAATATATATATCTGTATATATTGATTGTTGTTTTTGGAATGATATTTCCTTAAGAGTTTAAGGCCTATTTATAGTGTTTGAAAAAAATATTATGCACTAATAAAATATTATTAGTGGTGGGGCTCGCAGTGGGGTCCACCTACCTCTTTCTCTTTTTCAACGTTCGGCACTGCCCTTTGAATTTTGTAAACACCGCGTTTTGATTCATTTTTTAACAAGTTAGGCTAACAAATTTTGTGGGACCCACTAGCTTTTAAAAATTATCTAACATTAACGTCCTACTTTAATTTATAGTACTCATCACGATGATGCAGAACAAGTGGTGGGTGAGTTCATAGAGTCGTTGAACCACCATAAGCCAAAAGGGTCCCGGTTGACTCATGGACTTCACGGCAAAGAAAAGGTTGTTTCTTCTAGATCCGAAAGAAATCTTAAGACATGCAATATATATTTGGTAATGAAAGACAATTTTGGATGGGAAATCAAATTGAAATTAGTTCAAATTTAAGGGACTTGTTTCTTCTATCATATGGAGACTTATAAATCAGTTTTTGATACTCTCTACGTTTTGGCAAAGTTTTTTTTGCTATCAAGAATCGGATGTGCGAACTATGTAAGTAAGACAATATTGTAATCTTGAAGAACTATTTTTCATCAATACAAATATATAATTCTTTTTATCAAAATTCTTGATGGATTCGAGGTTATCTTCTTCGTCGATTTGAAGGGACCCTCGACATGAATTCTGAGAAATTGCTTCTGCATTTTGTCACATGAGGTTATCTAGAGAATATTATTTAATTTATTTGACTTATATATATCTATTTACCCTTTAAAAGAGGGA
The DNA here is from genome assembly GCF_001876935.1 of Asparagus officinalis. Taxonomy (NCBI): domain Eukaryota; kingdom Viridiplantae; phylum Streptophyta; class Magnoliopsida; order Asparagales; family Asparagaceae; genus Asparagus; species Asparagus officinalis. The sequence goes on along the minus strand of NC_033795.1, from coordinate 8,409,936 downwards.
GTTCATGGAAAACTTTACCTACCCTAAATTGCCCTTTAACAAATTTAAATATACCAAAGTTATCCCTCTGCATTCAATAACATGTTAAAAGGGAATTAGTTAATATGAACAGTAATAAATAATTTGATATAATAAATAATTTATGAAATTATTTAATAAATTTCACTCGCACGAGTTTGGCGCCAACGGTTTCACTCGCACGAGTTAGTGCTTTTGAGGAGATTTATTCGTATAACATCTTCTTTGTTTTTATATTTATATAATAAATAAATATATGTCTAAAATGGTTCCGCCTCCTTTACATTTTGAGAGGGGGCTATCCGCAAAAAGGGTCGGATAAATATATGTCTAAAATGGTTCCGCCTCCTTTACATTTTGAGAGGGGGCTATCCGCAAAAAGGGTCGGACTTGCTATTCTTTTCACTTCTCCTTCCATCGTTTCTCCTCTCTTTAGAAATCAAAAGCCCTAGAATCTCCCCGTAGGTTACGCCTTCTCTCCGGTAACGCTTCTTCTCATCCAGCACCGTCCCATGATCTTAAGCCATCAATTGCCGAAGATGATTACTATTGTCATCATCATCAACGCAACGCCTCCGCCATCTCCTCAGTTCTCAGATTTGCCATCATCTATCTCTCATCGGCCTGCAGTTTTGGAGTTTGGCATTGGACAACTTTTTATTCTCCTTTATCGAGGTACTATCTCCCTTTCTCCTCTCTTTTAATTGTCGACTTGTGAGGTCAATTGATGCTGCGATCTGCCATGATGAACTTTAGAGCGGTTTTAAGTATATTTTGTTTGCGGTTTCTTAGTTAAAGACTGGATTCAATTAATTTAACCTTCATTTGAATTTCCTATCTTATTTTAGGACTTTGTTTTGCTCTTAATTTCTTTGAATTTGTAAGACTGGGTCATACCTTTTTCGTGTTTTCATTTGATGGAGCTGTCTTGATTTATATTTTTGTCTATCATTTGTTTATATTCAACTTTGAACATCATATTCTTAAGTCATTATTGTCTAATTATTGTTCAGATGCACTAATTTTGAATAGTGAAGCACGAGTCGTTTCACTTTCACTTTTATTAATTGCCTAAATGTGCACTGCAGGATCACATTGTTATATTCAACTGATTATGATTCTAGAAGAAGTTTATGACAACATAAGTTACCTGACTCATTAGAGACATTAGGGGTTTCATAACCAGTTGCAGGAGTAGTTTGCTGAGTCTGCTGAGTCGATGACTGATCCCAACCAGACAGTAGAGGCAACAGGTTGAGGTGGGTAGCCTCCATAAGGAGGTTGGATATATTGAGGGAGAGCTCCAGGGTAAGCTCCAGGCTGCATGTAGCCATATCTCGGTTGTTGTTGCAATGGGGGTGGTAGACCCCAGTTTGTAGGTGTTTCGTAGGTGATTTTCTTAAGCTTTAGCATTGCAATTTTGTCAACCATATCAAATGTGATTATAGAATAAACTTAGAGATGCAAAAACTGCATCAAATGATTGCAGGATCATCTACCTTCTGGTGACTTTTGCCTTATAATGTCGTTATTATTTGCAGCTTTATTTTTACATAGTGATCTTGATGAATCAAACTTAGTAGTGACTAATACCTGTTTCCTCAGTGGTAAAGTTGGCACCTTATATAAGTATTGACTACAATTTTTAACAATTCTATAATATCATTGATTCCTCAAATAAAATAAAATTTCCTTTTTTCACTTCATAACTTCTTTGATTTGCTATATGTTTGAAAGTTTTCTGAATGTCTGAGTTTAACCTTTTAATATAGTTATATATGTTTATAAGTTAAGCATATATAACTATATTAAAAACAACGAGATACCCGGGAAATCAATGCATACTTCATTTTTATTTAATTTATGTTTGAAAGTTTTCCATGGATACTTTATTTTCATTTAATTTTGTTAGCCATGTAGTGTGTGAGCAAGTCTGCTTGCATCAGCGATTCAACTGCTAGACTCCGCAGTTCATGTGGTAACTAATCATCCATTTGTTAAAAATGTATCATCTCCGGGGATCAAAGGGAATGACCACGACCAAATTTCGTCCTCTTCTGTGGAGGTACTGACCAAAACATCATCTTTTTCTGTGGAGCAATTATTCTCATTATTTTCTTTTGTTTGGCAGGATGGTGATATTGATGACCTTGCTGTTATCACTCACAACATTACTCATGGAATCGAACTGAGAAAGTCTCATTATTTTCTTGCTCAAGTAATTTTTGACATCTCTTGCTAGCAGTTTACCTTAGCTGGACTGTTTCACTATTTGTACATGCTTTGCTCTCATTAGGATTTTGTTTTGTAAATGTTTAAGGATATTATTTCCATAAATTTTGCATGTGGGCTGTCGGTTTGTTTGAAAATATTGTACTACTGTACGCTGAGGTCTTTCGAAGGTAAAATTAATGGTCATTTTTTAATTGCCCAGATTGCCTCACAATGTCTCCATTGAGCTACAATTCCTTATTTCTGGATTATCATTAAAAACCTTTTCCAATGTTTTTCTTATGGGGTCTTAATGTTTCTTTGTCAATAGATAACTAATGCAAATCCATTTTACTAAAGAACCATTGGTGGAGGATTTAACATTGCAGTTTCAGTAAAGCTACTTCTCATGATTCTTCTTTATATTGTACCTGTGAGATGTTAAAATTTGCTTTTCTTTTAATAGTTTTGGAAGATGAGTGCATGTGATATATGTGAGATTGCTACGAATTCAGTTTACCAATCTGGCTTTTCACATGCTCTTAAGGTATGTATTCAATTTGATTCTATTGAAATTGATATAAATTTTCTTGAAGGATAGTACTTAACTCCAAATTGTTAGATAAAATTACACTTGTGACTTTATGGATGCTAGCTCTGGGAATCTTTCTATCCAAGTCACTGGTGATAATTGACCATTCTATGTTAATGTGCATATCCTATCAATAGTACTATCACTTTGGAAATATGTTCAAATAATATTGAGCATATATCAACTGTTTAAATAATTGGAAGCTTCCTTTGTAATGAATGGTTCCGAAAATTATTGAACAGCTAGCATCAAAACCTCACTGATATATCCATCAATTGACAATACTGAAAAATTATATTGATGACATACTCTGCATCAGGACATAGTGACAGCTCGCTTCAACAATGACAAGCAGATCTTATTGTTTATTGTTTTATTATTTACTTCTGACGTCCTAATCCATGTCTCAAACAACAAGCTAACCCCAATTACATTATATAAGAGGGTTGCGGTATCTCAATGTCTTTTTCTATCTTTCATTTAGTAACAAAGCAGGGCTATACTGGTTTTGTAGCTAAAACAATAATTCTAATCAAAAGCTAGGCATGAAAATAAAAACATTAGCAGAGAAATAGCAAATAGCATATTAACATCGCATACTTAGTTGTAACAAACTATTTCAATGAATGGTGGTTATGCTATCATAAATTGGTAGCTAACCTACCATTCAATCTTATCAAGAATTTTTCGGATGGTTTGGTGTGACGCCCCTGTTTTCACACATGATTACAGTCCAAGGTGAACCCAGAGATGTTAAACCTGCCATGCACCCACACTGTGCAACAACAAGTTTCACCAATCACAGTAATATCCTCTAGTGGGATCAAATAAAAGCGTAGGTACAAAACAGGCAAAGAAGTAGAACTATAATAATAGACATGATAAAGAGGATGATATCTCATAAATAAAGGTCATGTCTCAACTGAAAATAAACTGAAATACATATGGAGTCTGAAATAACATACGATGTCTCAACATGAATTAAAATGGAAAGTCAAACTAAGGCACATTGCCTTTACAAAATGAAACTAAACTCTAAGTCTGAATAAAATTTAAAACTATAGTGGAGCGTCTAATAAATCTCTCGGGAAGGCGACTATGCAAGAACTCCGTCATCCTACGGCTCTTCGGAACTCCGAGCTACCTGAAAGGGTATTTTTAAAAGAAAAAGAAACAACAACAAGAGCGTCAGAGCGCTACAGCAAAATTACTCCCATCCGCCCCCAGGGGAAGGGCTGCTAGGATGGAGTGGATGCTCTATCTATTAAGCATAGTCTACCTATATCATTTTTCCCGTATCTAGCGGAATTAATATTCAGACACCTACAAAACGAGACGTAGTACGTCGAGCGAAATAATCCAAACAAGGAAACCCTCATGTATATACCATATGTCCCGAATCGTAAACATCTAAACATTAATACCGAAATAAGAATAAACCATCTAATGAAACCAATAATTAGAGATCCATAACACGAGACTGGTACGTCGAGCGAAATAATCCAAACAAGGAAACCCTCATGTATATACCATATGTCCCGAATTGTGAATCTCTAATCATTGATCCCAACTAAGAAAAAAAAGACAGTAAAAGAAATAAGATATCAACACATCGTATTTATAATATCTTCCACAATCACTGGAGAGATAGAACAAAATACCAACACATAATTTTGTATACTTTCAAAAGTAACGTATCTCAGTTATATAGTTCACTGATAGGTCGTATTTATAATCGGCATCTGTCATACTTAGGCTATCAAGTAATTGTCTCAGTATGACGGACTACCCTATAGGTATCCTGAACTGTGTACACGGCTCATTAGTCTCATCGCGATCTCAGTGCATAACATGAGTGCAGGACGGACTACCAAATAGGCATCCTAGAAATACGGCTCACGAGCCTCATCGCACCCTAGTGCGGGACGAACGGCTAGATCAAGCCTCCTAAAATCCGACTCAATAGCCTATACATGTGGAATATCGACGCACTACCTCATGTAGTACTGAACTGAGCTCATTAACGATATCCACCTCATGTAAATCTTTGTACCTTTGGCATGTCGATGCACTATCCCATATAATATTGAGCTATGCTTATCAATGATAGTTATCTCATGTATAAACCGTATATATCTGGGGTGTCGACGCACTATCTCATATAGTACTAAGCTGTGCTCATCAACGATATCCAACATATATATGAACTATATCTAATTCAAATATGATCAAATCAAAATTTATTATAATCCTCTTGAGATTCTTAAATGTATAACATAACATTTTCATGACTATACGTATAACATCAAGCGGCTCAAAACTCCGCGAACGCACCTCAAAACGGCGCAACACAGTTCCACAAAACGGGCAGGAAAAATAGACGTGATATCTGTTAGTAAAATAAGCATATCTTTCTCTAGGAAAACTATTTTTACAAATGGTTTTCTGTTTTGAAAACTAGATTCACACATATTTCAAATTACATAAGTTTGGTTTAGTTTGGAGTTTATTTATTATCTCAAATCTCTAGTTAAACATTATATATGTGCAGACGTTTTTCTACAGGACATGTTGTTAGTAAAAAGATCATATCTTTCTCTATACAAATGATTTTTAAGATTAGTCTTCTGTTTTAGAAACTAGATACATATATCTTTCATTTGGCACTGATTTGGTTAAATTTCAAGTTTATTTTCTATTTCGAAATCTTAGTTAAACATGATACAATTGCTGCAGTTTTCTGCAGAAAAAATTTATTTAGTACATCTCTTAAATTTCTCATATATAAATGAAATTATGAAAAACCCTAATGATCATGATCATGATACTATCATAAACAGTAAGAAAAAAATTACTAATCTAGCATTGGTTTATGTTTTAATATCAAAAATTTAAATTTTATCACATCATGTTAAGATTCAAGCATGAAAACACATATTCAACATCATATTAAACATCTAACTAGTTATTTAACTATGGGGAAGGGTTTGGATGAAGATAATCTTGTCTTAGACGTTGTTCTAAGCCTCTGAAATAACCAGCAACCAAAAAGAAGTGCAACCAAGCCGTTTTCCCCTTGCTACACGTTGATGATCTCGCCCTCGTGTCGATATTTGCTTCACAAAGCTCTTAAAATTCTCAACTTTAGGGCTAGGGATTCAGAGAGAGGAAGAGGGGCTACTAGGGTTTGAAACTCTGATGTAAGGATGTAAATTTTTGTAAAAATACATGATTATATATATGCAAACCCGAACTAAACCCGTTTGACCCGAACCAGGAATCCTAATCTGACTAGGAAAATGACCTTCAGTATTTTAGCCATAACTTTCTCATCCGATCTCAGAATGAGGTAATTAAAGATTTGTTGGAAATATGTTAAAAAGACCTACAACTTTGGTCTTTTGAGTTTTCCCAGATTCTAAGTTCATCATAGTGTAAAATCTATAAACTCTTAACTGGTCATTTTCCCCAGATTTTTCTCGTGCATGTTTTGTGCATTTGCACTCATATATTCATATATATGTATCGAATTGATCTCAAATCAATTCCTAGTATACTCAAATAACAATAAAAATTATTTATCATGATATAACATTTTTATTATTATATTTCACAATCATTCAAAATTACGGGGTTTTACATATTATTTATCATGATATAACATTTTTATTATTATATTTCACAATCATTCAAAATTACGGGGTTTTACATTTGGGCATGGGGAGTCTCAATGGTCTTGTGTTTCATATAGGCTAACACGGTGAACCATATCATATAACGCAAATCCACTTTAAATTCAATTTTAAGGGGGGGGGGACTTAGGTCTTTCACTGATTTCCTCATCCTTATATATGCTTCCATACATTTGATCCACTTGTTGCCATATCACTTCGTGAAAATTTTCATTTACCACCTAAGTCAGTAGAGCGTACTGCAAGTGCTTGTCGTTAGCAATGCATATATTAGAACATTACTCATGAATCTCAAAATGTTTCTAGACGTGCATGACTAATCAATAGGAAGCTTAGAATAGTTACATCAAAAATATACAGAGATGGTTATATGTGACTGATATACACCAAAGTAATGATTATTTTCTCAGAACAAAATTATGGGTCTGTAATTAAGAATTAAGCAGCATGATCTAATTACTCAATTCTGCAAAATATACAGACCATCGTATGTGATCAAATAGAATAATTTACCAATATACTTATTACTGAAGTATTCTTACAAATGTTTATGCCTTAAAATATTACAGATTTCATGTTGTCCTAGGATTTAACTATAGTTTCTACCAAGCCAGGTCCATACTGCCTTTGATTTATTGTGCAGAATAACAAGTTTTTTCCCCATGGTTGTGCTTAGGCATTTGAGGAAGCTGTTTAAGGTGGATCCGGCGAATTTTATGATGGCCATTTGTGGGAATGATGCCTTGAGAGAGCTTTCATCTCCAGGAAAGAGTGGGAGCTTCTTCCAATTGACACAGAATGATCGGTTCATGATAAATACGGTGAAGAAATCTAAAGTAAAGGTTGATTAGCTTAGCTCTTTCAGCCTAAAATCTTTTATTTGGTCTGTCCTTTATAGTGAATGTTGACTCTCTGATTGGCAGAAATGCTCATGACAGAATTTCAATGCATTCGTTTGTTTCAGAGCATTACTTGTGAAAGTCATATATTAACAAACCAATAGTTGAAATTCTGAGTAACGAGTAGATTCTCTACCCTGGATGAATTTACATAACATTTTAGTAATTTATTCTTTCAGGACATCTTTTGGCTATATATGGGGTCTCTAGCAGTTGAAACTGAGTCAATAGACCAATGGAACTATAGATTTTTAGGGCTTAGTGAATCAGGGAAAGGAGATTATGAATTTCCACAAGTTCTGTCACTATTATTCTCAGTTCTCAAGAAGACCATTCAAAAGAATGAGAGTTCGCCGGATTCTACGACGAGGAAAGCTAATGACACCATTGGCCATGGTCTCAGAGCACACGATCTTAGCATACAAAGTTACACTGAGCGCATATTCAAGTACTCAAATTGTAGCCATTCATGCTTTATCCTTGCACATGTATACATTGACAGATACCTCGTGCAACCAGGTGTCCATCTTTCTTGCCTCAATGTTCATCGGTAGCTAATGACAAGTGTGGTCATTGCAGCAAAATTCATTGATGATGCGTAAGTATTGCATGCATTCTTCTTTCCAAATGTTTTGACTTTGGATTTAGTTCTAAAAAAGTGCTTATAGTTCTTTGGGAGTCTTCTGTTAAATTTGTTACATTTGTTTATGTCATAGAATATATCATGTTTCAATTTCCTTTTTATTAAAAAAAATTCCTCTTTCATGCTTGCTACAGTACATGTTTTATCTATTTTCAAACCAAGTGCTTCTATGCCACTCATTTATGTGTTTCATTAACAAAGTCATTTGTTCATTGTCCTAATATAGATAAACTGTGTTTATAATATCTTCATTTTATTAACTACTGCCAAAAAATATTTTCCAGATTAGCAATTACTAAATTTCGTACTTGCTAACTTTCATTTAGGTGGTAAAAAATGGAGACCAAGTGGTTGCTTAACAGAGCCTTCTCGTCACCATGCATTAGGACAAGCCAAAAATGCAGGCAGCTTACTAAAAACTCGAGTAGCAAATGATTCAAAAGAAGCTTTGATGAGTCAATAGTTCTATATGTCATTGCTATTAGCCAGTGATAAGTTAGCTTCAGTGGACCTATGCTACATCTGAATTTCATTCTTATAAGATGGTTGATTGAAACTCAATAGTGTATATCAAATAAAATTCTTTAATAAAATTATTCATTGTTTTCTATTGTTAAGGACGCAAACAATCTATTTAATCCTTTTTAATTTTTAAATTCTATCCATATGTTTGATACATGGTTTAATTTAAATAAATCTTAATAAAATGAATCAATAATAAAATAATAAATAAAATAATTTACCACATGCATTGTACGTGTAATCCAACTAGTATATATATATTGATTTTTTGTAATTGTATTGATTTCGTTTATTCTCGTACTTACTACTATACCTACCCTACATTTTTTTATTAATTACTCTGAAGGATTTTTTTTTTTGTTATAACGGGTTTTTGAACGGTGTTTACCATATTTTAGCGATTTGACAACTTAAAATATTTATATACTATTTTTTACAATTTAGAATATTAAAATATAAATTTGGTGAAACAACGTAATATTAAAGTGCCATTTAGCCAAATAAAATTTGAAAGTTGTCAGGGGTTTAATATAATTTACCTAAGGGGTTGTTTGGTTCAACAAAATTTTTAGCATTTGAGGTGGATTTGAAATTCGTCGAGCAAAAATGACTCACTTTCATTTATAGGATTTCATATAGAGTGATTATTTCAAGATTTTTTTTGGCATTAGGTATTCATAAAATATAAAAAAATAGAAACTTTTGGGATTTACCAACTCCTACATGGAGAGGATTTAACAAGTTTTCGCATTAGATATCAATACATTTTGTATTTTCTTATATTTTAGAGTTTGAATCAAATAATAATTTATAATTTCTAAAATTTGCTTTCCTATAATCTAGTTGAACCAAACATGAGATTAGGTATTCCAAAGTATCTTAAAAACAAGTGGATTTAGAATTCTTGATGAGATTATGTTGATGTTACACAATCACACAGATAAACTTTTAAGAACTGGGTTGATTAGAGCCCGCTAACTTCTTCGAATATCTGTTTTGAAGTTTAGTTGTTCTTCTTTGTACGTGTAGCAACTCGTAAGAGGGCAGGGCTGATTCCCCTGTTGTTCCTCCGACGATCAAGTTAGCAAGGTCCTTGAGTGAGGAAAAATAGCAGACTATCGCTGTTCTTAAGGGCAGTAAAATAGAGAAAAGTGCAGGAAAATTGCTTACCTTCGCATTGGGAATAGTTTTCCCTTTTATAGCACTGAAGGAAGAGAATTTTAGTCTCTTCGGTTGAGTCTGGGCTAGCGACTGAGTCAACGTCGACTTTACAGGTGTTGGTTGTGGAGTTGTCACGAAATGAGCGCAGTCACTTCGGCATTAATGAGATAGGACAGATGGCATGCAAAACCAGCGTGGTTCGATGTGCCATAAATAGTGCTGGGAATGGAGAAATGATGGCGCCTTTCAAGCATTTAATGCGATGTTGACGCGCTGTTAGCGGGGTGCTGAAGTCCGCAGTCATCTTTTGGCTTGTATCGAGGGGTGTCGAGAGGTACCGCCTTTCGAGTCGGCTGCCATGAAATGCTGGCCCAATAACTAGTCGAGTAGGCTTATGGCGAGTCTTCCTTGACGAGAGGACCGACAAGTACCGCCTTCCGAGTTGATCCAGCGAGATATTGATTCAGCGAGTCGGCTAAATCAGGATCGTGCCTGTTGTTGACAAGAGAGCATAATGGCGACTGAAAATACCACAACAACATAAGTATATATTACTCATTTATAAATACATATTATATAGTTATATATGTATTTGTTACATACTTATATTATGCTTATTTATGTACAGTTATATACTTTACTTCAATTGATGTATAATATCACACAGTCAAATAAGGGATTGATAAAGTTGAAGGAGGTCCTCTAACTCTCCGAATATCAGGTTCTTGAGTGAGCTGTTCTTCCCTGTACAAGTAACAAATTGTAAGAGGGCAGGGTTAAGTTCCCCGATTGTTCTTCCGACGATCAAGTCAGTGATTTGCTTGAGTGGAGAAGTAAAAGGAACTGCAGTAGTTCTTTAGCTTAGAGAGTAGTGAGAAAGATCTTACCCTGGTATTAAAAATAGTATCTCTGCTTATAATAGTGGAAGGAGAGTAGAATGGTAACTTTGATAGAGTATGCGATAGCGGCCACGTCGGCCTCATCTTTATAGGTGTCGGCTGACGAGTGCGAAAGAGTCACGTCGGTATTTAATGCGAAGTGATTGGAGGTGTGCGGTATCGACGTTATCCGATGTGTCATAAAGACTGTTAGGGGTAGAGTAATGATGGCACCCATAATGAATTTAATAACATTTATTGTGAGATGATTGGTCACCGATGCACAGGAGGGGGCTCGAGGCTCGAGATATTTCATCGCCTTTCTACTCATCTGGTGGTCGAGAAGTATCGCTTTTTAGTCGCCCTTGTAGGTTGTCGAGTGAATAGAGTGATTAAGCGGTTAACTTAACCAGAGGACGATACATTACGCCTTTATGGTCGTCGACATGTGACACCTTTCGAGTCGTCCTTGCAAGATGTCGATGTGTCGAGTCGACCGAGTTGGACCTCTGATTATCTTGAGATGCTGACTTGATTATGCATAATGTGGGACACTTGTCTGCCATTGATTAGAGGTTATTTTCCATTACCAAAACGGCTATAACAACTTCTATGATGTACTTATATATACTAGATGCAATGTGAAAGTACCCTAGGAGGGTGGGGGGCTTGAATAGGGTATTTGCTAATCTAATCTGATATTAATACCAAATTTAAATCTTATTAACTAATATACCCTAATGATGTAATATCTAATGAAATATGCAAGGATATACAATTAGACAATGGGCGAAACAAACATGAACACAAGAACAAGAGAGATAGTGCACAAATGACAATCGCAAACATAAGGCAAATGATCACGGAGTTCGGTCGACCCATGACCTATGTCTCTGCTCCTCACTCTCGAGGAGAACCTTCACTAACTCAAAAACAACTGCACAATTGGTTTTCAATGCTCAAGGATAACGTTTAAAATCTCACACAATTGTCAATACACTACACTCCTCTAAGTGTTGTCCTAGCCCGTGTCACCTTCCTCAAGTGCTTGAATTTACGACATCTCCAGGCTTTACTACCAACAACACTCCTCTTGGAATTGACCCCGTCTCTTACCAACCACTTCTCTAAGTGTTCTTATGTATTACAATGTGATCTTCAATAATTAAGTGCAAATACAATGGTTTGTTCTAACAAAAACGAGAACAAAGTCTAAGCTCACTCAACGATACAACCCAACAACCCAAATGTATACAATATGTGAAATACTAAAGCTCAAATTGGTTGTGTGTGAAATCAATGAGTAAAAATGAAAACAAACTCGAATTAATCTAGCAAATATAAATATGACAATTGAAATATAAACAAGCTAGATAATTAAGTCTATAAAACTTCTCCGATGTAAACAAAGAGTCGTAGATGATGATTTGAGGTAGAGAACCTCAAAACGAAATTTTGACTCTCCTCTTTGTGAAACTATCTTCACAGAAACAAACACTTAATTTTTCTTAAAACTTGCAAAACTTGTTTTTAAACACCATTGCAAAATCTAAGTATTGAGAACTATATATAGCCTCTCAACATATCAGCCCAAATAAGAGGAAAACACAAAAAATGAGGCAAAACAAATAAATAATCTAGGAAACTAGCCATTTTTTGCAACGGATATATTATCAGTCGACTGATGGTCATGTGTTGGTTGACCGACAGATACCTTTCGGTCGACTGACACATGTGTATCAATCGACTGATGACCCTGAGAAAATAAACGCTAAAAAAACTTCTCTGGTCTGTTGACCAGTTCGACTTGTTCGGTCGACCGATGACTGATAAAGCATATACATGAATTTTCAGAAAACCTGACTTTGTAAATTTAATTAAAAATAATTAATAAACTCTAAAAATGGTAAAATTTTGGAGAATATTTATAAACATGAAAAAAACATGTTGGAGAAGAAATTCTTGAAATCACATTAACCGTTTGTGAAAACTCGTGTATTTTGCAAATCGTTCAAAAATACGAAAACGTTAAAACTTGATTTTGTTAAAATTTCTTCAAACAAGTTTCAAAATACTTTAAAATAGATTTATAGACTTGAGGAAAGATATAAAATTATGTCGTTAAGTCTATAATCTAAAAATAACGATAAATCAAAAACTAATGTGTGTGTATGAATTTTGAGCTTGAAGTATAAACACACAAAGTAAACACCTAACCTACAAAACTATATGTTGGGGCTGAACACACAACCCGTGCCCTTCTAGATCTTGTGCCGAAAGTAGGCAAGTAGGAAATCATAGTAAATAAAAAAAAACTTGCAGGAAAGAATAATCAAGCCATAGAACACCAGATTTAATAAGGTTCGACAAACGTGAAAGAATAATCAAGCCATAGAACACCAGATTTAATGAGGTTCGACAAACGTGTCTATGTTCTCGGGAGCCACACCAAAAACTTTGATTTAATTGAAGAAGATTACAATGCTTACAATAGGCCCCTCTCTCTCTCTCTCTAAGATCTCTGATCTCAAACTGCCGTCAAAACCTCCTTTTTTCGTGTTCTTTAAACCCTAAAAACATATCAAGGTATATATAGTATCCCAGCCCAAAAAAGATTCTCAAACGAATTAGGAAACTAGAAAACCCGACGTCAGTCGACCGGTGCATTGTGGTCGGTCGACCGGCCAAAACATCTTTTTCTACAGTCTGCTGGTACATGTTTTCGGTCGACCGGCTCAGTGCCATCGGTTGACCGACCCGAAACTCCTATAAGTTTCTTGACTTCGTGTCGGTCGACCGATGAGCTTTTGTCAGTCGACCGACCAGAGCGAACTTCCTGGTCTGTTTTCTACATGTTTTTGGGTCAACCGGACCATGTCCGTCAGTCGACCAAAGCTGGGTTTTTTAGTTTCTTTGATGATTTCTTTCTCTGGTTTCGGTCTTCACACTTCCAAAACCAACAATCTCACACTTGGAGATGAAACCACCATCAATGAGCTCTCCCGAACTCTCTCCTTCTTTGCAAGCATCTTCTCCTACCCAGAAAAAATTCATTCTTCAATCATCATCAACCCGGCGATCCCGCCTATCCTCCTAGTGTGGCTCTGCCTTCATCTCTTACGCATGAAGGCCAACTGAAGTTGTGTACAACACCAGTTTGTTTATAGTCACTACTTTCGTCAACATATCCGCTTGATTTTGGCTCCCCAAAATCTTATCCAATCATAACTTGTTGTCCTTAATCTGCGAACGTATGAAGTGGTAACGTACGTCGATGTGCTTCATTGTGGCTTGATATACTGGATTCTTGGCAAGGTGTATAACACTCTGGCTATCATAATAAATAACGCCGTTCTCCTTCTTCAAATCCAACTCTTCGAGGTACCTGGCCAACCAAATCATCTCCTTACTAGCTTCAGTCACTACGACATACGCTATCTCAGTCATGGATAATGTTACTATCTTTTGCAAACGTGAGACCCAGCTCGCTACTGTCGACGCTAAGGTATAAGCATACCCCGTGGTACTTCACCTCGTATCATGATCAATGACAAAATCTGCATCCATGTATCCCCTTAATACCAATTCCTTCCTCCTGAAATACAATGGCATATCCGTAGTTCCTCTCAAGGAATGCAATATCCACTTCACGGCCTCTAATTGCTGCTTCCCTGGATTGCTTGCAAACCTGCTCATAACTCCCATTGCATGGGCGATATCTCGCCTCATGCAAACCTTCGCGTACATAAGACTATCAATGGCTGATGAGTATGGCACCCTGCTCATGTGCTCCTTTTCTGCATCTGTCTTGGGTGATTGCTCCTCAAATAACTTGAATTGACTTTCAAGGGGCGTGCCGACGGGCTTAGCATTCTCCATGTTGAATCTCTAAAGTACCTTCTCAATGTATTCAGCCTGACTCAACCTCAACGTCCCTTCATCTTCGTCTTTACTAATTCGCATCCCAAGAATTTGCTTTTTTACAACCAGATCCTTCATAACAAACTCCTTCGCCAACTGCTTCATCAATTTGTTTATCTCCTCTAAACATGGCCCTGCAACTAATATGTCATCTACATACAATAATAACACGATATAGCTGGACTCAAAACTCTTGAAGTAGCATCAATGATCTGAATTGCATCTTCTATAGCCATTGCTCTGCATGAAGTTGTCTAATTTCTTGTACCATTGTCTTGAAGCCTGTTTCAAACCATATAAGCTCTTCTTGAGCCTACACACCATCTCTTCCTTTCCTTCCTCAATGAAGCCAACATATTGCTTCATGTAGATATCTTCATCCAAGTCACCATGAAAAAAGACAATCTTTACATCCAACTGGTTAAGGTAGAGATTTTTAGCAGCTACTAAGCTTAACACCACTCTAATGGTTGACGGGGGAAAATATCTCCGTATAATCTACTCCTTCCTGCTGTTGGAACCCTTTCACAACTAATCTAGCCTTGTATCTCTTGCTTCCATCACTCTCCTGCTTGACCCGGTAGACCCATTTGTTATATAAAGCTTTTTTCTGTGCAGGTAGCTGGGCTAACTACTATGTCTCATTCGAGTGGAGAGAATCCATCTCTTATTACATCGTCTGCTCACACTGCTAAGATTCACTAACTTTCATAGCCTCCTCATAGCACTCCGGTTCTCCGCTATCTGTCAAAAGTAAATAATCTAGTGACAATAGATATTTGAGATTCGGTTTAGGTACCCTGGATGACCTCCTAAGCTCTACGTCTTGGATACTAGTCTCTGTACCTGGAGTCTCCTCCATTCTTCGATCAGAACTAACATTGTCTTCCCCATGTATAAGTTCCTCCAAATCCATGTACTCGGATCCACCTGCATCCTTAGTGCTGGTTCTACTATTTTGGCTATCCTTGACATTGTCTCTGTCCTTGTACATCACCTCTTCATTGAGTATCACATCTCTGCTCTTGATGATTTTCCTACTCTTCTCATCCTAAAGACGATACCCGAACTCATTAATATCGTATCTAATAAATGTGCACTTCTGTGACTTAGCTTCTAGCTTGTCCCTGACATGGTCGCTGATATGAACATATGTCATACAACCAAAGGCCTTAAAATTTGAGAGATTAACTTCCTTTCCACTCCAAACCTCTTCTGGAAACCTAAAATCCAATGAAACTGATGGTCCATGATTGATCAAGTAAGTTGTCGTATGCATTGCGTCTGCCCAAAATGTCTTAGGTAGACTTACATGTAAATGCATGCTCCTCACATGCTCTATCAATGTTCTGTTCATCCTCTCTGCAACGTCGTTCTTTTGTGATGTCCCTAGAGTAGTCCTCTCCAAATGAATCTCATTTAGAGCACAGAACCTTTTGAACTCCTCCAACTCATATTCTCCACCATTGTCTGATCTCAGACACTTCACCTTTAGATCTGTCTCGTTCTCCATAATGGCTTTCCACTTCTTGAAGATCTCGAACACCTTTGACTTGTGCTTCATGAAGTATACCCACACCTTCCTCGAGTGATCATCGATAAAGGTAACATAGTACATCGAACCGCCAAGAGAAGACATGCTAGCTGGACCCCATACATTTGTATGAACAGGCTCTAACTTCTGAGATTTAGGTGGTCTTCCACTTTTCTAAAAGCTGACCCTCTTCTGCTTTACGTAGATGCAATCCTCGCAAACACCAACTTCAGCTAAATCAATGCTAGTTAGCTTTCCCTGTGAGTGTAGAATCTTCATACCCTTCTCACTCATGTGTCCTAGCCTATTGTGCCACATATCTGCACTCTCCTTGCTAGCTACAACTGCGAGGGTGTCACTCACATGTGAAGTGAGGTAGAGAGTTCATATTTTGTTACTGCGGGCAACCACCATAGTACCATTAGAGATCTTCCACGAATCCCTAGTGAATGTTAAAACATAGCCTTCTGCTCTAAGTTGGCCAACCGAAACAAGATTCCTCTTCAGCTTCGGTACGTGTATGACATTCTTCAGATTCCACTTAGAGCCATTCATCTAAATCTGCACTCGCCTTTTCCAACAATACTACAAGACTCATTATCCTCCAAGTACACTTTCCCAAAACCCCCTGCTACATAGTTCTGAAGAAACTTTCTATTAGCAGTAGCGTGGAATGAGGCTCCCGAATCAATAACTCATGAATAGATATCACTATCTATAGCAAGGATCAAGACATCTTGCATGATATGAGCCTCTTGCTCATTCGCATCCTTCTTTTGTTCTTTACAGACTAAAGAAATATTGCCCTCCTAGCCGCAGTTCTAACTTTTCCTTTGATAGGCCTCACCTTCGAATTCAACCTGTTCTTCTTCAACTTTGACCGATTCCTATTTTGGTTTCCCTTCTTCTAGCTTAGGCCTCTGTGCTCGAGATTTAGGGCTGAACCTGAACCTTCTGATTTGGATGATTTCCTTCTAACCTTCTCGGATAGATGTAGGGTGTAAAGATTGACTTCCCGCTTCGAGGGGGTCATTTATATTTATAAGAATAACTTATTACAACCTAACAATTAATATTTACAACAGAGGAGAAGGGAATGGCCCTCCTTGTTTTAACGTGGGTTCGTTGGCAGCAGTAAGACACGTCTCTCGGTGCTCATGCCATGTTTGTTTCCCTTGGACGATTCGATCAAAGTTGCGGTTGGAGTTTTAGTGTGCAATAGAGGCTTCGGAGTGATTGAGTTTGACTATACCAGAGCTTTGAGAAGTATTGAAGCCGTGAGCTTGGAGAGAGCTACAATGCAAGGGTTTGCAGAGAGCTTATGAGCCTCAAATCCGAGTGTTTGGATTGAGTCTACCTCAACAATCCAAGCAAAGAACTAGGAATATTCTCCCAAACCAAGCCAAGTGAAGGACTCTGTGATTGAAGAGCCTTGAAGATGTCAAACCTCTGAGCCTAAGAAGTCTTAAGATTGCAAACCTTGAGTATGAAGATCTCCCCCCTCCTTAAACTGGACCGAACCCAACCCCTTTCACGTTGGTGAAGGGGGGCTATAAATAAGCTAGGGATGACATGGACCATCCCAGAATTTATGGGATGTGACCACCAATGGGTGAGGAGCACCATACCCTCCCCTAGCTGTGGGATGTGACCACTATAGGGGTGATGAGGGCTATTTCTCATCATTACCCAAGATGTGAAAAGTGGATAGGCCCACTCCCACAAGCAAGCAGCCCGCTTGCATTGCTCAGGAGAGGCTGCTAAAGCTACGGGTGAGCTCGAGAGATGCCTAAACACTCAGACGAGCTTGCAGGTGAGCTTGGAGAACAGACGGGGTTGGCTGGCGGGCCCCTCCAATGTGTGAGCTGGCGTTCATTGGCAAGCGGAGTTCGTGCGGGCGAACTCCCTACAGGTGTGCTTGGCTCGTGTGGGCGAGCGTAGCATTCAGGTGAGGTTGAACTCGTGCTGGCGAGCTCAATGATTTGACGAGCTTGATTCATGTGGGCGAGTCAAGCTAACAGACGATGCTTGAGCTTTATAGGCAAGCTCAATAGTACAAGGAGAGGTTGAGTTCTACGAGCGAACTCAATAATTGGGAGTGGTTGAGCTCTACGGGCGAGCTCAATAAGGAGAAGTGATTGAGCTCTGCGGGCAAGCTCAATAGATAGTCGAGATTGAGCTCTATGGGCGAGCTCAAATAAAGAGTCGAGGTTGAACTTTACAAGCGAATTCAACAAACAGGAAAGGTTAAGCTCTATGGGCGAGCTCAATGAAAATGGGAGATTGAACTTTGCGGGTGAGCTCAATGAGCAGGCGAAGTCGAGCTCTACGAGCGAGCTTAATAAACAGGCAAGGTTGAGATCTACGGTCGAACTCACCAATTAGGCGTGATTGAGCTCAAGCGGGCGAGCTCACGATTGAGCTCTGTGGGCGAGCTCTGATAGGCTCGTTGAATGCAAACGAGCCTAAACTATTAGCAGACGGACTTTGACACTTAGGTAATTTTCACTGCCTACAAGACCCCCTTTAAAGTTTTCAGACCTAAATCACATTGAATGTGGTCTAGAATACTTTGAATGAAAAGGCTTACTGCTTCTCTCGCTCAAGCGAGTTCAAACGCCTTTATTGAGTTGAGCGTTTTGGGTGAGCTCAATGAAATATAGGCGAGCTCAAGTCTTCGAGTGAGCTCAAGCCATTGGCAGGCGAGCCAAGTGGTCTTCGTGTTTGCAAGCGAGCTCGAGATGTCGTCAGGCGAGCTTCATGCTTGAAGGTGAGCTGGAATCCGTAGGCAGCACCTAAAAATCAATGAGCAGCCACGTGTCTGTAATTGGGCCACGTGCTTGTAGTCGTTCACTCTGCGCTTGTCAGTTAAAGCGGCATGGGCATATCAGATCACAATAAATGCGATCTGAATGGGTGGCCTCGTCTTCCCGTGCTTGATTCTGAGCCGTGGATTTGGCAGCTCTTTTAATCTCGATCTTCGTTTCGACAAGAGACCGTGGCCGAAGATTTCAAAAGCTTTGATCTTAGTCGTTGATTTGAAAGTGAACCACCTCGTTGGTTGGACTCGCACTATTAGATTCGAGATTAGCTCTTGACCGTCCGATTCAACCCGTCGAATGCGAACCGTTGCAGTCGATCTGAGTCATCGATTTTGGTTTGAGATGATGGATCTCAGTCGTCGAAGGATCGGCTATAAATAGGCTTCATCTCCCTCCTTGG
The DNA here is from genome assembly GCF_001876935.1 of Asparagus officinalis. Classification (NCBI taxonomy): domain Eukaryota; kingdom Viridiplantae; phylum Streptophyta; class Magnoliopsida; order Asparagales; family Asparagaceae; genus Asparagus; species Asparagus officinalis. Next base: position 8,390,643 of record NC_033795.1, on the reverse strand, counting down.
GAGATTTCTGTCTACTCAAAATTTTCACTTACTTAAGCTTTTGCAAAGAAAAGTTCTCCACTTTCCTCGCCTCAAATCTGATATGGCACCAAGGAAGATGCTCGCCTCCAAGGGGAAGAGGAAAGCTTCATCTTCCACCGTTTTCTGCACCGCTACCGCCGCTGCCATCGTCCAAACCTCTTCTAGTAGGTTTGAGAACCGTTTGGAGTAGTTGGGGAAGATGAATAGTAGTTTATTCATCTTCTGTGGTGACCTTCGCTCACTTAGGCGAAACTCTGCTATTCAAGTGAGCTTTGCCTTTGTTAGGCAAGCTTTGCTCATCAGGCGAACTCCACTTTGGTCAGGCGAGCTCAACTTTATTAGGCGAGCTCTGCTTATCAGGAGAGGTCTGCTTTATCAGGCAAACTTTGCTTGTCAGGCAAGCTCAGCCTTATCTGGCAAGCTTTGCTTATCAGGCGAGCTCAGCCTTAACAGGCGAGTTTTGGAGTTCGCTTGTCGCCTGTTTCAAAGACTTAGGGAATTTTTAGCCTTTTTGAGTTAAAGAGAATTCTAACTCCTCCTTGTTGTGCTTTGTAGCTGCCTTCTCTGACGAGGCCCACCCAAGGGACAGGGTCATTGGACTTTCTAGCGGCACTAGTTTCGCGGATCCTCAATGGTTTCCGCTCCTCGACCTGGTGCCGGTGTTTAATGATGATAAGGCGAGCGAGCTGATACAAGTGGTGCCCGAAGGACACTATCTGACACTGTGAGAACTGACCACAGACGCGACGCTGGTAGACTCTCAGCGTTGGGAGATGGGGAAACCTGATTTTATGTTTGGTGATGTCGCAGCTGACCCCTACATTATGTTTCTTAGTGAGAGCATGTGGCTTTGCGAGATAGGTGGAGTTCGTTACTTCCTCCCCCGCATGGTGAGGGGGTTTTCACTGGTAGAACTGCATCCTCTCTCTGTCCCCCACACAATCAACTAGGAACTAACTCCTTCTCAAGACAGAGTTACTTGTGGACTCCTCTCTCTGTCAGGAACTAACTCCTTCTCAAGACAGAGTTACTTGTGGACTCCTCTCTCTGTCCCCCACACAATCAACTGGGAACTAACTCCGTCTCAAGACAGTGTTACTTGTGGACTTTTCGCAGGTTCTTCGGCTGGTTACGGGGTTGACAACTCTAGTAAGCATGTCATCGCTCTGCACCCGGGCCTCCTACAAAGTGAGTTGCCTGTAGGAGAGACACCTGTGATAGCCGAGACCTTTTGTCGTTGTTTCTTCAAAGCTAGGGGTCAGTTCCCCCCAAAGGATTTTAGAGCCCCTAGGTGGATTCACTCGTCGATGGGCAATGCCCCATAGTGGTACAGGATCACCAAATATGTGTTGGCGGAGAACTCTGACTTGCATGGGTTAGATCTATATAGGGTTATCAGGGCCACTCAGCACGGCCTCAAGATCAACGCTCCCCAGCTTCACAGCATTCTGGAACTCTACTGTTCGGACAGCTGCACATTTTTCACGCTAAATGGGGAGTTAGGGCTGGCGCTTCACGAGATGTATGAAGTATCTAGATTACCGATGGGGGAGTTCCCGTACGAAGAGTATGTCCCTAGCGGACTAGAAATTGTTCGACTTTCTGATTAGGCCCCTCAGATGGTAGAGACTCTATGAGAGCTTCTTTGCCACTACCACATCTACTTGGATACCCTTGGATCAGTAGATCACAAGGGTAAGAAGAAACGGATGGTAGGCATCAGCCATAAGAACTGGGTAGATTACTTGTTCCCTCAATACGACGACAAGAGACGGGTCATCTTGTCGTTGAAAGAGTGCGATCCGGCGGAGATAGAAAGGTGAATATCCAAGAGCGGCAATTCAACATCTCTTGATCACGACGAAGATGGTTTCAAGGCCAGTATGACCTTTGAGTTGTACCATCATCAAGTCGGGTCCGTGATATCGGCAAAAGCTTTGCTTGCTGGCTACTTGATGTTATGGCTGAAGAGATGCGTGGTTCCCACGCATTCCTTTGAGTCAATTCTGGTGTACGTGGTCTACCCAGCTGTCCGCTTGGAGTATGGAAGACCATATGCCTTAGAGTCAGCTATGACGGCCTGCATTCAGAGCGGATTTCAGAAGCTGTTGATGCGGTTTTGCCGCGTATCATTTGTTGATGAGGAGGGAGGAGAAGAGGTGGCCAAGACCCTGAACCCCTGGGTTCACCTGCCTTACACGTATTTAATGGTCTGGTTCGTCAGACACTGTGAGTGTTTGATGTTTGCGCCCTCGGTGTGCTCAAAAGGAGGGTTCATACCCTTTGTTCAGCGACTGAAGAGCTGCTCTTGGAAGCTCGAAGATATAGTTGACATGAGGAGGGAGTTATCCTTCTTCATCAATTATGATTTTTTTTCGTTTTTTCCCATACTTCTCCGTCGGGAGATATGGTGAATCGCTTCAGGATGCGCAGACTATGGATGAGCACACCGCTCTGTCTTTGGGTGTTTTTCGATGGATGGTGAACATCCGCCCGGGTTATCACATTCTCCGGACGGGTCCAACGTGCAATTTGGAACCCTATATCTCATGCCAATTTACCCGCCAATTCGGATATGATCAGTTGTATGTAGAGAATATCAATCACCGGTTGAGTTTTGAAGGGGGGTTGGTGGATGGCGCGTGTAGGTTGTTTTGGATGCATGCGGGATGCACCGACGCACGGTTCGAACTACCACGGCGGGACCGGACCCTCTGTCCTAAACTTACCTATTGTAAGTAGTACCGAGGCATGAGTGCAAATTCGGAGGGGTTCAACATTCGTAAATCTTGTCTGGTGGTGCAGAGGCGTCGTTCAAGGGCTATTCCCCGAGCTTCAAGGCGAGGAGGTCATCGACAAATTAAGGAGCCCGAAGAGGTTCCTACCGAAGAGGCCGCCCGAGAAGATTGGGAAGAGGAGATGTATTAGGGGTTGGGGAGTTCCTCCCATACCAATATGATCCCTCCATCTAGGGCTCGGTGGAGGGCAAGAGGCAACCACAGAATTGGCCAGGGTTGAAGAGGCCAAGGCCTCTATTGTGGAGCGAATGCAGGCTCTGGCCTCTACTCATGATTTCCTTCTTTTGCCGAAGCGTGAGCGGGAGGTGGATATCGGGGCTACTTTCGAGAGGGCGGCTAAGAGGGCCCGTAGAGAAGAGGCGACAATAGATGCCGATACGAGGGAGGGTCAAGTTGTCGCTGATCCCTCACCAAATTTGGGAGCGACTTTGTCCATCACCGAATCCATCCCACCAACTTTAGACGTGTTGGTTCCTCTTGATCAACTGACCGTTTTAGAAGGTAGTTGTCTCTTTGTCCTTTGTCCGGTTATCAAGTTGAAATCTCCTACTTTATATTTATCTCCACTAAATACAGGGACGACGGAAATGATAGCTCTCGTTCCCTCAGACGGGGGAGAGGAAAAGGAGGAACTGCTTGATTATTCAGGTAGGGATGACCTTGCCTTTCGTCGCTCTTCTATCCTCGATTCGTCGGTTGAGGACTTGGAAATCACAAGTTCTCTTCCCGTTCAAATGCCATCTGCCACCACTCTGCGTATTTCAGCATGCTAACCTTTTTTACTTTTCGGAGTCCATTTTAGTAAATAAGCTAACTTTCCTTTTGTTTGGCAAGTGGTATGACTTCGGATGTTGCGGGGCAAAGGAGTAGCTTGGTGGGAGTTGCTCATGCCGGAGCACTAGTTTCACCCCGACTGCATGCCATTGAGCAAGTGGATCCCCTCGTCACGGTGGTGACACCAACGAGGGTGTAAGAGGAGGCGCCGGTTGTGAGAAGGCTCCAAGTCAGATGGAGGAGGTGCATGTTCAACAAGGAGCGCCTATTTCGACAGAGAAGGTACCGATTTAGGAAGAGGTGTTGAATCAAGGGGAGGAGGCCTCAACCCAAGAGAAGGCACCGATTGAAGAAGAGGCGCTAGTTCATGAGGCCTCAACTCAGGAGAAGGTACCAACTCTAAGAGGGGAGGCTTAGACCCAAGAGGAGGCGCCGGTTGAAGAGGAGGCTCTCATCCACGACGCTTCAACTCAAGAGAAGGTGCCAACTCTGAGAGGGGAGGCTTCGACCCAAGAGGGGGCACTTGGGGAAGAGGCGACGATCCAAGAAGAGGAGTCGGCTCATGAGGAAGAGTCAGATCGGATGATCGTTGCCACTAGCGTTCAGGCCCAAGTTCAGCCTACCGAGGATGTTACTCTTTCTCCTGCTTCTCGTTTCAATCAAAGAATCATGGAGCGGACTATTGAGAATTTCTAGGCTTGCCTCCGTGAGAGTGTCCAAATGTGTTGAATGAAGGCTGCTCCTTTAACCGTTTCAGACCATATTTGGACATGTATCTGAACGAGTTACGTGTGCTGATGGGTGCAGACGCAGCTTCCCCCTTCCAAAGATGCTTGGCGGCGGTGGAAAGGGACATCCAGGCCTTGCACACCCTTCGTTCCGAGAATCTAGTTGTCGTGGCCACTGAAAATGCCCGGTCTATATTGAAGGAACAGGAGCAATTCTTGGATGAGACCATGGCCGAGGAGACCCGGTTGTCGATAAAGATAGAGCGGGCTACTGCAGTAGGCAAGGAGGTGACCGAGGAGCATCAAAAGACCAGCGCCTTTTTGGCAGATGCGGCCCAATCTATATCGAATGCTAAGCAAACCATTGTCAATCTTCAGGCCTTTCTGGTTGCCAAGGAGTTGGCTCATGAGCGGGAATTGAAGGAGCTAGCAGAGATCGAGAACCGGCAACAACTGACTATCGACGATTTCAAAGAGAAAAGTCAAGCTCTGGAAGGGTTGAGAAATAAGTTTCACCAGGTCGTCTCGCTGACTGAGGAAGACCTTCACCTACAGATCCTTGTTACCTTAGAGGTGGAGCATAGGAAAACGATCCGGCATGCCGAGTCGCGATTGAAGCGGTTTTGACTGGGTTGAGCTAAATGGAGCGGGTTTATCTTGAAGCATTTTGTATTGTCATGACTTTGTTTGAATGTATTGTCACAAAATCAGCTCATGAATGAAGTTTATGCTTTTGTTGTCCAATGTTGTGCGCATATACTCCTTTTTTTCTTGTCTCTCTTAGGATTTTTAGCAAACCCTCAGCTATCAACGGGTTTGATATGCCTTTACCGATTACCGTTTGAATCGGGATAGCTGTACTATTTCCCTCAATACGATGAGTTGTCAGAAAGTTTCTTTTAGACTTAATGCTAAAATTTCTTTCATTCCCTTAGCCGCTCGAGGCGTCGGGTTGGGTTAATCACAACCATTAGCCCGTAATTAGGTTGGGCTATTTTGTTAAGTGTAACAACTTAGCCCGAAATGACGGACCACTCGCGTGAGTGATCGGAGGGCACATCGCTTGGTAGGCCGTTGTCGACGAACAACGTTATTTGCGGGAATGACGGTGTTGGGGGAATCAAATCGTTCAGGGACGTATGAGTATGACGATTGATTGTTGTAGGAGCCATCACATGATAAGCTGCTACCCATCAATTGTTCTAAGAAAATATCAGGACGCTCAATTTTTGGACTACTCTGTACATTGGTGAACCCTGAATCTACTAACCCCAAGCATGCAGATGACACATTTAAATTTGGGGTGATCACTCCAAAAATTTAAGTATCT
>NC_033795.1:8343598-8383992 GCF_001876935.1 Asparagus officinalis | reverse complement strand
GAGAGAGAGGTAGGGCTCTAGCGCAGAGGGTGTGGGCCTGGCTCAACATTCTTATGCCCGCATGTGAATGATCCTTCCTCAAGCTCTTGTAAACCATTGTTTTTGTCGGACCAAAAACAAATTCCTCAATACTGATAAGAAAGGCTTCTGTTAGAACAACTTAAACGCAAGAGAACTACACGGCGCCGTTGGGGTAAGTAAACAGCGTGCTTAAGACTTGTTTAAAATAGAGGAGTCTGGTTTGAGGTTAAGGGAAGTGAGAGAAAGCTCCGGGGAGGGATGGGTTGTGGGGGATATGTTATAGGAAGCGACAGCTCGAAGGGTCTAAGGGGGAGAAAGAACGATGGCGTGGGGGATAGAGAGGAGGATAAATACGGAGGGAACGCGCAAAGACCTCAGACACAGGCGGCCCTGGAGAAACTAGCCGGTTTCAGTATCAGTCGAACTGGGAGTGGAAGGGGACACGTGTGGACGGGGACGGCCGGGTTAAGAGGGTATGTTTCAGCTCATCAGTACGGCACTGACGACATTATCGAGTCGACTGGATGACGTCCAGCGACATCGGGTGACGGCGGGTGGAGCAGAGGAGAGGCCGCGAACACGGGCGGGAAGACGTACACGGAAGGAAGTTTGAGGGGACTGGAAACAGTTAGGGGGCCAAACGGTGTAGGCCAGTTGCAAAGGTAGTTTTGACCAAAATCTGAAGAGCCTGTCTCTGAAACGTGGCGAGACAGCTAATGTCTGCGTCTCGCACGGGGGCGGGGAGACAGGCACAAGATGTCCTCGGCGGTGGGGCGAGACAGGCACAGTGGGATAAGAAGACTGTCTCGCGGTGGGGCGATGACAGGTAAAAAGTCTGTCGTCGCCCTGGCGAGGACAGCAAAAGACTGTCTCGCGTGGGCGAGACAAGTAAAAGTTGTCTGGGCGCCCGCGGAGACAGTGAAGACTGTCATCGCACAGGCGAGACAGTCAGTCTGTGTCGCGTGCGCGAGACAGTAAAGACTTATGTTCTTGCTGCCTTTTTTGGATGATTTTCTGCTTGAGCTGTATTTGAAGATATGTTTTCAGGGCATTTTCTTGGACGCCACAGATACTACAGCCTCCAACGATTCCAGACTTAATCTTTTATAGAGGACGTTCTGGATGGCTTTTGGATAAGATAGATTTGGACTTACGATCTTTCAATGCTTGTTGAGTAGACCCGTGGTAGAGGAACCCGTAGGTGGCTTCAACTTTTGATCTCTTTGTCTCTCATCTTTTCAGTGCTTTGTAGATAGTTAAGATTCATGTCGCGCAGTCGGCGTAGTTAATGCGCCGATGTGTCCTATTGTAGAGATGCTTGAATTAGAAGCTTGGAACTTGTACTTGTGAAATCAGGCTATGTGTCGTCTAAAGTTGACACTGCATTACGCCGTTTGAGGGGTAGTCAGGTATCCTCAAAGAATATTTTAACTGATATTTCCAGAAGACTTCCTGTTGAGGATAGGGAAACAGTTTAAACTCTTAATACGGCTATTTGGAGTAACATTCCAGGTTATTTCTTAAGAAATTCTGAGTCAACTATTCTCCAGAAACTTCCTGTTGAGGGTAGGAAAACCAGTTTTTAGATCGTGTACTATTGGAGTAAATCAAGGTCTTTTTTTTTGTCTGGTAAGATGAACCACAGAATCGGAGAGGAAAGAATTTTATACTCTAGTCTCCTGGGGGGTCATCCTTGTTTGTTGTAGACGATAAACTGCCGATGATGGAGAGAAAGAATTTTTATCAATTCTATCTCCTGTCTCTGTGTTTGTTGGTAGAGGATGAACCCGATGATGGAGAGGAGAGAATTTTATATCTATCTTCTGGTCTCTTGTTTCGTTGGTAGAGATAAACCGAAATCGGAGAGGAAGAATTTTATATTCTATCTGCCTGGTCCTCTTGGAAATTGTGAAGTAGGATTTCTATCAGAGAATCTGAATAAGGTTGGGATTAATTGAGATTTGAAGCAACTTTAACTTTTATTAGTTTTGATTGCGCAATGAAGGGTTTCTGGACCTGCTCGTTCATGGAGAAGGAATCGAAAGGGGATGATTTGTTTTGGTCGCTAACTGTCAGTAAGGTTTGACCAAGTGGGAGTTTCTGAGAACGACTGCCTAACTGTTTAAAGGTTCGATCGTTCAAGTTTATGGACATGTCTCGTTCATGGGCTCCGGGCCCACGTACCCCACGGAAGGAAATCGGGAGAGGCTCCCATCGGATTTTGTGGCTTGTGGGTCCCTAGCAACTGTATAAGGTTTGACCAAGATGAGAAGTTTTGAGACGATCGCTAAGGACTGTTTTGAAAGGTTTGATGCGTGTCAAAGTTTGTGGACCTCTGTCGTTCATAGAGCAAGGGAACAGAGGAGGGGATTTTGGATTTGTTCCGCAAGAGCTGTTTAAGAGTTCTGAAAAAAGTGGGGAAGTTAAGAACGACTCCTAACTGTTCTAAAGTTGATCGTTTAATTTGTGGAAGCTCGGTGCGTTCATGCCCGGTGAACGAATCGGAGAGGGATTTTGGATTCGGGTGCCTAGACTGTTTAAGGTTTGACCAAATGGGTTTTGTGAGGGAAGATTGATCTATACGAAGTGGATCGAACTCATGCTGCAGCAAAAAGAGGTTCGGCAATCATAATAGGAGCTTAAGTATTTTCATTTCTGTCGCATCACATAATCGGGTTTCCCTAAGAATTATTATATTTAACATTCTGTGCCAAGAAACTTCCCGTTACATGAAATATATCGACCCCGTGAAGCGGCAGCTTTTCTTTGTAAAACTGGGCTGTATAAATACGGAGGAGGTAAGACGTGTAAGCTCGTCAGTCGGGAGTCATCTTAGGCCACATATACGTAGATTCTCGAGTAAGGGACTTGCCTGTTACATGGATCATCCAGCCCGCGCGAGGCGTTTCTTTGGCAAAAGCGCAGTAAAACAGACAGAGGATATTGTGCTTACGTTAGATGGCCCGAGCGAACGGGGATGCGTATTGACGCGGAGTTGTATAGCTGCTCGTATACTACTTTGGAGTGAGGGAAACAGTGTTAGTGACTCCTCGTGAGAGTACGCGTACGCCGCAAGGGTGGAGTTATTTAGGGACGTGGGTCGTCTTTACTCGGACTATCTTTCGTCGTTGATGACGGCCGGAATCGTCAAACTTAGGGGCTTGGGATGCTTGTTTTTTTGAGTGCCAAAGCAATCTTCAGTAGATGGAGAGAAGCCCTTCTGTGATATGCGTCACAGTAATTTGGTCGGCATAGTCATTTTAGGCAGCGCATCGCTGATTCTTTAATAGGGTGGTAGCTCGGTCGATTTTAGTCATGTAGCGGAGGAGGGTATTCGGCAATATGGTTGGAGGCTTCATCCTCATTCGAATGAATATTCTTTTTGAAACTTCGGGATGGAAAGGTGTGCGGTTCCCAATGATTGCAGATGTCATTTGTTGCCTTTTCCAGCTTCCCTTTCTTTTAAGAAAGTGTTTTTCGGTGAGGGTGAGCTGGTTCGCGGGGGCACGAAAATTTCTAAGAGCAGATCCTTGTGCCAAGCTGTGTGGACAGGCTAACCCCCAGAGCTTCGCAAGGAAACAGTCTGATGGAGAGGTGTTATTGTGGCACTGTTTGGCAGGATGAAGCTGCCTGGACTGTATATAGGATCGTCTTGCAATTCATACGCAGGTGTTACGGCAGAAACACGCGTTGGACAAAATTGTGTCGAGACTGGACTCTCCGTCTTTTTGCTAGGTCACATCATTTGCCAAAAGGATTCCGATATGACACTCGCGTCGGTGTCATGCATCGAGAAATTGGGCTGAGGAACAAACTTTCCATGTCATCCGCAATAATTGATGCTCCTGGCTTGAGCCCGATCGTACCAATCGACAGGCGGGGCCGCACGCAAGGTGCAACGGATGACCGGACCATTAAGCTCGTTTGCCTAAGAGATCACGCCCAATATGAACTTGGAAATAAATCAAAGTGCTGAATTGGCGAACTGCTTCCCCTCAAACGGGCGTGAAAGTTAAATCAGATTGAAGCTTCACCGGGTACGGTATTGAATCCATCCGTTGGATAGGACATGGAATACGGCCGTCTTCTATAACTTCTTGAGCCGTCATCAAAGCATTGATTTTGTTTTTCCAAGCTCTTCAATTTTGCGCCGTCATGCGGTCTATGTCTCATTGCGCATGACTGTGAGGAGAATTGAGTTAGGACACCCCCTGTAAAGAGGTGCTATTGAACCAACCTGCCAAATATTCGTTATTTGGAGATCGCCTTTAAACCACCCCCAGCGTTATTGCTATTGGGAAGTTGATATCAGCCAAGCATCGACTTTTATCAAGCACAATTCTGGATCACTGTCAAATCTGCAATATTTTGTTGCGGCGGGCTGATTCAGTTCTTGTGGACTTGGACTCAGCGGAAGGTGTGAGGTTGTTGAGTTAGGCAACTCTCTCATTTGGTTGATATAGGCTAACTCCGCAATCTCGGTCTTATCTCAGCTGCTAATTTCTTCACGTTGGCTTTGGTTTAGAGCTTCCTGAAGGTATTTGAGCAAATTGATCAGAGGTGATTCGTGAGTACTGTACTCTCTGTTCTGTCCTGTGCTAGGAGCATTGTAATCATCACGAAGCGATTGCAGAACGAGTGTGTCCGAGAATTCATTCCTCGCGACGGGACCATTTCGCTTCTTGAATTCTTTTGTAATCCTTGGCGTCTGATGGTCCTAATTGGAGTCGAGACAAGTCCTTTGGAGGCAACTTTCTGTGGGATTGACTTTTCGTCTCGGGAAAAATCCGGATCTTGGATTCACTCGAGTGCCATTTAGACTTCCTCTTGGTCAGCGCATATTGATGGTGACTTCAGGGAATTGATCTAATGCTTGGGCAGCTGATTTTCTTTGCGGAATCGTCCATCAAAGCTTAGGCTTTGAATATATATAGAGACTTTTCGTGGGATGAATTTCTGCTTGAAACAGTCAGCATTCGGATAATGCTGTGTTGACGAGTCCGTGCACAGAACAACGAGAAGTTTTATCTCTCAATAACTCTCTTTCGGAAAATATATTCAAGTAACCTCAAGACTTGATAATAGCACGATTGCATCGTATTGATTGCCAAACATCGTATCGTGACTGTTTGGTATGATCTCCGCAGGGTATTGAGCGATATATTTTGTGAATATGCGTCTTTTTCTGGGGGTATAAACCTGGTTGGCATTCTCCAGGCAATTTTATTTTTTGTCCTTTAAGCGATCGCCAAGGTTATGTCGGGAGTCGCAAACGTTTAAGAGACTCCCGCCTTGTGGGTATGGATCTTAACGGGCTCCGAATGCTGGGATTTTGCATAAGTCAGACTGTGCAGAATCCAATTTGGCGGAGTTTGGTGATTCTTTGGGTCACGGCGTTTCTTGCCTCCTTTTCTCGTCTTTGTTGTAAAGAGAGCACGGGCATCGAACAGCTTTGCTACGATCGTTGTTTGTATCACGTTGCTTTGAGGGTAGGAGCCGGCCTCTCTGAGGGGAACAAGTCCAATTCGATGCTCCGTTGTGAATTGTGGCAGAAACGTGAGTAGTGTTCGTCGTTGCGGTTGAAGCAAGACCACTTGTGATTTGCCTCCGACTCTAGGTCCGCATAATAACGAACTCGCGTCGGGATCTTTCTCAGATGTCGCCTTAGCTATTTGAGCGAGCGACGACGCTGACACATGCTGTCGGTCTGACGAGCTCTTTTCGTCAATGGTCGCCGGGCTGTTGATTCGGGATGCACTCTTGCAACTAGGATAAGAGCCATTTTGTGAGAGCATGGTCGTTGCGAATGGAATTCTCGCGGCAACAATCAACGCGAGAGTCAGCTTCATTTCTGTGCCTTCTTTGGCATGTAGAGTCTTCTTCAATTGTTGAGATCCTCTTGTACTTTGCGAGAGATGATGAGAGATATTCCTGCAAGACGTTGTTTAGTCGAATTCGTATTCGACCATGGATTCAAACTGGAATCTTGATGCTTGCGGACACAGCCGAAGGGCGGGTCTCTGGCAGGCGAACGGCTTTGGCTCGCCACTAGTGGTGCCGCCAGTTTGTTTTCGCCAAAAGTTGGTTTTGTTGTCGAATTCATTATAATCTGCGGGTCGGATTACAATAAATCAAAGAAAACAGGCGCTTTTTATAAGACTCTTTTACACAAACAAAAGAAAATTAAGCAAAACTCTTGAGAAAATAAACGGCGGATTTCGTTGTTTGGATCACTGCTTGTGCGTGGGATCTTTTGCGCTGTGCCCGGGAGCGGCTTTGGACTCGGTGGAGCAAGCAAACCAAATCCAGAGATTCTGATTGGAATCGGCGTGTAGAGTTTATGATTCTGGACTATCGTTTTATCGAAGTGAGAATTGAACCGATATCTTATCAAGGTAAGATAGTCGTTCTTCTGAACCAATCCAAGAGCCTGAGAATAATCAAAGGAGGTTTGCTGAAGCTCGAGTACTGCTGGGCCGCATCCTTCTGTAGTGAGCCTCTGAAGTGGCTTGCAGCAAATCGATCAGCCCTGGATCTCTGGGCTCGGAAAAAAAAAAAAGCCCCTGCGACAAATGGCCTTCGAGGGGTATTTTATAAGCCTCTGGATGAAAGAACGTGCTCGCGAGACACATTGTGCTGTCTCGCGGGCGAGACGTGTTTGCTGTGCTCGCTGGCTCGAGCCAGTGTTTGCTGTCTCGCACCAGCGAGAGGCAGTAATTTGCTGAGTGCTCGCACCAGCGAGACAGTAACTACTCGTCTCGGAAATACAGTTCTCATTGTAACTACGCTGCTCCCGACGTTTTTAAACTCCGTTATTTCTGGCAAGTTATCCAACGGTGATTCCTCTGGCACCCCAAGGTGACGTTTCCACCGCGACGTTCTTGAAACAGTTAGTGGCAGGTGGTAGGGCATGGTTCGTAAAGGTAGTAGTTTTTGACCATTTCTGACAAGCTGGTACTATACCGTGGCGAGCCCACAGTCCTACATTCTGTCTCCACGGGCGAGACAGCAGAAGACTGTCTCAGCGGTGGCCGAGACAGAAAGACTGTCTCCGCGTGGGCCGAGAACAGTAAAAGTGTGTCTCGGCGTCGCGCCGGACAGGCAAAAAGATTTGTCGTCGGCGTGGGGCGATAAGGAGCAACAGGTAAAAGTCATGGTGCTCGCCCGCGGAAGTGAAGAACTGTCTCGGCTACCGGCGAGAAGTACAAGACTGGTCCTCAGCACGGCGAGACAGGTCAAGTCTGTCTCGGCGGTGCGAGACAGTAAAGGACTTATGGTTCTTTTCTCTGCCTTTTTGGATGATTTCCTCTTGAGCTGTATTTGGATATCTTTCAGCATTTTTTGACGCCTACAGACAGACTACTCTCGATCTCCACATATAGAATAATTTATATCTTTTTAATATGTTAACATCGCAGCAACAATTTTCAAGAGTTCACAATACGTTTTTTTTTAAAAACTTGTGACTTAGACATAATCGGAGATAATTTCTATAACCGTGAGAGATAAAAGACAGTAGAGATATCTTTTACATGCACCAACTTTGATACTGTTATTATTATATGTGTACATTAACAGACCTTTTTAGATTGGCGACATTCTAGTTTTCTCTCATTCGCATCATTTGACTAATGCAATGAGATCAAATATCTTGTTGATATCTTGAAAAAAATTCAGAAAGGTCCTACATTGTTCATGCGAGGAAGCTTTCATATCAGTTATTGATAACTTCTCATGATTGAATGGTATTCTTGAGTTGGTAATAAAAAGCACAAGCATATCATTTCATAATTTGTTGTGTGCGACGTTTTCATTTTTTGCCGTCTCTTGCAAGTAAATGAGATGAGTGGATTATTTGTACCTACTTAGTAACGAATATCAAGGAGTTCCGGCTCAAGTAAAATGCCTGAAAATAGTTTATTCTAGATTCAAATTAAATTACAACTAATCAGCCAATAAGTGACTGGTAGCTACAATATTTCAAATAAGGGGCTGTTTGTTTCTTCGTTTTTTGGATGGGAAGGAGCCCGAAAGTTACCACAACAGTCCCATCTGTGGCAGCTTTCGGGCAAAAACGCCTCTAAAAGTTTAGAGGCGAGAGACGTTTTTGCCACCGAAAGCTGCACAGATGGGATTGTTGTGGCAGCTTTCGGGCTCCTCAAGTGCGAAACCAAATAAATGCTTGTTGGAACCCAACTCTTTTTTTCTTTCGTCAAGAGGTTTATTGGGGGTTGATTGTTCCAACGTTTGTGCGTTGGAAGACACGAACTCTATAAATACATAATGTTCTCATACTTTCAAAGTATCTCTTTCTTCAAAATTTTCTGTGACGCCTTAAGATATAGTCCCACATCGACTATTGAGTGAGCATTTAAAGTAATATTTGACAGTGGAAGCTAAACAATTCACACGTGGGACCCGTTTTCGGAACAAAATAACCCATCCAAACGGGCCCTTAGAATTTTTGTCTTTGTTTTTGATGTTCTGGCAGACGAGAATCTGATGCTATATTAACATTTTTGGGATGCAATTTTCAATTTGAATTTTTACCTTTTTGTTCCGCTAATCGTGGGGAAGCTGACCTGGGAAAAGTACTGCATGCAGCACCATTGGTCGGGTCGACAAGTCACGTGGGTTGGTCACCAGTTGCTGTCATTGTCCCCTTCTATTCAATTGGGACCCACCAGCGACCGGTGACCCATAGCATTAACCACCTCACCATCACCCTCTCACATACCGCCTGCATGCATAACATAGCATGGCATGGCGCGGCCATCGTCAGCCATATTAAATCTTAAAGCGGGAAGGCTGAAAAGTTTGTTGGCCATATTTTTAATGGTATAGACGTATCTACGTGGCGCGGCTATTAAATACGAGTTTTTTTTGACATAATTATGTGTCACCACTCTCGATATATAAATGTGTTATGACTTATGAGTTTTGTGACATATTCTCGTATATACAGAAAGACGTTCTCCGCACATCCTTTGAGAAGATGTTTGTTTCAAATTCTATAATTTTAGGATATGGATTTCACCATGGGATTTGAAATCCATAGGTGTTTTGTTATGGATTGAGAATTCTAAAATGTTGTTTGTTTCATTAATATTTTTGGATTTTGGATACTACAATTTATAATATTTTGATTGTTTTAAGCTCAAATTGTAGCATTACTAAATGTCAATTTTTTGCAATATGATGAATATATTATCTTGGTGAGGTTACCCCCACAAAAAAATAAATTTGGGATTTGTCAAATCCTCTCCAATTGAGATGGTAAGCACACTCATTTACGAGATTTGTCAAAATCCTCTCCAATTGAGAGGATTTGTTTGACAAATTCTAAAAACTGTGTACTTTTTGTACTTTTGAGATTCAATATTCTAAAAAATTTCTTAAAACAAACACCATATATGGAATCCCAAAATACAAAAAAAACTCACTTTTTGATCCCAAAACTTGTAATACATACCAAATGCCAAAAAATTTTGGTGAAACAAACATTCCCTAACCATGTTTTTTGTATTTGTCGCGCTCTATTTGCGCAACACGAAAAGGTGTCGCGTAGAGATAAAAAACATATCATAATTTATCAATTTTGTTGTAGTAAGAAGGGCAAACTGTGAAAACCTGCTTTTACCAAAAAATAAGCTTCTCAAACATCCTCATAATGTTATAAACTGTGAAAAGTCCCTTGCAACAACTTGGTTAATTTAATTATCAACTGATAAATAACTACATAAAAAAAGGAATTAACAGCTTGGGGGATGAAATGAAGTTATAATTATCAGGTGAAGTTCCTTTATATATTTTAATTGTTTCTTTTCCTCTACTTTTTTAAGTGGGGGTCCGGATCGTGAAGGGGACATATTATGCTAACGTTGTGGTTAGCATGAAATAGATAGTCTGGTGTCATATTATGTCCCAAACTAATCACCCAAAAAGTATAATTAAAGATGAACTATAATAATGACATCCACTCCATCTGCTTAACTACCTTAGGAGTTTAAGCATATTCTTTTCCCTCGCTTTTTTCCTTATAATGAAAGGTTAGCTTAGAGCCTTAGATGTTGATCATGGCAATGAAGCGATTCGATCTGGAGTCTTAACTAATTATATGAATCCCTTTGTTTTTTTTGCTTAATTATGTGACACTCTAAATTGCATGCGCTAGCCGTAGGCATGTATGGTACTTTTAATTTTCGGTAAAATATAGCGGCATAAAAGATTTTTCTAGATGAATTATTTTCATTATTACTAAGATACAATATTTCAGAAACTATCATGTTGTACTTTGGTGCGTTCCCCACAAAAGTGCCAAAGAAAATTGTCATAAACTTTTCATTAAACTATTATACACATTAGAAGATAGGATAAACAAGTCACGTGTTTTGGATAATTTTCGCTCATGCCCCGGCACCATTTTATTAACACAGTCAGTAAAAATTTTCAAATGTTTCCAAAATTCATATATATATATATATATATATAGAAGAAAACTTGTGTCAACTTAAGTTGACATCCACCAAACTTCTTAACCATTAGTATGATCTCTTCCGTAAATTAAGGGTGAGATCAGTGGTATCCCCACCATTCGCAAAAGGTTAGGACAACAAGAGACAGCATGAACCCCAGTTATATATATTGATGCCAAAACCAAATTATGTTTTGGATCCATACTTAGAGTGACAATTAATTAATCCAGGGCACTTCACAATCATGTCTGCTGGAAGTGTGAATCTCTGACCAAATGTAGCATGACCAGCCACCAAACTTTTTTGGAGCACTCATACTAATGTAATATGTTTTTTTCATAATTATTATGGCTATTGTTGCTTCATCCCCCTTTTGTACACTATAGCCAATTACGCTTTTAATACAAATATAACTCAAAGATTACGATAAGTTTTTGTGCTTGATAGTGAGGTGGTTCATTTCCATCCACTTATTTAAACGCGGGACCACATTCATATGAGTTAGCGAGTGGATGAGAATAAGACATCTCATGCACTACCAAACACAAATTGTGTGTTTGTGTGTGTGTGTGTATAGAGAGCGGATGAGAATGAGTGGATAGAAACTTTGGTAGACAAAGACTTGCTATCCACTTAAGCTGACATAAGTTCTACTTCTCCTCTCTCTCTGCTCTCTCTCTCTCTCTCTCTCTCCTCTATTTATATATATAATATATATAATATATATATATATATATATATATATATATATATAAAATTTTAAACTTTTATAATCCTCAATATTGACGATTAAGTTGGCGAAAAAGGACTTTAAACTTTCCACGTATCATGCTTTTGAGTAATTAAATTTGATTTGATTTGAAAAGTTTAGAGGTTTGTGATGTCTTATTTAATTGTTTAGCCTATTAATTTAGCATGCATAAACACTGTATAGTAATGAGAGAAACTTGAATATTTTTCTTCTTTCTTTAGAAGATTATAATTTAGGCTATATGGTTATGTTGTCCGAATCAACGCAAATAGTTATGTTCTACATGTTGGATGAGGCTTATCTCACTAATCAGGTGAGAGGTTTAGTTGTACAAGTTCTAGATTCAGGATTAGCTTATGACCTTAATTTTTAAAAAGAAAATAGCAAATTATTTATTCAACTTTTTTAGGCACTCATCATATTAAAATGCATGGGAGATATGATATTAGGTATATATATATTCATTTGGATCACAACTATCATGAAGAAATACATGGCATGTTGTTATGTGGTTCCAACATTGTCAGCTCTGCAATATGTTAACACATTATATATAGGTTCATCTAACAATACTTGGAAAATTGTAGTAAAAGAGATAGCACGCCAGTTGATGAGAGCCAAATTAATTAATCCGCACCTTGGGACATTTGAAAATGAGATGTCATCATTTTTTGTAAACACAAATTGTGAAGCTCTTTCTCAACCTCACGTATTATCCTTCTTCTTTTCCCCATCCAAAAGAAAGCTACGTGAATCCAGAACCAAACTCTAGCCTCAAATTATTCGATTCTATATCGTTGGAATTTTATGAGCACAAGATTGAGTGAAAGAAATAACTGGCCATGCAGGGAGAATCATTTTCTCCACTTGAGTAGTGTATGAGGTCCAACAAATTAGGAGCTGTCACACCTTTTGCCTTGGGCAATGATATCCAAGTAAAAAGAATGACTTTTAATTTTGAATAAAAGGGGAGATGCGTAACAGGTATATATGCTATATTTTTTATAATTTCAGTATCGTGATCGATGTCCAACTTGTCAATGGCTGATCCAAATGAGGCAAAGTGGTGTCACGTGACACCACTTTGCCCAGGGACTCCTTAACATGTTGGGTGGGTTTAACATCTAAATTAAGTGAAAAAAAAAACAATATAAAGAGCCAAATTATGATGTCATCTTATGGGACATCAAGTAGAGTTTTAAGTTATATCTTCTAAACATGATGGCCACTCAACGATTCTAAGTTCTGGTTGTTCAGATTTAATATTGAAGTATTTGCAAACGTGTCATCTCTTTTTTAAAATTTATTAGTCATCAGTATAATAAGGTTAAAGATCAAATAATTACCTTGATACGTGATATAGTTTGCGTTCGAGACTGATTTAAATTATAGTTAGACAATTATACTATTGCAATGTATTGAGAAAAATGTATTTGATGATGTTAATAACGTTTCAAAATATGAAAACTCGTCGAGAATAATTGTAATTTTCAAACATTAATTATGTGGTGACACTGCTTTCTAGAAATCCTAGATCGACTATTGCGACTGGTAGAACAAATTTAGGTATTAGGGTGTAGGATTTAATTTTGTTTTTCATTGAAAGAAAAGAACGATGCCGTTTCTTGACGTACAGGGAATTGTTTTTTAAAACAAAGATGGAGAATTTTATACTATTTATAAAAAAGCATTTTTTTAAGTAAGTTTCCCCTACAAATCTCCTATGCTCCCATAGTGAAACATTGGACAGCAGAGTATCAATATACACTATGCAAATTTGTAGGATTAAATGTGAGAGAAAATAAGATATACATATTATACGGATAGGATCATATTTGACTTTTTCATTCACATGAAATATGCATTCGATCATTAATAAAACTCCTCAGTGGATATATGTACTTCAAAAGACTATACAATTCCTGTCCCATGAGGTTTTTGAAGTAATAAACGGAAATATATTTATTTTTGAGAAAATAGTTAGTGAAAATGTAAATTATTGCTAAATCTTTGAAAACTGTAAAAGTAGTTGAGAGGCTTCACAAAATTCTCCTTTTGTCAAGAACAAATTTGTGGACTTAGGGGCTGTTTGGTTGCACACTTTTTGAGAAAACTTTTCTTAAAACATCTGACAATGGCAAATTTATAATTAAAAGTTTTCCAGAGATTTCTGTAAATTGTGTTTGGTTCAACAAAAAAATTACAGAAATATTTTCTATAAAATATCAAAACCTACCAAATTTTACAAAAAGCAATTTCCTCTCAAAATGAGAGGAAATCACCAGAAATCTGACACATACCATATTTAATTAAAAACCTACCAATTCTTGTTATTTTCTATAAAGTTATGAGCTATTTTCTTGTTTTGAACCAAACAAGCAAATTACAAAAAACAAGAAAATTGGTACTTTTTTATTTCTTAAAACTTTTCATATAATTTTTTTAAGAAATATAAGGAAATCATATTTTAGATGGAAAACATTTCCTATAATTTCTAGAAATTGAACCAAACACCCCCTTAACGCAAAGAAAGGCTGAAATCTACGAGTCATAGGGTCTTACCATAAATTTCTAGAATAAATGGATTATGGACCCATATAATTTTGTCGGTTTCGGACCCGGATCCGATTCGGACCGAAACATATGCGGCCTGTAAAGTGTAAATATTGAATTGGTAATCATTGAATTGCTTGTCCGCGTCATCTTTTGTCTCGTTAGGCAACCTCTCCATCGAACAAAAATGATACAGGCACACCTTGTGCCACACCCTCAGCCACACTCCCCTCTCTCTCTGCTACAGTAACCGGGCCCACAGTGGGCCCGGTTACTGTAGCAGAGAGAGAGGGGAGTGTGGCTGAGGGTGTGGCACAAGGTGTGCCTGTAGTGCCACTCTGCGACTCCACGGGTTACTTGTCGTCCACGTCATCTATCTTATAGTGGGGCCCGTTGTTCAATTCCTTGGTACCCCACCATATCTATCTCGGTCATTTTTGCATATGAAATCACGAAAGGAAAGGAATAACCCCCGCACTATGGAACTTAAGGCGATGCCCTTCTAAACTTTGAGGGTTTCACAATACCCCCTAAAATTTGAAAATTCCAGAAATTAAAATACTTTTTCAAAAAAAAAGGGAAAAACCCCTCTCAAAGCATGACAAATAATCAAAATGGTTCATAAAATACTTGACAATTGACTTATTTTGGCTTAGAATTTACTTTTATTTTTAATTGATTATAAGTCATGAGGTTTCAACAAGTAAAAGCCAATTATACCGCTTGTGATTTCATAAGGTACAATGTATCAAGTTAATAACTCACAATCAATCCCATATTTTTCTCAGTTAGACGACAATGATTAATTACAATCCACCCATTTGCTAAGCACTCTACTATTAAAAATGAATTATAACCCACTAAATTTAATTTAAAGACATCTACATTATAGCCCACTTGGATTACAATCCAAGCGGATCATGGTCCTGAACCGTAACAGAGCACCTTCCATTTATTTTCCCATTTTCCTCCATTCCTTTTCCGAATAAAAACAAGAACA
Source organism: Asparagus officinalis (assembly GCF_001876935.1). NCBI lineage: Eukaryota > Viridiplantae > Streptophyta > Magnoliopsida > Asparagales > Asparagaceae > Asparagus > Asparagus officinalis. Next base: position 8,369,192 of record NC_033795.1, on the reverse strand, counting down.
AAGGTTACCAAAAAATTCAGGCGGTGATTTTTTTTTTTTTTGAAAGTCTAGAGCAGGTTTGTGAAATTCCCTGACATTTAGGGGGATATCAATTAATTTTCGAAGTTCTAGAGGGCTCTGAACAGATCATCCCAAATCGCGGGGGGTGATGTGAAATTTACCCTTCATATACATACATAGCTCGTGATGCCATGTCATCACCCATTCTCACATACAATGGTCCCCACTTCTCTCTCCATCTTTTATCGTATAAAAACCCCCCTTCCCCTCCAACGAGAAACTACCCCCAAAACCAGAGCTAAAAGGAAAGTAAAAAAAGAAGGAAAAATCCAATGGAAGAAATCTCCGCCAGCTCAAACCCTAACCCTAATTTCTCCAAAAAGAATCATAAGCTGCATTCTCAAGGACAGGGCTTCGAATCACCGCCGTGGCCACGGCGGAGCAGGAGGGATACGTGGAAACCTCCGACGGCGGCGGCGATCAGGGATCCGACGGCGGAGATTCCGTCGTTGGGAGGACGAAGAGCCTGACCGACGAGGATCTGGAGGAGTTGAAGGGGTGCCTGGATCTAGGGTTTGGGTTCAGTTACGAGGAGATCCCTGAGCTTTGTAGTACTTTGCCGGCGCTAGAATTGTGTTACTCGATAAGCCAGAGGTATATGGACGAGCAGCAGCAGCGGACGGCGGTGGATGAGGAGGCGGCGGAGACGAGCTCCGGCGCTCCGATTGCTAATTGGAAGATCTCGAGTCCCGGTGAGATTTCGAATCTTTTTGTTATTTTTAGTGTTTTGGATTGAAATTTGAAGTTAAAAAAAAGTTTTTTTTATGCAATAGAAAGTCTCTCATGTTAAGTTTGACAGCTAGTTCTCTCAAAAGCAACATTTTTGACATCTTATAGCGCAGTAGATCTCAATTGAAGTCTGTATAGAAGCTTTAGTTGAGATCTGAAGGATTTTTGTTACTGTATAATTTTAGACTTTGAAATGTGATAATAAAGTAAAAAAATTTAAACTTGTTGCTGCTTCATTCATATTGAAAGTACTAATTGGATCAAGAAGTTCTTTGAATTCTGTTTAAACTGTAAAATTGTTGGCTTCAATTTGGTCTGACTTCTAACGGTTAAAAAAGAATTATTTCTGCCAGAATAAACCAGCTAATCTATGCTAAGGAGTTTTTATTTCTTATTTTCTCTCTTTTCATTTTAATTTTGTGTTTGTAAAGAGCAAAGTAGGGATTTTGTTTGTAACCATTAACATATTTGTTGTTAGCCTATGATATACTATGCTTTTGGGACACTTGTTGCCAATTGAAGCCGGATTGTAATAATTCCTTACTTTCATCTTGGAAAACTTTACCCTGTGTGAGGAGCAATATTCTGATTCCTTGATAGAATTTTAGTGGGTTTTATTTTATGTAGCAGAAGAATTATTGAGCAGAGATGGTTCTCCGAGGAATTTTATCTCCTGTACGTTACTGGCTTAAGTTGGATTCCACGGTGCTTGACAACAACTTGTATCTAACTTTGCCCTTAAACCTGTGATCTTCTTTATTATCGATTAAAGGTCGCCATAGCCTGTTTAATGATTGATCACTTATGTTTCTCAGTTCCAAACATCTTCAACTTATATATTTTGAACCTCCAAATATTGCCTTCATGTTGTTGTTGATAGAAAGCTTGATAACCAATATAACATCTCGTGAAATTTGCGATTTTGCCTTTATATAGTTAACTAGAACATCAGTATTAGACCTACTGGTTGTCTACAAGCTGTATGCCCTTTTCAGAGAGTTACCCTCTTACTTATACAACTTATCCAAATGAATCATCTCTATCGAATCCGCGCTTACAAGTTATGGTTCAGCATCAATTTAATTGGTTTCATCTTTTGTTTCGGCTATCCGCTATATCAAGGTTTAATTGACCTTGAATGATCAAAGGCATAATTTTAAACAATACCACTTTTCAAAAGTGTACTATGCGTATTGTTGCATTGCTTTAAATTTGCCTAAAAGGGAAATCACCTAATCTTTCACTAGTATCTTTTATGACCTATGTCTCTCCTGTTTGCTGTGAACTGAGAGAAGACTTTTACCAGTGCTTGAGGAAACTTTATGATCGAAGCGTCATGTCTCTAACCTGATACTTTTATATACAGGGGACCATCCCGAGGAAGTTAAAGCAAGGCTGAAATATTGGGCTCAAGCAGTGGCATGTACCGTTAGATTATGCAGCTGAGGTAGCTTCTTCAATTCATCAAACAACTTACCTGAAGAACTTATACAAGAGAATCAAACACTGCGCTGGATTTCAACTTTTGCTGAGCGGATTCTCTACTGATGCCTCGAGGACCTTGAGATGCGGAATTTTTTGCTGGAAAAGACTGGCCGGAATATAACGTCAACTGTAGAAATGGAGAGAAAGATTCATCAGAGTTGCTCGGTAGCTCTGAGACTGGACTAATGTGAGATGTGTAGCTTGCATTGTTAACTATATACGAGTATGATTATATTGTTTCGACAAATGAGTGAATAAATGTATTTGTTCAAATAATAATAATAATAATAATTCTTCATCTGCCTTCTTTTTGGCATGTTAACTGTTTATGAGTATTTTTATGGCGATTGCTATGTTTTGTTTCTGATCACAACTGAGTTAATTGTCCCAACATTTTGTGGTAGTTGAAAAATGGTCCTAATTCTCTCCATTATCCCAAGACAACACGTTTCGAAGTTAGCTCAACAAGGGACCATGCGGGTATAAAAACACTCACATTATCTGTTTTAGTGAGAGACTCGACGAAAAAACAAAGTAGATGCGTGAGCTTCAAGAGCTTTATTTGGAGCCAAATGCTAACCAATTGCGGTCCAAATGACACCATTCATCTCTAATAATAGCATAAATCAAGTGAATACTTTTCCTCTTGTGGGTATGTCTTCATTATGGATCACTTATTTATTGTTGTCTTCGCCTGTGTGTGTATGATGTAAGCGTTAGAGCTCTTGTCTCTAGCATCACTGTCTTATAATAGCATCGTGCCATTGTTAAAAGATATTAGCAAAATCTTCTGTTGATATGCACTGAGTTTAATTTGGTCTATAGCTAGGCCTGTACATCCGGGCCAGCCCGGCCCGGCCCGGAAATCCGGGCCCGGGCCGGGCAAAACCGGAGCCCGGATCCAGGTACCCGGGCCGGCCAGGTTTTTTTTCTTTTTTTAAATTTTTTATCAATTTTTTTAAATTTTATTTAAATTTAAATTATAAAAAAAGACAAAAAATAATAAAAAACAATAATTTTATTAATCACTTAAAATAACATAAATTACAAATAAAAAATTATAAAAATAAATTCTTTATTAATAATTAATAAATCATTTATAAATTACAAGTATAAATTTATTTTAAAATTTATCGCATCACAATAGATAAGTACATCCCAACTAGGTTTTTTAAATTTCTTTTCTTTCTTTTTTCTTTTGATAAAAAAATGCTAAAAATTAGTTTATTATTATTATATTTTATATAATTATGTATTAGTATATACTTCCAAATTATTATGTAACTATATATATGTTATATATACATATATTCTATGTAAATATATTGTATATATTTATAAGTTATAATTTGAGAGAGAGAGAATCGCATAAGTAGCCGTTGCCCGTTGGGCCAATGGGGAAGAAGTAGCTGTTGTAATATACTATACTTATATATACTTATATACTAAGAGAGAGAGTATATACACACACATATATAAGAGGAGAGCTATACTTATATATACATATAACCTAAGAGAGAGAGAGAGTATATATATATATATATATATATATATATATATTATATATATATATATATATATATATATATATATATGATGGAAAACGGGAGTGAGCTGGCAGCGTAGGAATTTCTACGCTGCAAGTGGTATGACATAGTGAGCCCCTACTATCACGATCGGTGTGTGGGCTCACATGTCATACACTTGCCAGGTAGGAAATTTCCTACGCTGCTTCCGTTCTCTCTCTCTCTCCTAATATATATATATATATATATATATATATATATGATATATATATACACATATATTATACATATATAAGAGAGTGTATACTTATATATACTCTATATAAGAGAGAGTATACTTATACATACATTATATACTAAGAGAGAGAGTATATATACACTACATACATACAATTATACATATATAAGAGAGAGTATTCTATATATATACTTTATATATATATTTTTTTAGAGAAATATACTATATATACTTATATATATTACTTATATAAAGAGTATACTTATATATATACTTATATACTAGAGAGAGTATATATACACACAATCATAGACATATTATACATAATAGAATATATTATATAATATACATATATAAAATATATTATAATACATATATTATACATATTATATATATATATATACATATATTATACATATAATATATACATTAAAAAATAAAAAATTAATCCAGACCCGGCCAGACCAGCGTAAAGAGCCGGTCCGGACCCGGTCCGAAGCCGGACTTGGCCCGGGTTTCCGGGCTCCGGGCCGGGCGCGGGCTGTTTTGGACAGCCCTATCTATAGCGTTGATATGCAAAAAACAACGGGCAACTGTTGAGATTCTCTTTGACGTTAGAAAATAGAAGCAACCGCCACCAAATTACTAATTAGAAATTTAGAAGTTTTGCGTACTAAAACAATAAAATAGACATAATTATTTGGGTATTTTGACCGACTCAAACGACCTCGTAACTATACTACCATGGCCATTATTGCAACAGTCCCAACATCGGTTATGGAGCTACACGCTTCCCAGCGTATGTAACGTTTTGAACTTCCTCTTTCTTCCTCATAAATACGGGTATAGATCAAATAAGGGGTTGGTTTGATTCAACTCCTATAATTTTAGGATAGGACAAATTTTCAAAACCAACCTCTTTTACTATTTATTTTCAAAAAATGATCGTTTTTGCAAAAAATTTCACAAACCGACCTGGTTTCAACCCTGAAGCTGAAACCAGGTCGGTTTTTAAAAAAATTTATCCGAAACTTCACGGGAGTTGAACTCCCGTGAAGTTTAGTAAAACTGCTAAACTTCACGGGAGTTGAACTCTCGTGAAGTTTCGTAGTTCAATTTTTTTTTTGAACTGCGAAACTTGAGTGAAGTTTAGCATTTTTGCTAAACTTCACGGGAGTTCAACTCCCGTGAAGTTTCCGAAGTATTTTCACAAAAACCGACCTGGTTTCAGCGGGTTTCAGCGCCAAGGCTGAAACCAGGTCGGTTTTTGCAATTAAGTTTGAAAGACGTTGTTTTATGAGATTAAATTTCCAAATAGGTTGGGGTTATCAGAAACCCCTTTAACTTTCAACATCACACAAAAGAGTCCCTCAATGTTGTTAACTGCATATTTTACATGAGTGAGTAAAATTAGATAATGAGATATTTTCTGCCAATGAAAACCGTGGTTTATATTTTAGGGGTCTTTTTGACAAAAATTAAAAGTTGAAGGGGGTTTTCTTGACATTATTCAGTAGGTATTTTCAATAAAATTACAAGAGAAAAAGTAGTGGCTCAGTGAATAATCTTGGACCAAAATAGTTTTAGTGGCTCAGTGAATATCTTGGACCAAAATAGTTTAAGGCATAAAAAGGCAACAAATTCAATACTTCAGTGGGTATAAAAACGCTAAAAATAGTTCAGAGATAAGCAAAGATAAATCTAATAGTTTAAGAGGTAAGGACGAGCTGGGATCATAAATAAATAAAGAATTAAAAAAAAAACATTTTTGTTAAATAATTAGTAAAACAGACAATTTTGCTAAGGAAAACTCCTCAGAAAGAACAAATTTTCAAAACAGCCTCATTTAGATTTTTATTTTTCAAAATCGACTGTTTTTTCTTTTATTTATCAAAACCGACCCGATTTTGTGATTAACGGTTTAATTACTATCCTAAATAGTCGGGGTTGCCAACCCCGACTATTTAGGACATTAATTTTTAGGGTTTAAGGCCTTTAATTAGGGTTTAACACTATCCTAAATAGTCGGGGTTGGCAACCCCGACTATTTAGGATGATAATTAGCCTGCTAATCACAAAATCGGGTCGGTTTTGATAAATAAAAGAAAAATCGGTAGATTTTAAAAAATAAAAAACTAAATGGGCCTGTTTTGAAAAATTGTTCCCTCAGAAACCCCAAAATAGGGGGACATGTGATGTGTCAGCTCCTGGGGGCTGACACATCACATGTCCCCCTATTTTTGGGTCGAAAAATTTCCCAAGGACCCAAAATATGGGACCAATAGAGGGGACAAGTGAAATGTCCCCCTCCTATTGGATAATGAGTTGACCATCATTAATGATGACCAACAGGAGGGAGACACCTCACTTGTCCCCCCTGTTGGTTCCATAGTTTAGGTCCCTGTAGCAAAGCTTTTTTGGGTCACTGTAGTAATAATTTTTTACTAATTATTTAACAAAAAAAAACCCTATTGAAGAATATTAGAGTATAGAACCCTCTTTATCTGAAGAGTGGTGTTAGGAGCACACCCCCTACCACACCACCAACCACACCCCCTTCTCTCATCGCTACAGTAAACCGGACCTCACATGGGATTTTAAAATTTTTAAAATCCCATGTGGGGCCAGCTGGTTTACTGTAGCAATGGGAGAGGGGGGTGTGGTTGGTGGTGTGTTAGAGGGTGTGGTTGGGGGTGTGTTAGGGGCGGGGCCCCTAAGTTACTGTAGCGGGTTAGGTGCTTGCTATTAATTCTCCGGGGCCCTATTTATTTAAACACGCTGACGCTCTCCAGAAACCCAAAACTGAAGTAACTTTCGTCCCTCCAGCGAATTTACCTTGAAGGTTCTCTCTTAATCCAACCCCCAACATTAGGTTTTTTTTTAAATTCTCTGTTATTTCTAACCAAATTAACCTCCTTTTTGCCTTGGATTTTTTTGCTTCCATCTCAGTTCGTATAGGTTTGAACTGTTTTCTAATTTTCTCCGATTTTAATGAACTTTTTATTCCAGAAGATTGTTTTAGTCGGAGCTCCTTCAAATAGTTAAAAATGTATTCTTTCCGCATAAGTTTGGGATCATACATGGATTTGAGCATTTTACCCACTGAAATTTTACACGTACACTTTGCAGCACAAAAGCGTGAGCTTTGATTTGATTAGGCTTCTTTTACGCCTGTTTTCCAATATAGTTGAGTTCTTTCACCCCTCTTTCCACAGTTAAATCATGGCGTCTTCAAGCGACGAGGAGGTGCAGGACCCACAATCCGTGACGGACATTTATTACGTAGATGATACGGAGAACAATGTTGATGATTTGGAGAGCGATGCTGATCCAATTTGTGCCATTTGTGACGACGGCGGTCGAATCGTGCGGTATGCTCTGTTTGCCTGTTGATTCTTTCTCGCTCGTGGCTCCTAATGGGACGTGCGTGCGCAAACTCAGACATGATAGTTCAAAATGATGTTTGTTGTGTTAGTTTATATGCATTTGCTAGTTTCCTTAACTGTTCAAACTCATGTATCTCAACTAGAGTCGGTAGTGCGAAGTAGTGGGCACCTAATGTTCTTTCACGGTTTGAATGGTATAAGGAATGCCTACATGTTTCTGTAAGGAAACCCCGTTGTCCATACCCAACAAACTTGAATAGGATATGGATCCACAAGAATCATATATATGTATAGAGGAATAGGATACGAGAAAAATGGATAGGATTGAAAAGGTCAAGTTATGCGATACAACGGCTACTTAAACAACAAAATTTCTCATGTCAGAGCCCATCATGTGAACATATCTAAAAAAAACTAAGGTTGGATCTCTGGGTCCTCAAAATTGGTCTCATATCTACTATAATTTTCAAAACAATTTCAACATCTTCGGATATCAGTGTATGAGTCTAGATGTTTTACTTATACCGTATACAAAAGTTTAAAAATATATCCATATCAGTATCCACTTTCTATGGGCGTGTGTGACTCTGTGTGTGCGTATCCGTGTGTGCGTCTTGTTGGATAGAGATGGATAGAGGTATAGATACATATACATGAATGCCCATATCCTTTAGCATTCCTAGCTATAATACTAGGTTCCTTGTGCTTTCAAAAGATATGTTTAAAGGGTTTGGTTGTTGCAGTATCCAGATTTAGCAGGGTGATAAGTAGGGAAGATGCATCTGCTGCATTCAGAGAAATGAAAGCCCACATTTATAAGCCGATAGGTCACTATTTCATGTTGAGATGAAAGGTTAAAATTTGAGGTTTTTATTGGATCTAGTTAAGAATATGGGTAAATATATAAGAGGAGGGAAGTTGACCAGTGGCACAGAAGGAAGATTTTCCACACTGTCTACTTCCTGATTGACACCTCTATTAATTTATACTATCTAGACCCTTATAAAGCAATATAGGCATCTATTATCAGCTAAAAGAATGCAGTGCATTATTTTACTGCTTGACTTTTCCATCCTTAGGGTGTATTTATGTCTTAAAGTATTAAACGCATCTACACGCAAAATATTAACCTTTGTGCTCTTTTAACATACGAATTTGGCAGACTGTACTGGGTATTCTTTTTTTATATTTCCATCGTGTCGACATAATTATATTTTTACTGCAGTTGTGAGGGGAGATGCAGGAGATCCTTCCATGCAACCATAGTAGATGGCATAGAAACAGGTTGTAACTCTCTTGGCTTATCCGAAGCTCAAATTCAGGTATTCTATGGGGAATGAAATAATACTATGTGACAGTTCCCATTGCACGATCAATATTTCCTTGCAGTCTCATCTCTGTACTGTAAACTTGGTTCTATGTAGGCCATTGACACCTTTTTGTGCAAAAATTGTGAGTATAATCAACATCAGTGTTTTGTCTGTGGGAGTCTAGGCTCCTCTGATATGTTGGCTGGTGCACAGGTATAGTATTACTCAAATGTCGTCAAAAGCCTCTTTGTTAATAGCTACTTTATATATTCATACCTTATTTTTTATCAGCATTTTATCAACTTATTTACTTTCTATCTTTTTCAATTATACCTTTTCATCGACATGCCTAAATTTTAAGGAGAATTTTTAGGTCTTCCCCTGCGTTGATGCAACTTGTGGTCACTTCTACCACCCAAAATGTGTAGCTGACCTACTGTTCCCGGAGAATGAAATGGAAGCAACAGAGTGTGAGTTAATGATTGCTGATGGGGAATCATTTACATGCCCTGCTCATAAATGTCATGTTTGTAACCAAGAAGAAAACAAAGAGGTCCCCGAGTTGCAGTTTGCAGTGTGCCGGCGTTGCCCTATGTCATATCACAGGCAGTGTTTGCCTGGGTAATTTCAAAGCCTTTATCAATCATTTTTCTCTCATTTGATTTTTATGTGTAACACTTTGTATAGTTATAGTTGTACTATTGGACACAAAAAGTGGTAACCTCTTTTGTAAATGGCGATGAGAGTCACAGGTAGTGTTTGCCTGGGTAATTTCAAAGCCTTTACCAATCATTTTTCTCTCATTTGATTTTTATGTGTAACTCATTGGATAGTGATAGTTGTACTATTGGACACAAGGTGGTAACCTCTTCTGTAAATTGCAAAGGGAAATTTTGAGTTCTTATGAATCATACCTATTATGTCTAGTTGTACTGGAGTAGTACAAACAACTCTTATAGTATATATTTAGCATTTTCCTAACGTGTATCCTCTGTTATTGTGTGTGATAATGCTCAGGGAAATTGTCCTTGACGGTGCACAGGAAGGAGTTATACAAAGAGCATGGGAGTCTCTGATTCCTGAGCGCATCTTGATATATTGCTTGTATGTTCTGCACTTTTGAATTCGTCTCATTACTTTGCTTACCGTTTGTGTCCAACATTTAAATTCACTTGTTGCTCTAAATTTGTTGCTTCTTTTTGATGGACAGGAGACATGAGATTGATGCAAACCTTGGAACTCCTAGAAGAAATCACATAATATTTCCAGAAATTCCTGAAGGGAACTAGGCTGTGAATGCCAAAAAAATAAAGGGAAGGTTCTGCGTATGAACAGTTAAATTGGAGTAAAATAGTAGATCTTAAAAAACCTATATAGTTTTGTGTTGTTAAGTTTGACTGCTAAAGTAGTTTCTTTGCCCCCAAACCTTTGTGTTTTGCTGTTAACCGCACTTTTAGTTAGAGGAATAGATTGCATTATCATCTATATATGAGTATTCAGTATAGCTATATACTTCCATATACATTCATCTGGCAGAAAGTGTGGTTCTTCTTGTGATTATGTTATTTTTATGGCGCTTGTCTCTCTGTTTTTTCCCTTCCTTTAACATGTCAAACTATTTATGAAGTTTTTGCGGGGGTGATTGTTGAATTTGTGTTTTTAGTCTAAAGTGAGTGTTTGCCCAACTAATTTGTACCTGGGGGAATAAGGTCCTATTTCTGTGTATTCGAGCTCTCGCATAGCTCTAATGTTTTTTTTTTTGAACTGACGCATAGCTCTAATGTTCAAATGTTAATATTGTAATCGATATTATTCCCATGCAAATTCCTAATTTATTCCCACGCTGCATTCATATCTTTGTAAATCTATTTCTTTTTTAATGTCAACAAACTTTTCATTTTCAAGATGTTCTCGGAGTGAGCAATTGAAGAACTACAGAGGGAACTGAACTAAACGCTTTATTAGTTATCGGTGTTTGCTTTATTATCTTTTTCTTGTACTTCTTGAGTGAGAAATTCTGAATTTGGGTAACTGAAGAAATGAATATATAACAATATTGGCACCTGAAATTTTCTTTTTTGATCAAATTACAATTGTAAAAGATTAAGGCTTGCATGAAATATTAGCAAAAACTTGTATTGCTATGCACGGAGCTTAATATGGTATTTACTGACCGCATTTGGTTTTATGATAGCACCTCCTGTCAATACTGTCTCCTTTGATACCTTGTCAATATTTTCCTTTGACGCCTAGGAGCGTCACTAAGAGCAAGCAAGAGAATTTTAGGATTTCATGCTTATGTCTTATGTTGAATATTTTGACATTATCCGAGTATTTCATCATGATTAATTAAAAGGAAGGAAGTTGGTGCCATTGTAACGCCAACTTTGGACACGTGTAGTTACCTTTTCAAATGTGAATGTTACAATGTGGATGTTATACGATGCTGATATGATTCGCTGTAATTTTCCGCTCTATCTTTTTAAATATTATTAAGGTATTGGTGTTATGTTCTGGATTTCTGATATCTTCATATCGTCTCTTGTTCAAGAGATAATTTGAATATCATTTGCTTCTGTGGGCAACGTATAAAAATAAATTTGTTATAGGTCTAAACTTTTGTATCAGAATGCCTGTAGTATCTTCCTTCGATTTGTGATGTTGCGGCTTAACCTATTCTTTATCTTCTGTATGATGAACCTTGTGTGAAAACGGCGAAGGAATTGAGAAAAACGTGAAGAATAAGCAAAACAGACTCCACCACACCCTGGTGTGGTTTGGTAGAATCTGTCCTGTTTGTCATGGGTGTGGTATCTGCCACACCCTGGTGTGGCAGAATCTGCCCTGTTTGTCATGGGTGTGGTGTGTGTCACACCAGGGTGTGGCGGACTCGTTTTTAGAATCCTAATCTATTTGGGATTGTGTTTTATTATAAATAGAACAACGTTTTTAGTTTTTAGGGTTTCTTAAGGAGAGAATTAGCATTGTTTTGAGCAATTTGATAGGGAGATATTGTGAGGGAGTTGAGAGCTTTGGTTAGGATTATATTTGAGTGATTTTGTGAGTTGTAACCCGTTGTATTTCTCCTCCATATAGTGAAATCTCCTCATCCTCTCCCCGTGGACATAGGCGATTGCCGAACCACGTAAATTCCTGTGTTCGTGTGTGATTTTGGTCGTTATTTTGTGAATTACACTCGTGTTTGGTTTTTGTTTTCTTCTCTCATCGCTCATCGACTCGTTTGGTTGTCGAGCACGCTTCCGTACGACGCGCAACAAGTGGTATCAGAGCACAACACCTTGCTCCATCACAAGTCTCACATGAAAATGAAATATTGCTAGGCTTATGTTATGAATGAAAGTGTTAGGAGCGAGGTCATGTTGTTTTAGGGAGAGAAATAAATTAGTTACACCGAAGCATGGTTGTAATTCTCTTGTGTCGATGGATCTCATCGAACCCCCTTGAACTTTGGGGCGCTCTGCACCGCATCCCCCTAGGTTGCCGTACTTCGTGCAAAAACTGTGAAGAAGAGATCGTTTATAACTTCAACATTGATATGAATTTTGAACTTAAATAAATTCTCAAAATCTAAGTCTATATTTGTGATATCTAAAACACTAAATTATATGTAAGCAAGTATTAACATAAAAGGGGTTTTCTATATTAGTTTTGCAAATCTCAGTATTTTCAAATTAGTTTCTACAAGCATGAAATTTCTATTTGGTCCGCTAACTCTTATATCGTACTACCGCTACTTGATCCTAGGAAATAAGTTGAAACATCTGATGAAAATTGGTGAATCTAAATAGCAATTTCGATGATTGTTGAAAATTTTAAGGGGCTAATATCACCCTACATTTAACATCTTTTTTTGTCCCATTCAATTGATGTGAAAATTTGAAAACTTACAACATTGCATGGTTCACCCCTAACTAGGGGTGAGCATAGTTTAGTTCAAACCGAACAAACAGACCGAACTAGCTGAAATTTGACAGTTCGATTTGGTTTTGACTAGAGCTCGAGTCAGGTCAGGTAGAAATTCAGGTAGAAAATTTTCAACCTGAACTGCCCGAGAATTGTATTACAATAAAACTCATTGATATGAATAACATTTGTAATTAATATCTGAACCTGCTTAATCCCGACCCATCATAGTTCATGTAGAGTCGCTTCAATTCTAGCGCGTCTCATCATCTCTACCTCTATTTCTATATTCGTTTCCTTCTACTTTGGACCGATCTACTTCGGAGGCAAGAAACTTAAACCTTAATGTTGATATTATGCAAGCTTTTGTTGATTTTCTTCCCCATTGATACTCATAATGCAAAGAAGATCTTTGTATCAGACTTTTAATTTTGCAGAAGCTATGCCAAACATCCACATAATTGCATGTTTTTTGATTTACTTTCTTTGTCTAATTGAGCTCAGTTTAATTCTTTATTTAAGCTTTGGCAAGAATAAGATTTTGATTTCTTCATCTAATATGCAACAACATTTGATACTTCATGAATTTTAATAAACTGAAGTGAATGAGACTTCTTTCTTGATTAACAGATTAGAGGCAAAAATTAAATTTCGATATAACAGTTTAGTTTTGAGTGATAAGCGGTTTGATTCGGTTTGCCAAAATTTGGCCAAGAATGGAATAGACCGTCCCCTTGCACAGTCCTACCACTAACTTTATCAACATTTATTTCTTCTAATTGAAACATGAGATGTAACACTCAAAACTCCTTAATAAGAGCCCCTCAAAAGTGAGAGAATTTTAATAAAAAAAATTTTTTTTTTCTTTTTCCAAACTAAACAAAAAAGCGCTTAATTCAATAGCTACTATACAATTCACTTTTCATGTTTTGTGTCATAAATCATCAACATTTCAAGAGCCCCTCAAAAGTGAGAGAATTTTAATAAAATAAAAATAAAAATTTTCCTTTTTCCAAACTAAACAAAGAAGCACTCAATTCAATAGCCACTATACAATTCACTTTTCATGTTTTGTGTCATAAATCATCAACATTTCCAAAAACATCCAAACAAACCTTTAAAAGAAAGAAAAAGAAACCACCTTTCTTTTTCAGGCTATCAGGTATGGATCCGCCCACTGTTATATTAACTTCGTTATCAGTTCCGACCCGAATAAGTATGACAATTCTGATTCAAACCCAATAACCCACCCAGATCCATCTAATATGAGACCACTCAAATAAATCCATTTAATGAAGGAAAATGATAGGGGCACACCCCCAACCACACCTCCAACCACACCCCCTCTCTCATTTGCTACAGTGCACCGGGCCCCCATATGAGATTTTAAAAATTTAAAATTCTATGTGGGGTCCGGTGCACTGTAGCTAATGAGAGAGGGAGTGTGGTTGGAGGTGTGGTTAGGAGTGTACTCCTAGTGTCACCCTTTAGTGAAATAGGCCTAACTAGATGGGTAACTATTTCTATAAAAATTAAATGGGTATTAAATGAGCGGGTTTTGGCCGACCCATAACCCACCCAAAAACCAACAGATAGAAATCTCCTCTCCCCTCTCTCTGCGATTCCTCTCTCTCCGAAACCCTATCGCTCCTCGCAAGCGCGAGCGAGAGCGATCTCAAACGCCAAACTCCTCCTCCGACAGCGAACAAGCCTCCTCTAAGCGCCGCCGCGTCAGTGATCTCGCCGTCGAGGTCTGCAAAGAGTTCACTCGAAACTCTTGCAAGCGATCCGAGACCGACTGCAAGTTCTCTCACCCTCACTCCGCCGTCGCCGTCGTCAAGTAATTTGATATCTTTTCTCTTGTTTAATTTGATTTTTTAGGGTTTACTTCGATTGTGGATAAGTTGATTGCTTGTGCTGATTCTCTGAGGAATAAGTGCTATCGAGGGAGGACGTGCCGTTGTTATCATCCTCCTCCTCCCATTCAACAGTATTTATCTTCATGAATTATTTTTTTCCTGATTTTGTAAAGTTTTACTCTTGCGAATCTCGGTTTGAAAAGCCCAAATTGAAGCGCTTCCTCTCCCCGATACTTTTCCGGTTACTCCCACAAACTCTCTCTAAAATTTCGAGCCCAGCTCCCAAAAAAATGGGGGATTTTTTTATAGAGTTATCCCTTGTTCAGCGAAACCAGTTCCTCTCTTCATTTACAGCGATTTCTTGTTCTTGTTCAAGGTTTCCCCTTTGCTTCGATCTCGTTTAATTCGTAAAGGTTTGAGTTTTTTTTCTAATTTTCTCGTTTTTTATGATTTTATTTTTTTATATTCGGGTAATTTACCCACCGTCGAAAATTAGGGCACATCAGCTTCTTTGATTTGCGATTTTTTGTCACTTTAGAAGGAGTTACCCTGACTTGGTGGTTATAAATTTGTTTTCTTTAGAGCTGGGATTTTGGGGAAATTCCTTCTCTGGAGTCTGCACTTGATTTTGATTCCACTGACATTATTGTTTCTAATTCGTTGGTTTTTAGAATATTAATCACTATAGTAAATAAGCTTGCGGTGGCCTTCTTGCACAGGCAAATGATGGCGTCTTCGGATGATGAGGAGGAGCTCGTGCCACAATCGGTGACAAACTATTATTTTGTAGATGCAGAGGAAGCACCCATCTCATTTGCAACCTTGTCCATCATGTTCGATGGCGAAGAGAAGCCAAACGCTTCTAAAGGACAGGTATTCTTACATGGAACTGGAGATGAGGGGCTTCAAAAAATCTATAAGCAGGTCGTTGCATGGAAGCTCGGACTCGAAGATGCACAGCCTGAACTGACGGTGCTTACGAAGGATAACAGATGGATTAAGCTTTTGAAACCGAGGAAGAGCTATGAAGCATCCATTAGAACCATTTTGATCACTGCCCAGCTGCTTCATTTTCTGAGGAGGAAACCCGAGTCGTCGGAGAAGAGCCTTTGGGATCACTTGGGAAAAATTTTCAGGTGGTTTGCACTTGTATCTTCCTTTATGTTCTCAGTACTAAGTTTTCGATGATAAACTTTTGCTATGTTGCAGTTCATTTGAGGATCGGCCTTCTGTCAATGACCTCCTAGATCATTATCCAGAAATTAAGCTGCTTGTAGAGAGGGATGCTGCATTGGCAAAATCTCAGGTCTGAACAACTCAACAACATATATGGATCTCTCTTTCTAAATGTTCTTGAGAACATTTTTGGATCTTTCTCATGTCATTATTGGCATCTTAATCCTATACTATATATTGCACAGTGCGTGTTTGGAGCCGTCATACCTAATACAATCAATATTTATTTTATGTAACAAAATCCTGTGGACGTAGTGGCGTAGTGCTTACAAGCTATAACTTGTTGATATCTGTGGATTGGCACGTTCTGTGATAGAGGCAGCTACTTGGTTTGGTTTTGGATGGTTACTTAAAGGGTTGAATTTGGTGTTAGCTCTAGGAGAATTATGTAAAGGCTAGTTTGGTGAATCTGTGAGTTACACCTCACGAGGAGTGATAACTATGATGTTAAAGGTTTGGAGTTTTAATTTATAGAGTCTCTTAGATGTCCAGTTGATTGACAAATAATCCTTCTCTATTTGGTTTTGTGATTTCCAAGTAAGTAGATATGATGCTCTTGTTTAAATTGTTGTAGCTGAATTCTGTCAGTGCACGTTATATCTGAACACGATTGACTGACCTGCCAGAGCACTGAAATCTGAGCTAGGAAAAGTTTGATTTCTATTAACATCTACGAAGCTATGAGTTACAGAAATGCGTGCTATCCTCTGTAACAATACCCACGTTTTTTCCTCTCAAACTGTCATTACACAAATTTGTTCTTTTTGGTTGTTTAACTTTGTTCTTTTTGCTTGAGTTTATGCTCTGTCTCAATTAGTATCTTTGTCACAGTGACAAATTTATGCAACATGATAGTGAAATTTCTGGGTACTGAAAAGCTAATCCAAATTGATAGTAATTGTGTACTATAGGAATCAGAAATCTTCTTTTGTATATAAATATCACAACATAACGATTCTAAAATGTGGAGCTTATCAAAACCCGCTTCTGTGCTTCACATTAATGTAAGCTCAGAAATGTTTTTGTTATGTGCGTTTTGTTTTTCCCCTTAGAGATTTTTGTAAAATATGGATTTATTAAGGAGTCCAACAACACACTCCATTCTTTATATCGATTTTTTGAGAAACCACTTATGTTTCCTAATAATGTATAACCAACATGAGCTCATTCTTGTTTAAATCTGTAAACTTCCATAGGAACTTCAAGTGATTTCTTTGTAGTAGATGTGTTGCCCAGAATCAACAGCTTTGCTTGTAGTTCCAACTTTTTTAAACCATGAGATTAAATACTAAGCGCATGTTTGGGAATTTCAGATTGGATTATAATCCATTTGTGAATTATAATCCAAGTGGATTATATTTTTTAGGTGTTTGGTGAAGAGGGTGGTTTATAACCCATATGCCTTTTACTAAAATGAAAAAATAACGCTTAAAAGCGGGAGGAGGGAGAAGGGAAAAGAATGAGATGTAAAACGTGAGGGGCATTTTTGTTTTCTACTTGGTCACACATGTGGACTATAAGTCAGTATCCACCAGAAAAATAACCTAGGATTTGGTGTATAATCAACTAAAAAAATAATAATTGAGGTATCCTGGATTATTTTTTGGTGGATTATAATCCAAAATAATCCATGCTACCTAATATGCAAAAATGGGTTATAATCCATTTTGACCTGGTTGCTAGACATGCTCCGACTTATTTTCTTTGTTTGAAAATGTAGAAGAGGTAGAAATTTCCACTTTTTTTGAACTATAAGAAGCGATTGAAGACTTAAGTTATTTTCTTTGTTTTGAAAATGTAGAAGAGGTAGAACTTTGATAAGTCTCTGAGAGTGATAAACTGTCTACAGGAGATCTGTCATCAGATAACTATGCTAAATTTTTTTATGAGGAATCGCTCAATAATTGTTTAGAACTTTGTCTAGCGCTTTAAGATTGATTTTTCATTGTGCAACACACTTTAGGAAATATGTGATAATCTGAGGTTGGAAAAAGTTAGGAGGAAACTAGAGGAGATGTGGGCACATTTAACTTATTGAGATTTATAATAGAGAAATGATTGATATTGATAAGCCTCTCACTGTGACAAAGCTGACTAGTTATCTAAAAACTTGTTTCTATTATGGGCAAAATTAACCGTGATCTCCTTAATTTCTTGCATCATCCTTTTTCTGAAGTGATCTGCCCTAAACAATTGTTTTCTTACTCAAGCTCTCTCTTTAAGTTAGCATTCACAAGGTGTTCCAGTTAACATCCAAAGCAAATTTCGCATCTTCCTCAAGTTTCTGTCATTGTGTAGGACCTTCGAATGTGGACAACTAATTTATTATCTGAGGTCGGAAAAAGATAGTAGGAAACTAGAGGAGATGAGGGCACATTTAACTTATAGAGATTTATAATGGAGAAATGATTGATATTGATAAGCCTCTCACTGTGACAAAGCTCACTAGTCATCTAATTACTTGTTTCTATTACGGGCAAAATTAATCCTTAATTTCTTTTCTTGCATCATCCTTATTCTGCAGTGATCTGCCCTAAACAGTCGTTTTCTTACTCAAACTCGCTCTTTAAGTTAGCATACATGAGGTGTTCCAGATAATATTGAAAGCAAATTTGGCATCTCCCTCAAGTTTCTGTCATTGTGTAGGAGCTTGAAATGTGGACAACTAATGTATCATGGGACCAATATACTGAATCAAGTTTCTGTCATTGTGTAGGAGCTTGAAATGTGGACAACTAATGTATCATGGGACCAATATACTGAACCAACTCATACAAATGAAAGTTTACTCCTAAATGTGGACAACTAATGTATCATGGGACCAATATACTGAACCAACTCATACAAATGAAAGTTTACTCCTGCTCTGTTCATGGAGAGGCATCAAAAGGAACAACGTCCCTACAAGCATGATTACTTCCATCATGGATCTTTTTCACATCAAAGAGATGATCTCTGTGCTATTATGTTTGTGTTATTTTAATTTTATCATCTGTGTATCAGTTCCGGATGTACATCATCTGTTGAGTTTAATTTGCATTGTTCTAAAACACTGTTTCAATATATGCTTTGTCCCGGAGCGCAATGCATAAACAGATTATCTGATGCTTAAACAGATTATGCAAGTTACACGGATTTGAATTTATAATATCTTACACGCACATATTATATATTTATTGGAATATATACTAATGAAAGACTCGAGTAACTATAACTCAAAAACATATCCTTTAGAGGCATATAGAGAAGAATAGCAACATCAGCACTGCAAACTTGCTTGATCAACAATGACGACAAGAAATTTGAAAACAGTTGGAAAGAATTGACTGAAAAAAGGAAAGAATTTGAAAGAAAACTGAACACATATACATCATTAATAATCGTCATGCTGTCGGTATGTCACAGGGTCACTTGTGCTCCCTGTTGATTACTATAGCTGCCTTTGCTCATAGCTGCCTTTGCCATTCTGTTGAATGGAAATTCCTCATCTGTGTGGGATTCTGAAGAGAGATTGGAATCATATTTGGGGGGAAATAGTGTTATGGTTTGAGTTTTACTTATGTATAGTGGCGGGTCTTATATCGGGTTTTGAATCTGTTTGCAAAGATTTCCGGCTTTGGACTTTGCCACTTATGTGGCGCAAACCGTGGGCTATAATTTCATTGATTTCCTACCTTTTTTTCTATATAGGACCAGTTTTTTCTAGGAGTGCTCCGTATATTTTTATGCGTTTGCTAATGGAGACACATAAAAATTGTCTTACGACACTCATAATCTTATATTTTGTCAGAAAAAGACTCTTAAAAAGGAATAGTCAAATTACTTGGATATTAGTGGGTTATTTATGAAATTCGGCCTGATTAATGAAATCTAGAAATGATTCTGTGGACATCATTTGTGCTTTTATTTTCTTATACTCTAAATACATCTTGTGGTCTTCTGCTTTTGACCTCCAGTTGGAGATATATTTTCTTATAAGCATTTAGATCCATAGGGCATTGAATTCCATGCTTTATTTGATTGAGTTATTTTTAAGGTTATCTATCTTATAGTGTTTCAATGAACAGGTATTACAGATGTTACTTAAGGAGAGACCGAGGAAGAAAACTCTTGGTGTGGTTAGTTCTGTTTTATTCTCAGATAATTTAGATAAATATATCACGTCTTTCGTGGTTTTTTTAAAGCATCTGCTATTGAAATACTGTTTTAGCAGGACCTTCAAAGTGATTCAGATTCAAAGAAATCATTTATTGTTGACAATGACCTTGAGGAGGATATGGGAAATGATGATGGAGACGAATCTGAGGAGGAAGAAATATTTGATTCAGTTTGTGCCATTTGTGACAATGGTGGGGAAATTTTGTGGTATGTTCTGTTTGTGTGCTGATTCTTTTCTTACTGATAGCCTCAGGTTCACTAATCAGCACTACACATTCGTCTGCACACCCGGAGATGAAATTTCGAAGTGTTTATCTTATCAAGTGGTCAACTTCACATATCTCGTGATAGTGTCATAGTGCAAATTAGCGTGCGACTAAAGTTCTTCACTTACAGTCCAAATGGTATAAAGAATGACAAAGTTATCAGAGAAGAGTTAGTCCACATCTTGAGAGAGTTGTTTTCAGATGAAAGCAATGATGGAGCTTATCATATCAATGAGAGGGCTGACGATCAGGAGACACTGATATTTATTGTAGCTTCACATAGGTTGGGTGTAAACATTATAACTAACAATCTGAAGTAGTGATGAATTAAGTATCCTTGAAAAAATGTATATGAGCTGACAACCCATTTTGCAAAATGGGCTGCCAAGCTTATGCCATCCCCCTTATAGTCACATTGGTGTGGAGCTCACATCGGAGTGGGTTGCCAGCCAATTTTGCAAAATGGGTATCTTTGGTACCAATCACAAAATTTGGTACCAAGCACAAAATTGGTGCTTGGTAGTGGGGTGACTCATTCTCATCCACTTATTTACAGGGGACCACATTCTCATGGGTGCACATGGTGTATTTATGTCTTCAAACATTAACATGATTTACCCTGGCAAATTTTAACCTTCATGCGCTCTTAACTGAATTTTGGTCCTATACTGGATCATTTCCTTTTTGATTTCCGTTGTTTTACTGGCATAATTATATGTCTACGACAGTTGTGAGGGGCGATGCATGAGATCCTTCCATGCAACGAAAGAGGACGGCGAAGATACAGATTGTAAATCTCTTGGCTTATCAAGGGCCCAAGTTCAGGTATATTATGGGGAATGAAATAGTACTATGTAACATTTGGAATTGCATAATCAATTTTACCATGCAGTCTCATCTTTGTACTGTAAACTTGGTTCTATGCAGGCCATGCAATCCTTTTTATGCAAAAATTGCAAGTATAAACAACACCAGTGTTTTGTCTGTGGGAAACTAGGCTCGTCTGATAAGTTCGCTGGTGCAGAGGTAGTATTACCGTGAATATGTGTTTTCTTTTTCACCATCTGTGGAATGTAATAGAAGTTTCCATTATTTTGAAAGAACCAATCATTACATAATTATCTAATAAAAAAGTGTGATGTTTTTTGTGTTTCCAGTATTGATATTTTTTAGAAATATTTCATATGATGTTTGTATTGTCTGTTCAAGTATATTCCGTGTACCTTTATTATATTTAAAGCCCTTTTCTTTCTTTTTGAAGTACTTCATAATTTAAGATCTTATTCTGATTGGATGCCATATTACATTTTCGTTCATGTGAACTGGAAAGTTTCCTATTTGCATTTACTGATTTTGTTCGTTTCGTTCTTGTAAATCTTGTCTTCATACTCTTCGGATGCTATAATTATCGCATACTGAGACTTGGATTAGGTAATTCATACTAGTTGTTTCACACTTGAAAGAATTTGATTTTCTCAAATTAAATTTGACATAGTATTCCGTCTTTATCTGTAATTTGGAAATGCACGATGATAATCTTATGTATTTCCAGTTTTCCACTAATCATGTAGTTTCAGAAGTTTTAAAATCATCTTGTTCTTCTTACGTCTTTCTTCCTTTAAGCTTTTCATCTTTCTTCTGTGATTCTTCTCTGCTACCCTATGCTTAGATTTCACAAATGTCCTCAAAATTCTCTTTGTTATTATCCACTTTATGATATTCAGACATTAATCTTTATATTTTTTGTTACTGTCTAATGACGTCTTCCATTTCATTAATTTCTAAATAATTTCTTTCTTTGATTTTATTTCTCTGTAGTTCACTAACTTTTTAGTTTCCATTCTATCTCTTGCCTTTATTTTATTGGCATGCCTAAAATTTAGTGAAAATTCCTCTTTTTTGGTAGGTTTTCTCCTGTGTTAATGCAACTTGTGGTCGCTTCTACCACCCAAAATGTGTAGCAGACTTATTGTTCCAGGAGAATAAAGCAGAAGCAGCAGAGTACGAGGACAAGGTTGCTGCCGGGGAATCATTTACTTGTCCGGTTCATAAATGTCATGTTTGTAAACAAGGAGAAAACAAAGAGGTAAAGGAGTTGCAGTTTGCAATGTGCAGGCGTTGCCCAAAGTCATATCACAGGAAGTGTCTGCCTAGGTACTTTCAAAGCCTTTATGAAGCTTTCTTCTCTCTGCGTGATTTATATAACTAACATTTTTCCTCTGCAATTGGTTTTGCTAATGCTTAGGAGAATTGCCTTCGACGATATAGAAGAAGAAGGAATTATACAGAGAGCATGGGAGGGCCTGCTTCCTCATCGCATCTTGATATACTGCCTGTATTTAATGCCCTTTTAAATTTCTCTTGATACTCTGCTAATCGCTTATGTGTTAAACATTTTCATTAACTTGATACTCTAATTTGTTGTTTCTTTTTGGTGGACAGGAAGCATAAGATTGATGAAGATCTTGGCACTCCTATAAGAAATCATATTGTTTTCCCACAAATTCCTGAAAGGAGCAAGCCTGCAGATGTGCAGAAAAATAAAAGGAAAGTCCTGGTGAAGAAGATTAAGCAGGCTGGAGAAAAGCTTTCCCAAGAACGACCCACTATAAAATCTGTAAATGCAACTAGGAAACTTTCCAGGTCAGAGGAGAATCGGCATGTTGCAAGAACTAGTATTACGCAGGAAGTGCTCAACTTCCAAAAGCAGTTGAAACCCTCAAAAGTCAGTGCAGAACCTGGATTACGAAAATCTGATGGAACTGCACAATTGGTCAGTAAGAAGTCCCCAAAGGAAAAACCAAAGGCTCTACCAGCTACTGTTTCTTCAGCATCCACTGGAAAAGTGGTCAGTAGTTCATACCCTAAGATTGATGTTGAAACGGAGAAGAAGTAAGATTCCCTTCCTTTTCCTATCCTTTTTTGGTCAGCAGTAAATGCTTTTGCCTATGTTTTATAAATGCTTTACTATAAGTAACAAGTTAATTAATATTTTTGTTTCATTATGTAAATGGTATTTGTTTGCATAGATGTTCATTTTGGTTGGTTAAATATTTTATAACCAATAATGTAAAATGTAGGAATTTTAAGTATCTTACTTAGTTTGTGTATATCATCATTATTATTATTTAGATCACTCTTCCGCATAGTTGGTCAAGATGTGAGGCTGTAAGCTGTTATCCATAAAAAACTTGCAACTTATATGTGCCTTTCACTGTTTCACATGAAACATGTTTAGCTTTTATGTTGCTATTCTCTGATGGAAAGCCTAGTGCTGTCATTTAATTTGCTGTAATCTGTTGACATGCAGGATGATTGCTTTCATGGAAAATTCAACATCTTCTCTCACATTGGAAGGAATTGCAAAGAAGCTCACAGTGCCATCAACTCATTCAACCACATCAAGGAATGTTGACAAGGGTATCACTCTGGGCAAGGTTGAGCGCTCTGTTGAGGTACATCATTACAATGGTGAAATGTGAAAAATTAAAAATGACATTCTGTAGATCATTTTAAGTGTGTTTTGTTAATTGCTACTTGTTGGGGTCTACAGGCTGTCAAAGCAGCTTTGCGTAAATTAGAAGATGGCGGCAAAGTGGAGGATGCTAAGGCTGTCTGTGAACCTGGTGTTCTTAAGCAGTTGATGAGATGGAATGTACGTATTTGATTGCTTTCTTATTCTTTCTTGGCACCTTATTCTCATTAGATCAATATTAGAAGGTATAGGGTTTCAACTTGAATTTCTGCCTGTATTATGGTAAACAGTATCCTATCATCTCAGTGAAGTCCTCCAACAACTAATTCACAATGTTAAGTTGCTGTAGAAAATGATCTTTCCTTTTTTCCTTGATGTTGTATGGGTAAAATGTTAGAAACTTCTAAAGACTTCTTATCGATGTTGAACATAATGATAATACATAACCTAACTCTCTACTTACTGTTAAGGGTTAAAGAAAAAAAAAACGCAAAAAACATTATGCATAATGTATGTTATTTTGTTTATTAATTATTTACATACTTTATAGATACAAACTATTTATAATGACTTTAATAATTAGAATCTTCATAATTTTCAAACATAACATCACAAGTAGGAACAAATATTTTCTTACTGTTTAATTTTAAAAATATAAAAGATGTTAATAATAATTTTGAAAATTAGGAACAAAATATCATAATTCAAAATATTTTTAATTAAAATTCTTTAATTTATTACAAGCTATATAGATCTATCAAGAAGTATCACAATCGAATACTCAAGCATATGATCAAAAATTTTAAGTTCGTTCATAATTACATTCGTTTTTTAGTCATATTCATAATTTCACAATCACATAATGACATTCAAAACAAGACATGAAAGGCTTAATAAAGAATTCAGAAGTAATTACTTAACTACTTCATGTTTTAACAAAGAATATACTCTCAGCCTCTAGAACTTATATTGAAATAATGCAAGTTATATTGAAATAACACATTACACATGTTACATAACTATATTGAAGTAACGTAAGTTATATTAAAATAACACATATTATATTGATTAATAACGTATAATTATGATGTGGTTGAGTTATTTCATGATACGAGTTGCCGGACGAGCACCATTGATCGCGGAATTATTAAGAGTGGGTTGAGAAGAAGATGATAGAAAACACAAGAACAATTCAGTTTTGCGAAGGAAAATACCTTCTAGATTATAAGAATAATAGATTACAAATCCCTCTCTCACAATCTCTAGAATCAAGAACAATCTCCCAATTCTCTCTAAACCCTAATCTCTTGGTTAGGATCTCACCTCTCTGATTTCTTTGATCCTTTAGAACCCTAAAACAATCCTCTTTATAGAGTTCACAACGTGGATGACAAACTTGTAATTAAACAAACCAAAACTAAACAGGAAAACAGTCCCAAACGAACCAGGAAGGCCCAGAAACCAGTCGCGATCGACCGCAAGGCATATGCGGTCGACCGAAGCTAACGATCGAAACCAAAACCCGTTACAGGGTTTGGCCGGTCGACCGCACATGTCGCTGCGGTCGATAGAGACCTCCCCAGGATTGGTGTATGTTTTCGGTCGATCGTGGTGTCAAGCGTGGTCGACCGCTGGAAGTCTAAAACGTCTCCTACAGTCTTTTCTTGTAATCTTCGTGATTTTGCCCGCCTTTGTCGCCTTTAACGACTTCATCCACGTCTCTATTCTCAAGATATCATGAGAATCACCTATCCTCAAGTTCCCATGAGGATCACTAAATTCCCGAGGCAAGGAAGAAGATACACCCGTATCATAGCTCCCCTTTTTAGGAACTTGAAGTCCTGTTCAAGTTAGAATTGTAGCTAAGGGAACTCCTGAGCCTCTTCTTCTTTTCTGAACCACTTGGCCTTGCTAGAAATTTGGTCTCAATGTCTGATCGGAA
>NC_033795.1:8335541-8343588 GCF_001876935.1 Asparagus officinalis | reverse complement strand
ACTCCTTCGTCCCACGTCTCGTTGTAGTCACCTTTCGCTCCAAATTATAACCCTCTTTCAGTGGCTCCTTATAAGAACTAATGCATAGCGCGACCAACTTTTTGCTTGCATTCACTAGCATCTTCGCTCGGTTCACCGTCACCAAACTTGTCTCCTTCGGAAGAGATGCCGAACGAAATATGAATTTTTCACCATCTTTGGTGAATGTGTACTTCTGAGTCCGTCTCTCGTAGATCGCTTCTCTATCCCACAAATAGGGATTACCCAGTATAACCTGACAAACATCCAACGGAACTACGTCGCACGTGACCTCGTCAATATACGACTCATGGAGCGTAAATTTAAAAGTGCATTGATCAACTACACTCGGTCCCGTCTCCTTCTGAATCTATCCTAATGGATAGGACTTTGGATACTTGACAGTCTTCAGACTCAGCTTCTGAACCAAGGTCTCGGATATCAAATTCTTCTCGCTGTCTGGATCCACTATGGTATCAACCAAACTGGTCTTCACCTGCAACTTAAGAACAAAGAGCTGCTCTCTAGGGTCGTCGTCCTCTTTCGTGGCTTGCTTCCCTGTCATAAGGTTGAGACTATTGTTAGGCCCTGTCATCCCCGGGATTTTTTTCAGAACTTGAGCTATCACGTATGCCTTTTTCTCCTCCTTCAACCCTTATTGGCTTGAGATGAAGATACTTTTCCCAGCACCGATCAGCTACGTGTCCTGTCTTCTCGCAATGACTACAAATCAATCCTGTTTTTCCTGGATCACCCTTTGCCTCGTTGCTCCTCTTTTGCTGGGAAAAGTATCTTCATCTCAATAACTACAAATCAACCCTCCTTAGATTGAGAACCACTGGACTTACCTCCAGTTTGTTTTGCATCTCCCTTTGCCTTGTTGCTCCTCTTTTGCTTGCCTTCAATGGTAATAGCCTTCACGCTCGCCTCTGCAATAGATTCCACCGTGAATAGCTTTATCTCCTTCCGGATGTACTCGCTCAAACTCGTCATATACTTCATAAACATAAAATATTCCTCCGTCGTAATATTAAGGACCATCACCTGCTGCTAGAACTCCGTGGTGTATTCTTGAACGGTTTGATTGACTCTTTGGCGCAAGCCGTATCACTTGTACCAACGCTCCTCAAGAAATCCCATCGGGTAGAATTTTGCTTCCTCAGTAGCTCTTTGAACTTGTTCCACGACACCGTTTTTCTTTCCTGCTTACAATAGGATTTTTACCATGTCAATACATATGCCCCGAAAGCTTTAAAGTCGCGAACACAATCTTCTCTTTTGACGAATAACCATAAAAGGTAAAATACGTCTCCATACGCTCAATCCAATCGTCAAGCCTCTTGACATCAACACTCCCATCATAAACAAGAATCTCTATTCTAAAATCTATCTTCAGATTCTGGTAAGAACCCTTACCCCCTTGATGCAGAACAGTCTTGACAATTTCAGCCTCCTCATCAAAATCAGATTCCTCGCCCTCCCCATCGGACTCTACAAGTTTTTTTTGCCTTTTGAAGAAGATTCCTCCTTTTTGTCCTTTCCTTGAAAAAGATTGACGAGTTATGTGAGAGTCGAACCCATTGTCTCCATCTGTTTCTCCAATGCATCAAGTCTCGTTGAATTATCCCTTTCAGTCATCTTATTCTTTCTTAATCTCTGAACTCCTAAAAAAATAAGGGTCTCGCCAAGCTTCTTGTATTGCGATCGAGTAAGGACCATACACAGGATGCCCCATTCACAGGATCTAATCGCTCTGATACCAACTTGATACGAGTTATCGGACAAACACCCTTGATCGCAGAATTATCAAGAGTGGGTTGAGAAGAATACGATAGAAAACACAAGAACAATTCAGTTTTGGCGAAGGAAAATACCTTATCTAGATTATGAGAATAATAGATTACAAATCTCTCTCTCACAATCTCTTTAGAATCAAGAACAATCTCTCAATTCTCTCTAAATCCTAATCTCTTGGTTAATATCTCACCTCTTTGATTTCTCTGATTCTTTAGAACCCTAAAATAATCCTCTTTATAGAGTTTACAATGTGGATGACAAACTTGTAATTAAACAAACCAAAACCAAACAGGAAAACAGAGGCCTAGGAACCCATCGCGATCGACCGCAGAGGCACGTGCAGTCGACCGAAGCTAACGACTGAAACCAAAACCCATTACAGGGTTTAGCCTGTCGACCGCACATGTCGCTGTGGTCGACCGTGAAAAGTCCAGAGACCTCCCCAGGATTGGTGCATGTTTCCGGTCAACCGCGGTGTCAAGCGCGGTCGATCGCTGGAAGTCCAAAACGTCTCCGGCAGTCTTTTCCTGTAATCTTCGTGGTTTTGCCCGCCTTTGTCGCCTTCAACGACTTCGTCCACGTCTCTATTCTCAAGATATCATGAGAATCACCTATCCTCAAGCTTTCATGAGGATCGCTAAATTCCCGAGGCAAGAAAGAAGATACACACGTATCATTTCATAAGGTTGTGTAACAGTGGCGAAGTCGGGAATTTCAAGAAGGGGGTCTAAAAAAATTAATAATTGAATATGATAACATATAAATTTTCCCTTGATTAATTATTATATAAACATTATAAATAATGAAACTTTCAAAATCAAATTTCAAACTAGAATATTATGCTATGATAGCATTCTTCTTGCCTTCATTTCTTGGTATAGTTTTATGATTTTGGGTAGGGTATTGATTAGATTGAGCTATCTAGATTCTTTAGAATAGAGTTATTTTGGAAATTTAATAAGATCACATTATGATTTGATTTCTAAATTCTAATTTGGAATTTCTGAAGAGTTAGTTGGGATAAGGTTACCTTATATATGTTATGGTTTTTATATTTAATAAAAGCATGAAGAAAATTTTGAGAAATTAGCAACATGAGAGTCGATCTGTGCGCGAAACCGATCTAGCCAGTTGATCTTTATTTTATGAGTTCCTACTATCAATTAATCCTAGTCCTCCATCATCCTCTAATTAATAGCCTAATTCAATAAAATAATAAAGGGTTTGTTTGATATTAGTCTCTTAATCTTTCACATTTGGAATTAGTTATTCAAATCATTAAAGTTGCTATTAGGTCCCCCAACTCTTCAGTTGTTTGAAATTTGTCTCCCTAATCAAGATTAAGAGTGGCAATTAGAGTGATCAGTGTAAAACAACTTTTGAGAGTTTGGGAGCCTACTAGAAATTTCACTAATTTGAAGGACTAATTTTGCTTTAATTGCTACTTCCACTGTTGATTTGAGGAATTATTTTCAAAACAACTCAAGAAGGGGGGGCCTAATAGCAATTTAAGTGATTTGAGTTGTTAATTCAAAATATGGAAGAATTAAGGGACATATAGGATAACAACCCCCACCCCGCATCGAAAAAAAAGATAAAGGAAAAGGAAAAAAAGCAAGCTTTTACAGAGGCCTGTGCTTGTTTGCTCGTCACTTCTCTCCACAAAAGACCAAAGATTACTGCCCCCAAAACACCAAACAACCTCCTCTCTCATAAGAAGACAAAAGCTCAAAATGCGAAATCAAGGGCACTGTTCATCTTCTTTTCTGAAGTCAAAATCTATTGAAACCAAAGTCTATTGAACCAACTTTCGCCCCTTCGGTTGGTTTGCAGAAACAAAAGAAAACAAATGAACATAGCCCTGTTCATCTTCCTCTCAATAATGGCGGGTTCCCTTCATAGAATTGAGCAAGTGTGATCTTACAACTTAGATTTATGAAATTTGTAACCAATACACCCTTGAATTTTTGTATTTTTCAATGTGGGACCAAGCCCCCTTTGGTCCCTACTTAGCCCTGCCCCTGTTATGTCATTGAAGGCCTGTTAGGTTACATAACACAACATGATGAGTTATGTAATAGGTTTTCTTTTCAACAATGCTTCTTATATGCGCCTATGCTCTTCTTTCTGCAATACACCCAAAAATATGATGAAACTATCTAAAATTTGGTCTGGCTACAATTTGGAGAGTAAATTACAAAAGATGATGATTTGAAGGATAATTTTAAAACTATCTAAGATTTTGGGTATTTGATTGAAATGATATTATTATTATTATTATGATCATTGTCAAATCTTTTTCATTCTTGGCCAAAAGGATCTACATTTGAATATATTGATTAATTTGTAAGAAAACTATAATCTTTATCAAATTTACCCGGTGCATTTTTTATGTTTAGCAACTCTTAAACCAACGTGCATTGAATATGAAAAGTTACGAATGATCTCTGCTTTTTATTTCGTGGCATCTAGTGCTCAAATGTCAAAATAAACATGTGTTTCTGCTGTATAAGGACACTTTATGTTTTGACTGTGATGAGATTTATGTAGATCCAATCTTGGAATTGGAATTTTTAAAATTTTTAGTGCATGTTTAAAGCCTGAATGATGTAATGACTGATGGTTATGATTTATATTATCCATATTTTGGCAGGACAAACTAAAAGTTTATCTTGCACCTTTCCTTCATGGAATGCGCTACACATCGTTTGGCCGTCATTTCACAAAAGTTGATAAGCTCAAGGAGGTAAGCAGCCTGTACATGTAGATGTCTAAATGTTAGGTTGTTCCCTTTTTTATTGTGTCAGGTTGTGTTTTTTCATGAATTTAAAGAAATGGATGAGTATCTCCTGGTTATGAATTAGAATTTGGGCAGCAAACTCATTTAACATCGCAATATGATTTTCTCGATGTTGGATTCTCTACGTATTTGTTGAGCTAATTGTAATATTTGAAGACTATTGGCTTGCACAACAACCTGGAGAAGATGATTTTTGAGTATAAAGCATTTAAAAGTGTTAACTGTGGTTATTTGAGTTCAATACTTTGAATAATTGTTGTTTGAGAATTACTGATAGAATATTTCGTCTTCTGCAGATTGTAGATAGGCTTCAATGGTATGTGAAAGATGGTGATACGGTGAGAATTCTAATTTTGTTCGTTTTTTCCCTTTATTACAGGGCATCCTAGGAGCTTCTTTGTTGTTTAGGGCCCTTTCTATAGTACATGGTAACTTGGTTAAACTGTTTTCTGACGGCCACATCTATCCAGGCTGCTATGTCATGCCTGGTAATGTTTCATCTGTGTATCTATTTTTGCTAGGTCTTAGTAGCAATTTATGGTTTCAATCCAGGAACACTCATATTAAAATAATTAGCTTCAATTACTTACAAAGATGCTTGACAAATGTGATACTGCAATCCATTCAAAGGATAATATACTTGCGCAATTAAACTTCGACAGATCATAAATATACCTCACAATCCTCCAACACCACAAGACTCAAGTATTTTATTTACAGTTTTTGAAACTAAATGAAACTCATAACATGTCTACTATAAAATAAATTAATTCATAGTTAACAATGAACCACAGTTCATATGATCCAATTAATACACTTAGTCTAACATTCATGCATAATCAAATACTTGATTTTGATGGCCTTGCCTGGCCTTTCAATTGACTCCATCATCTTCATCTCAAGACAACATAGACTTTCTACTTTTCTACAATCAAACTCGAGAACATCCTTTGCTAACTTGACTTCGTCAAATTTTTAAGAGCTTCTAATAGCTTTAGGAACACTAAGAACTTCGTAGTACTCTCAAGTCAATACAACAACATCCCGGTCATCAACCAAATATAGAGGGAATTTGAAGTCACTCCACGAAATTTAATCATAGGAAACTATGGAAGTATGCTAAATAACTAAAAGAAGTACCAGTAGATTAAATGATCAGATTGCAAAATGTATGTGTGATACGAAGAAACAAATTATGTTACAAAGAGTCTCACCTTCATCATGACTGTACCTTCGAAGATTCTACATCTTTGCGTTGATGAAGCTTTAGCTCTTGAATTATGTTGTCTTTGATACCTGAAATTCCTGTTACGAAAATCTGTTTGTTTTACTACTATTTGGTTAATGCCTTAATGGGTTGGAAATCTTCAAATGTCCTTTCCTATCCATGCACATTCAAATTAGGATAAGTTGTGAATCGCCCACTTGGTGGCCAGTCATCTAGTTTGATGGCGGCGGAAATAAAGCACTAACTCATCTTTCATTTATGCTATACAAGCTTGGTCAACAGATCAATCAAAAGTCAATTATATCATATACTTAGAACTCCTCATAGCATGGATAGATGGTCATTACATGTATACATGTTTATTAACTTTATATCTAGCTATATTGCTAGATCATTATGCCAAGATATATGATGAAATTCTATGTTTAATGGATATATGATGAAACTCTATGATTGCTAGATCATTATGCCAAGATATATGATGAAATTCTATGTTTAATGGATATATGATGAAACTCTATGTTTGCTGTAAAGTTCACTAACTTAAAATTATGAAATTCTATGTTTAATGGATATATGATGAAACTCTATGTTTGCTGTAAAGTTCACTAACTTAAAATTGCTTTCTGTTCAAGAGCTTCAGTATTTTTCTGAGCTCGCAATTCTATATACTACAGAAGAAATTTAGGTAGGATATTTGGTGTTGTATCACATAGATTGCATAATTGTGATTCTTAAACTGTGATATATTTAATATCAAACACAAAGATGAGTGAAACTGTGAACATTCTGAAAATGGTTCTGATCCACCTTTATCAGCTGTTCATTCCTTGCAGTGCTAATTTCTTTTTCAGATTGTTGATTTCTGCTGCGGCGCTAATGATTTCAGCCAATTAATGAAAGAAAAGCTTGATGCAACAGGAAAGAAATGTTCATTTAAAAATTATGACGTCATTCAACCGAAGGTAACTTTTCCTGTTTAAAACTGTATCTTGCCTTGCACAGCTGAAAAATCTGTAGCATCTTTCTTGTGGAAACATAAAACCTCAAAATTGATATTCAGAAACATCACAATAGTTTCTTTTTGATATATTAATCGATTTGTATCTTATTGAATAGTTCAAAGTAAGTTAAGATTTTTTATTATAGATATATCCTAGGTTGCAGGGATGAGGAGTTGATACTTGGTTTTAAGAGTGGTAATGTGTGCATGTGGGCGTGGATGTGTTGTGTGCTTGACCTAAGCTCTAGTTACAGGTTCATGGTCACAGTTTTTTAGAAAACTAGCATTGAAGCCTGAAACCTATAAAGAATTCTTGGAAGTTAACAGTGATGACATCTTGGTGTTTCGGCATAATTTCGACTAGAGTAGGTCTAATTATGATATGATACTCTTTTGATAAGTATGTTTCAAAGAACTTTCGCAACAAGCATTCTGGCTCCACTGAGTTCAGCTATCTCACTGCAGTCTTCACCGAGTTGAGGTGTCCCACTGCAGAGATATGCCCAAATAGTTAAACATATGTGTGGACAGAATGACATGTCCTCAGGGATGACATGTCCTCAGGGAATTTCCTGCGTGTCCAAAAAAGAGCCATATGTTTTCTTAAACAAATATATATGCTTTCTTGTCAGAACACAAAACTTGGAGCACCTCGTAATGCGCTAGTTATTGGCGTCAATTTACTTTCAGTATTGGTGCATGGGAAATGACAGTGGAACTTAGGGGTGTAAACAGTTCGCATAGGGCTCGGATATGATACTTACCATGTCCATATCCACTTACAAATCATGGATATTGATGTATCTCGGTAAGGAAAATTATTAACCGTGTCCGCCAAAATTGGATATAGATACGGATAGGCATGCGAATACTATTGTGGATACTTAGTGGTTATGAGAAAATCAGATAATATTGAAAAAGTTATAGTTCATATGATACAATCATACAAGAGAGTTCATTAGTATGTTTATTGTATCTAAAAAAGTAAGATTTGATCTTTTGATCATCAAAATTAACTTAAATCCATTAATATAGAATTAAAACTGTTGCAACTGTGAACAACAAATATTCAGATATTTCGGATATGGATTTGGATATTTCACTATATATCTGTGTATCCGTGAGGCATATCTATTGGATATATATATTTATTATTTAGTAACCGTATCCAGACATGGATATTTCCTCGGATATAGATATC
>NC_033795.1:8266910-8335518 GCF_001876935.1 Asparagus officinalis | reverse complement strand
AACCCAAAGGAAAAAAAAGAGTACATAGATATAGTTGCTTTCCTTATTTTGACCATTTGCTTTTTCTAACCAAGAAGGGTAGTAGCTATATAGAGCACAGGAATCCTTGAATAATTTGAGAAAAATTTGGCATCCAACTGTCAACTTGATGTGATTAAATTACTATGAACAGTGGATTTCCTTCTTAGATACTAGGTGGTGGTTAGAAAATCTTGTAACTTGAGATAACTTTCATGCAGTTTAAAGTTTCATGCAATAAATGTGAGCAATCCTTATTATTCTCCAAGGCTAAAAAATAGTGGGAATAAGAGGAAATATGGCAGCTTATCACAAATCTGTGCATTTAACATTCAGCCCAGATAAATTAGCCTGCCTTCATTTGAGATCATGATACTATCTGAAAAACACTTATCTAATTACATAGGATAAGTAAGCTTCTTTTACCTGCTGGATTTAGCCTTTTTGACACAAAGATACCTTGTTTTCTTATTGGACAAATTTTCAAAAACGACTGTTTTCCAAATTTAATGAGCAAAATCGACCGCTGAAGAAAAAATTTAGCAAAATCGACCATTTCCCTGCACGGGACTACTAGTCCCGTGCAGTTCTAAAAAAAAATGTAAAAATCGACCCTCCAGCATTCGTCCCTCTCCTCCTCCTCCGTCGGCCCCTCCGCCTCCTCCTTCCTCGCATCCTCCGCCCCCAAATCCTCCGTCGACCACGTCATCAACACCTACGAGACCTACGAGCAGCACACTGTCGGCGTCTCCGTTCTTCCCCTCACCGCCGTCTCCCCCTTCACCTCCATGCACCGCGACATCTGCGGCGTCGCCGAAGAGAACCACGCCGCCCTCATCATCCTCCCCTTCCACAAACAGCAAACCGTCGACCGGTGGCGATTGGAGTCCACGAACCCCCACCATCAGACAATTGAACCAGACCGTCCTCTAACTGCCGCCCCCTGCTCCGTCGCCGTCCTCGTCGACCGCCGCCTCCGAACCAGCTTCCAGAATTCCCCGCAGCGCAAGGCAGCCAGGTAACCCTCCTCTTCCTCGCGGCACCGACGACCGCGACGGGCGGTAGCAGTCAGAGATCGCGGCGGGGGGTTGAGGGTCATGGCGTTTTTTTGGAGGGTCGGTCATGGGCGCCTGTAGAAGAAGTGGGGTGGGGGGTTGGGGAGGAGGAGGAGGGGAGGAGAACCCAGGTGGCTGCTGAGCGCACTCCATCTCCTTCCTCTCTTGCTCGCTGCTTCTGAAATCAAAGAGCCATCATATGTTATTTGAGGAAATTAGGGAGACCCATCAAAAGGGAAATTTGAGAAGAAGATGGGTCGGGGGATTTGGGGAGGAGGGGCGATTTTGAAAACCGACCCTTTTCTGCACGGGACTAGTAGTCCCGTGCAAAAAAGGGTCGGTTTTGCTAAAATTTTTGTCCGACGGTCGATTTTGCCTATTAAATTTAAAAAACGGTCGTTTTTAAAAATTTGTCCTTTCTTATTTTATCTTTTGTAACCAATTTTCTTTTAACATTGAAAATGAGAATCCGCTCAGCAGGAACCAACCACTGATACTTTAAATAGTTAGCATGTAACTTTTAATACAGTTTTTGTAACCTTAACATTTCTTTATTATCTATGTAATTTGTTAAAACAATTGCTTTTGTCTATGTTACTACTAAGAAACTCACTTCTGTTTTCTATCCTTGTGAGATTATTTTTCTTTAAAAGAAACTTGAAGGCGCAGTGTTCTTTGACTGCAGAATGACTTTAACTTTGAGAAAAGAGACTGGATGACAGTACACCCTAAAGAATTGCCCACTGGATCACAGCTGGTATGGATATTGCAACACTATTACTTGCAACACTATTAATGCTTCAGTCTTGTAACAATCTCTCTCTAGGGTTATCTATAGCCCTATTAAGATAATATGAAATTGGATCTTTCCATGCTTTACTCTCCTGATACAATTAATTCTCTTTATAATAAATCTTAAAACAGATCATGGGTCTTAATCCTCCGTTTGGGGTTAGGGCTGCACTTGCTAATAAGTTCATTGAAAAGGCGCTAACTTTCAAGCCGAAGCTTCTTATTCTCATTGTTCCCCCGGAAACAGAA
This sequence comes from Asparagus officinalis, assembly GCF_001876935.1. Classification (NCBI taxonomy): domain Eukaryota; kingdom Viridiplantae; phylum Streptophyta; class Magnoliopsida; order Asparagales; family Asparagaceae; genus Asparagus; species Asparagus officinalis. Next base: position 8,333,404 of record NC_033795.1, on the reverse strand, counting down.
AGGTATTTCTTCTAGTCTTTCCCTTGTATCCCCGAATCATTCATATGGATCCGTAATGATCATTGTATTTACTGTTTGGCTTCTCACTTATGTCTGATATAAGCAGACTAGATCGGAAAAGACCACCATATGATCTAATCTGGGAGGATAGTGAAAGCCTAGCTGGAAAGGTATTGAAAATCATTTTAAGCTTTTCTATTTAATCTTCTGAGATACCCTATTTATAGAATTGGCTTAAAACTGTACTCCATCATCCAGTCCTTTTACTTGCCTGGATCTGTTGATGTGAATGATATGCAAATGGATCAATGGAATTTTAAAGCACCGCCGCTGTACCTGTGGAGCCGGCCAGACTGGACAGCGAAGCATAAGGCCATAGCATCGAAGCAAGGACACACATCCCATTTCCAGAGTGAGACACATGGTGAAGAGGTATCTCGAGCACAAAGATTAGATGTTCACCCAACAACGGAACATATCTCTGAAAGACAGGGAAATAAAGAAGATACTACTGTGAAAGTGTCTCCTAGAGAAAGACATGAAAATAAAGGAGATACTACTAAGAAAGTGAGTCCTAGAGAAGAAAATAACATGAAGATTGCAGCAGAAAGCAGAAAGAGAAGTTCCCCAGAAACTATCACTCGCATGTCTAACAAAACAAAAAAAAGAAAGAGAAAGGAACAGCAGGAAACAAAGAGAAAGGAACAGCAGGAAACAAAGAGAAAGGAACAGGATGAAGCAAAGAGAAAGGAACCTGAGGCCTATGATAATAGGAAAGATGGTGAACTTTCTGACATGAGCATTTCACCTCCGCGTGAAAGAGACTCAGGCAAAGACGTGGTTAAGGGTCAGCAGCTTCCTTTGGAAGCATTTGAAGCTCAAAGAGAATGCTTTCAAACAACTACCCTAAGCTACCAAATACCAAGTTCTCAGCAGCTTCCTTTGGAAGCATATGAAGCTCAAAGAGAATGCTTTCAAACATCAACCCTAAGCCACCAAATACCAAGTTCTGTTGTTGAAGAGGAGATCAATGATATTGCAAGGAGGTATGGTGCCCCATTCAATAGAGATTGGTCTGATGATAGGATGAGGAATCTAGATTACCCAATACGGAAATCAGAGGAAAGATATCCAGGCTACAACAATTTAGACACTTTGAATAGAAACTCCTATATCAATGGTGACTATGGGAGATCATTTGATGGGGATACAAGGATGCCACAATCGAGGACTTATACTTTACCAGGAGAAAATGACTATAATCAAGTTCGATTAGGGCAAACAAATATTTTGCCATCAACCTCTTATGGATTATCAAGTTCTATGCATGGATCTGTAACACAGAGGTATGCTCCCCAGCTTGATGAAATGAACCACTCGAGGGCCTCTGGGATTCCTGGTGGCAGGGGTAACATTTATGACATGCAACCTCCCGATCAGTTTGGATTTGCATCAGGACCTCCTCACCAATATCGACACCATAACTCAGGTGGCTGGCTTGACGACTGAGTCAAATGATCTTCTCAGGAGGCAACTGAAAGCATGAGACAACCCTAGTTTTTGGCAAAGTTTGGCTTCTTGGGGGTTTGGGCTGATTTTTGGTGCTTATGTTGCTTGATGTGTATGAATATGCTGAATGTCATCTAGTTTTGTACACAGCTTTCACTGCTTGCTTAATCTGGATTGAGTATTAAGCACGAGCTTACGTTCTGCAGCTGAGAATTTGAATCGTAAGGGTGGCGTTTTATGCATATCAGGGTTCCAATGTTGTACAGATTGAAGATAAGAAAAACATTTCATATCATTTGCTTAGTTTGTGTTTGTTGGTATCTTTGTGAGGTGAGGTTTGCTACTTTATTGGTTTTCAACTTACTAGAGTGCATCCCGTGTGAAGCATGACCCCCCCTTATTTTTTTAAGGAAAGCATTTTGAGCTTGCATCCCTCTAGGTTTAAATACATTTAATTTAAATATTGTATGTTTAAAATTAGAAATCATATCTACTCTATACTTAAGTAATGATCCAAGTTTTAATACATTTGATTTAGTAATCATATTTACTCTTTTATATTTGAGGAAGAATTCAAATTTTAATATTTTTATTTGCTTTAATGTTTATGATACATAAATTACTGTAGCATGAATAATAACTTTACGCAAGTGGAGCATGTTTGATTTACTGTTTGTGATGTGCTACAGTAATCTCGAATGCAACTTGCTTTGCTGTTTATGCTTAGAGTTTACTGTAGCACTTACTGTAGTGTAAATAGTAAGTCTTTGGATTCTCCTTCGAGTTTATAGGAGTAGATAAGCAGGCAATGATGGAAAGATTTCCTTCTTGATTAATTCTCCTTACCTTGATTTCTCATAGTTCCTAAACTTATGATTTTTCTCTTTTCTTAAATTTCTACCTCAGTATTATTTTAATGTTTTAATTAAAAAAAGAACCCTCTCAATTATAGTGGTTGTCTCAGATAACCCATTTCAACTATTTTAAGCCTAGAAAACCTCCCTCAATTATGGAGTTGCTGCAGGTAACTTCTCTCAATTTTTAAAATATTATTTATCCCCCTTCAACTTTTCTCACTTAACCTTTTAAACTAATATAATTTAAACTAAATTTTTTAACCACAGTGTTACTTTTTAACTTTTTTAACTTTTGGTTAAATGTAACTTCTATTTTATTTCACCCCTCTTTTTATTCCTCCATTTTTATTGCTAGGTTTACGTGCAAATCAAAAATTTTCTTTCTTTTTTAAAACACCGATTTTTTTTTATTTTCTGCTTATCCATACTTGTAATGTTTGAAATAATTAAAACATTTAAATTTTTTTTGAAGATTAGTTTCCTCATCAAAACTCATCGAGCCGAAGTCTAATATTTTGATCGAGTAGTGTTTTTAAACTCACATGAATTTCTTTTTCAACCAAGGGTATTTTATTCATTCCATATTTCAAATTAATAATATTATGGGGTTATTTGAAAATAACTAGAAAGATAAAGGAAGTTTTGTGGGACACCCAACTGTTAGTCTTATTTTGAAAGTTGAGGGGGGTTATACACAACACCCTCAAAATTGAAGGGGGTTTCTAAAGATAAAATAGATGAAGTGGGTTTTCCAAGACAAGCCCCACAGTTGAGGGGGTTTTCTAGCACCAACCCTTGTTTAATTCTATACTCAAAAGAGGACGTTCTCAAGGAAGCTGTGCGTGTCAAATTAAGAGTAACAATTTTTGTTTCCATGATTTAATGCTGGTTTCTCCGTAGAGAAACTTCGACCACTGTTTTCATGATTTACTGCTTTGACAAACTGAAGTGCCTGTAGCATGTTTTATGCAAGGGGGAAAAAAGAAGGGAAAAAGAAAAAAAAAAAGAAAAAAGAAAAAAAGAAAGAACAGAAACATTCAATTCCTTTATTTGGTTCCCCCTATTAAGGCTTCCCCAGTAATTTTAGAATGAAAACTTTCTAGCATATTCAAGAGTAGCTGATCTATTTAAACGTTTGGTTGTGTATTGAAAGGTTGGCAAATCCTTAAATGGGAAGGAGATTTATCAGTCTCACTACAATAATAACAATTTCTCCTTAACATAATTGGACAAAAATTTCGAACAACACAATTTCTGAAAAACAACCATATTTCAAAAGAGACTTCAAGTTTTAGCCGTGTATCAGTATCAGTTGATGACACCGCGATACTTGGTTCCTTTCTGTAAGCAAATGCGAGCGTGATTCTTTTTATAATTCCCACAAATTTATCCTTTTTATTTTTCAGTCAAGAAATTATTCTGAACTTACAAGACATAGTTAGAAAATACCTCCTACTTAGGAGTTAGTCTGAACCAGATTTCTTACGTATACAACAAGATATATCGCTTATACGCTCCGTGATTGGATCGATAGGCCAACTCAACAATGAGATGAAAGAGGCAGATACGATGCCCCGATATACATACAAATAACGAATTTACTGAATTTTTATGTCTATTTCTTCTAAGCACACAAGAAACAAATATAAATACAATAGGCCTGAATTTGAATCTGTTCCTGATATTTAAGGTAAACTTCCGTTGTCCTTTGTGGCTTTTGCACGGTATTCCTCATGACGGTAAGTATACATACATAACTGTATAAATCTGCAGAAACCAGAAGAGAAGAAAAAAAAAGATCAAATGCATTTCTTTCTTTCTGTTTCCTATAAACCTGTGCCTTTGCTATTTAAATTCGTCATCAAGTAGTAAGAGCAGGTAGGTGTAAGCTCACCTTCTAATTCTGTATCGACAAGCTTCAGTAAAATTAGGACTTCACATGAATATCATCCGCCGCAGGCCATTGCTATACTTTTTGAGCAGCTTCATGCTGGATTGCTCGTTTCAAAAGTGACTGATACTCATTGCTCCTTGACCAATCATCGATCTCACGAGCTCTCATAACTGGAAGCGGGTGAGATAATTGACTGGTCTGTGCATTCCTGAAACCGCGTAAAATTACATGAAAGTTATAGTAGAATGTTATAAATACATGCAAATATTTCACCTGAGAAATATGATATAAAATAAATTGCAGGAAGTTCAAACTTATCCTATTGAACAAGATGAGAGGGACTCGATTGAGATGGTTTGACAACTAATACAGGTTATTATGTACACTGATTAGGAGAAATTGTAAGATTATAAATAATGAACTATGGAGGAGTTCCTTTATAAAAAAATGAAGTATGGAAGAGTGCAAGGTAGAAAATTTGTGATAAAGGACTTGTTATAATACTGCTGTATATCTTATGAAAAAAAAAAAGAATACATACCTGATGTACCATCCAACTGGACTTGAAGCAGCCTTGTCATACGAGCGTGCTTGCTCTAAGAATGCATCGACGTTTAGCTGGTCCGAAAGAGAAGGGCAACCGCCAGCCAATTTCATCAGAACAGAAATGACCACCTCTTGATAGGACAGAGAAAAAGAAATACAAATTATCAAGAAAGGTTAAAGTTTATGAAACTTCGTAGATCTAGAAAATGCTGATATCAGATTGAAGTGCTTGATCTCTGATTTTGAACATGAATAGAGCCCGCCAATTCTATACTTCGAGGAGACTTTATTAGCTTGTGCTAATATAGATTCGATGTGCGAGTATCAAAGCAGCTTATCGTTACTAATTCTCTACTTTAAGTGCTTGATTGAATGTAGTTTACCTTGGGATCTTGAGCGACAAGGAGAGCTGCTCTGTCACAAGTTAGTTCAGCAGATCGAAGCCACCTAAACAATTGTTCTTCCAATCTTTGAGCAATCAGCCCACCCAACCCTGATAAAATCAGAACCCAGAAGCGTGAAATCTTTAGTCAAGGACCCGACATAATTAACAATATCACACTACGTGTTTGGACTATATATCTAACGAAACACAGACCTACCAGGTACAATGTAAGCTCCCACTGTGAGAATGTTTGCAAATGTAAGAAACACACCATGGTCACATTTCAAGTGGCCCAATTCATGAGCCAAAACAGCCTAATTAAGAGGTCAGCTTATATAAATCTAAGCTATAAACATGTAAAAACTAATAATACAAGTGAAAACTACTAATACATGCAAAAACTATGTACGTAGAACCTTACTTGCAACTCTTTTTTGGTCAAAAGCTCCACAAGACTAGTATGGATGACGATGAATGGTTTTCTACCATTAATGGCCAAAGTGTAGGCATTTGGGACAGGATTTTGTCTTACATATAAATCAGGAGCCTCTATGTTCAATACTTCTGCAGCCTCGACCAACAACTGATGAAGGTCAGATAGCTGAAAGAAAAAGAGGAAAAAAATCATAATTTATAATCAGTAAAATATCCTTGGGAAACTGAGGGATAAATAACCAACCAAAAATTAACAACTTCAGACATCACAAGCACAACATCAGGTTCGAGGTAGCCAAGAGCTTGGCTTTGGGAAAAGCTCCTAGAGTATTGGATATGAAATAATTAATAAAATACATAGCTGCTTGATATATTATATATACTATAATTATATATATTATATCAATAAATATTTATATAGTAATATATATATATATTATATGTGTGTGTGTGATGTAAGTGTGTGTGTGTGTTGTGTGTGTGTGTGTGTGTTTGTGGTGTGTGTGTGGCCCGCGCAGCGCGTCCCGCCGCCGCGGTGGGCGCACGTAGTAATGTGTGTCGTTGTGTGTATATATTTTTTTACATTCTCAAATTATCCATATATATACGTGAGTGATATATAATATATAATAATATATATATATATATATAATATATATACCTATAATATATATATATATATATATATATATATATATATATATATATGTCTGTGTGCGCGTACGTGCGCGCGCGCGCGCGTGTATGCGCGTGTGTGTATAGTGTTTTTACATCAAAACCATATTTACTTTTACCCAAATTGATACTTACCACCTTTAAAGTTTTTTTTGATGTAAACCATCTTTGCTTGCTAACATGTTTGTAATATCACACCTAATCCATTTTTCTTCCAAAAGATACGCGAAATGACCATTTTACCCTCACCATTGTCTTATTTTTTCATCTCCTTCCTCACAAATCCTACCCCAACCCTAACCCTAACCCTAGCCTCCTCATCCTCATCTTCTCTCCATCTTCCCTCTCCCTCCTCCCCCAACTCCCCTCCCCCCTCTCTCATCCTCCCTCTTCCACCCCGACCTTCCACTCTCCCATTCTTTCCTAAGTGGGAACTAGGATTAGGGTTAGGGTTTGGGGAGATGACGACCATAGGTCAGGGCTAAGGTTTTGGGGGAGGTGGCGGCCATGAGTTAGGAGTAGGGTTAGATTTTGTAGAATAGGAGGATGGAGGAGGCTAGGGTTAGGTTTAGGGGCTGGAAGGAAGAAGATGAGGATAAAATGGGAATATCTGATTTTTTCGTGGATGAACAATAAAAAAAGTGTGACATTGCAAAACATAAAGAAACATTAAAGATTTATGAGGGACCGTTTTCTTCCCCGACTTTATGTCCAGATCTTGAGTTGGGTGGTCAGAAGATCTGCACATGTAGAAACATGTAAGAGGACGGAGATTGGTTCCCCCTGGTTCTTGACGATCAAGTTAGCTAGTGAACTTGAGTGGGGAAAAGAACCGTGAGTTCTTGAGTGTGTAGTATGCTCTGCTTAGAGATCAGGTTTTTCCACACCACTTTATGTTAGAATAGTACCTGTATTTATACCTAGGATATGAGGGTAGATTGGTCACTTTGGCCGAGCACATAAGGGCGGTGGCGAAGTGTGGGCTGGTTGTTGGGTCAGCCTCGGCTTGACAGGTGTCGATAATGAATGAGAAGTGACCGACGATATGGCAGAGTATAAGCTGGATAGCTGAGTTAGCCTTTGCTTTATAGGTGTTGGCTGGCGACTGTGGGAGAGATCACTTTGGCATTGAATGGAAAGTGATCGGTGGCATGGCAGAGCCCACGTGGTCCGATGAGTCATGAATGCTATCAAGGTCAGAGACATAATGCGCCTGACGTGCATTAAATGCGACGTTGACACGTCGTTAGAGAGGATAAGCTTGAAGAAGAATATGTCCTTTGCCTTCGGCGAGAAGTAACATCTTTCGAGTTGGTTTCGAAAGGCGTCAGGAAAATGGCCGAGTAGACTTGTGGGGAGTCGTCTTCGACAAATGTGAGGCAACATGTTCCGCATTTCTGAGTCGACATGAAGGAATGTCGAGTCGTTGAGTCGGCGGAGTGATCGTCCCTACTGGTCCCTGGCCGCCAAGTTGATTGGGGTCTAGCATGCAGAAACACTCGTTTGTTTCTCGGCAATGAGTTTGCACTTTAGCGAATGTGAACACCATAACAATATGTATATATGTATATGTACATATACATATACATACATACATACATACATACATATATATATATATATATATATATATATATATATATATATATATACACTACCAAGTTGTTTGGAGCAACTTGGTACCAAGTTTCTCCATTTTTCTCTCTCTCTCTCTCTCTATATATATATATATATATATATGTAAGTATGTATATACACACACACACACATACATACATATGTGTGTGTGTGTGTTTGTGTCGTGTGTGTAGACATATATATGCATACATGCATGCATGCATGCATGCATATATACATAAACAAGTATACACACGCGCGTGCACACACACACACATGCACACACGTGTTTGGAGAGACCCAACTTCAACCCAACACCAAATTATGTTTTCCCCCGCTGTCTTAGAATTCTCATACATGGATTGAAAAAATTGTTTATTTATAAATACATCCAATCATATTAGTACTCACTGAAGTTTACATGCTAATGAAAGAAATTATCAAAACGTTCTGGAGAGTGATGAATTAAGCAAGGGCTAACCTAATAAAACCCATCACAACCTAGAACATGAGAAGAAGTATACTATTAAACTCAGGGGTAAATCTAGGAATTTTATTCAGCTTAGGCATTTAACTGTGTCATAATAAAGCTTTCAAAGCATGAAGTACTATGACTAAGTATAGACATTGCCTATCATTGATATACTCTTTTTGGACGAATTGACAAACCTGGTTTTCAGCCACAAGCACAGATGTTCCTATATTCTCGAGCAGCATGACTTGTTCAGAGACTGGTCCTGTATCAATAACAGATTTATGTCCATAGATTTAATAAAGCGCATTGCGAATCCAAGTTAAAGTTGACCACTTGTCCAAGAAACATGGAAATTTGATTGGTTTTAATACAAATAAATTAAAATGAACCAAAATTTCACATATACCAAGTCAAGTAACCAAGTAGCATAGTCAAAATTAACTGTAAAAAATTACAAAAAATATGCCTCAGTATGATATTACTGAACATTGTATGCCAAGCATTTCAAATATATGGATGCTACTCAAGGGAGGCATACTTTATCATACAAAGTGAACCATCTCATGGTTGCCCATTATGAATCATGACTAGACTTGTCGAACACAGCAGAATCAGACGATGATGTATGAAACAAGGGTTTGTGATGCTAATTAAAGGTTAATGCAGATACAGGATAGCGGTTTGCACTAGATTGAGAAAAGAGAATGTCAATTTACATATTCTTGCTAATTGAAGGGAAAAAGATGCAAGGAGGATATTATGAACTATACTATACCAAGAGGGGTACTTGAGCAAACAGGAAACTGAATTTCCCATATTCCTTGTTCTCTATTTAATATAAAAATTTGACTAAATCAACTGTATTTTACAGAACCAGCAGTTGTATATGATCCTCATAGGGAAACACAATAAAAAGCATTTCATATATGTACCGAATGTTTAATGAAGCCTTCAAATAGTATGTTGACATGATCACAAAAAAATCACAGGTATGGAAGATTAGAGCATGCTTACCTAATAAAGCCTTTCCGAGTTCATTCAGCCCTGGGATCACCCTCAAAAGCAATGTATTCTGTAATGAAAAAAAAACAGAATGAGGTACAGCTAAGATAATTGAATTCATCACCATAAAAGGCATTGTCATCAAAATGGGACAGATGAAGCTCCAAAAGAAATATTACGCTGAAGCTAAAAGGCTACATTTGGAAACTCGAAAACCTTAATTTGATTACATGATGTGAGTTGAAGAGCCATGGCTGATTGGCATAGCATCAAATTGTATAATGAACTCTTAAACCTCCATAGATATTTGGATTATTTGAAGAGAAAACTCGTTGTCCTTATTACCCACACCCACACCAAAGTTTGTGAAGTGGAAGAATATCGTATAAGGGTTTATCTTACACTCATATTTTTCAAACAGTGAAAACTCTTGTTGGTAACAAACAATAATCTTCTTTAAATTTGGGTCATAACAATATCTAGCAAAGGCTAGAATGCTAATGACGAACTTTGTTATCATACCTTACACCCAAATTCCTCTAATACCCAAAAAGACCAACCAAAACTGCTAACTACTAAGTCTAAGATATTATTGCACACATTTATTGCTATTCCAATAAGGCATGAACCATATATACCTTTAAATGGGCCCACAAAAGATTCCTCAAAGACCCAAAAAATTTGGGTATAAGAGTGTCTTGAGTAGAACATGTATAAATTATTACCAAGCTAAAATTTTGCATGCATCAAACCTATGACAAGAGGAAAATTGTAAAAGTTCTCCATATCCACCCCCTTTAGTGCAAGTACCAATCAAACAGAACTCAAACTGATATATACAAGCAACAGAGCTTCAGCTAGGAATCATCACAAACACTTGATGGGCACAACTCTAATCACCTGTTTATCAAGAGGATGCCTGAAATCATCAGCATCAAGATCCCGAAACACGACGGGCGCCGCCCGACAAACTGCAACCCTTCTCTTCTTCTTTAGCCCAGTTCTCAACACAGGAGAACCCAGTTTGGGCAATGAAGATGAGGGTTTGAGCACAAGCCCATGGCAAGGAAGCATGAAGGTAGCCATGTTTTCTTTTTCTTCTTCCTTCTGCCTTTGATTCTTATACGTAATGAAGACAGTAAGAAAATTTTCAGCGGGGGAGAATGATGGAGTGTAATGTGAGCGCAGCGCTTTTTCTTTCGTTAGAATGAGTTGTAGTTTTGAGATCCACAGATGTTGTTATGGTTAGTTTTGCCCGCCATCTCACTTTCCTTTTAAGGGATATTTTCAGCTGCACTTAAATACTTTGTGGTGTTTAGATATTAGTCCCCTGAATCATTGATATTGGTATTTAGCCCCCAAATTCATATAGGTTTCTTCAAATTGACCCCTGAACTTTGTTAGAATACTATGTAATAACCTTTAGCCCTCATCACAGCTCCGCGGTATTGGTGCCAAGATAGCCAGAGCAATCCGGGTTTAAATCTTGCTCACCACAAATTCTTATGCGGATTTAAAAAAATAAACATCGATGCGTGTGTCTAGATTTTTGCCCATAATAGAGCCTTCAACCTGAAGGGATATAATAGAATATAAAATTATAATCCTCAATCCTCACCACGATTTTAGAATATTGACGCAGTGGTAGGGTAAGAACTCATCTGACATAACTTACATTAATCAAGGGACTAAATCACAATTTCAATGATTGGAGGGACCAATCTGAAAATATGAAACATTTATAAGGGGCTAATATCTGCATAAGATTTTAAGTTTTTTGGGTAAAGTGTTTAAAAATAGATCAAATTTCACAAAACTTCTATGAATTATTTGGGTTGTTTGAAGTTAGGGAAAATTGCTTCTAGCCCCAAAAACCCTAACAAATACCCTCCCAAGACTTTTTTAACGATGCCGAAGCCCCCAAAAGAATTTCTTATATTCCTTCAGCCTTCAAAACCCGTCCCCACGTAACCTGATATTTATTTATTTTTTCAAAATGCCCTTTGATTTAATCGCCTTTCACTTCTCAAAACTACTCGTTGATCGTGTTAGTCCATATCTCTTCTGTCCAAGTGAATCGACCATCTCCATTTCAAAACTCTAACCCTAAATCAACCCACCCCAGAGCGGAATCCTATACCCTGGTTGGAAAAATGGCCCAACAAGTCAACTCCCAAAGCAGTCGCCCCTATCGATTTTAGCGAAGACGACAACACGTCACGGTACATTGTCACAAAAAGACCTTCGAGCACAGCAGAGTGGATGAAGCTGACACATCAACTGCTAATGTTCTAAAGGACATCACAGCTAGTCATCCTCCTCCCACAAGTCTAGTTCAACCCAAAAACCCAATCCAACACACATATCTAGAGGGCAGCACCGGCACTGACGACGCCTCTAGAGCTCCTGGATCTAAAGAGAAGAACGAATAGGAGCGAAACAGAAGAGACACATACGAAAACCGAAAAGAAATGAGTTTTACCACATAATATAGTTGTTTATGATGTTACATGTTGTGTTAATTGTGAATGTTACAGTTAAGTTGTGAAGGTTAGCTTGTAGTTGTCAATGACATTCATTAATTGTTAAGATTTCTGCGTTAGTTTTTAAGGTTATGGATCTGTTATGAAGGTTACTGTTAGTTGTTAATATTGCCCTTCTTGTTTTGATGGTGATTTAGCAAACAATTTATATCTAATGTTGTTTGTCTAGTGTTTGTGTTTTCGTATTTATTCTAGGCAAACAACGTGTTGGAGGATGGATGGAATAGCGCTTCAACGACGATATCAAATGGAGGTTGGCGGAATTGTGGAGTGAAGCCCTTGCAATTCAAAGTTAAAGATCAAGTTCAAGCTTCATCCGCATGTGTACCAAATCGAGCTTATTGAAGATCAAGATCTAGCTTGGGTAACTTAATTTAGGTTTTATATTATGTGTGTTAGATACTCTAAGCTCAATATCATATACACACATATTTTATTGGTTTCCTTGTATATATATGTAGTCATATATATATACAACGCAAGTTTTGGTTCTCATGTTTATAAATATGAAATTACATATTTCATATTTATTATTATGATTTGGTTTATCTACTTAGATATGAAACAAATATTTTTGGTTTCATTTTCTATTGTATTTGTAAAAATATTGTATTCTTAGTTTTTGGACTTAACAATAATCATATATATATTTTATTCAGTCTACATAATCATTTTGTAAAGTTTCAAAACATGGTTTAGTCAAAATGTCAAAATTCACATGTTTACATTTTTATGTTTTGGTCTATTTTGTAAAATGATGATATTTTTCATTTGGGAAGTCCTTTTTGAAAACCAGTCATTGTAACATATTTATTATCATGTCTACAATCATTCCCTAAAGCTTTATATTTTTTAGAATTTATTTGATATTTTTAAACAGTGTTTTAAAATCAGAAAACTGTTTCTAAACTTTTATTTTCATATGTCAGTTCACGGTCGACCGCACCCGAGTCTTTTCCATAGTGGGCAGCAGAAACTCTCGCGGTCGACCGCCACGGTCGACCGTCAATGCTGAATTCCTCACAGTCGACCGTCGCGGTTGACCGTCGAACTCTCTGGAGTTTTCTGTTGATTTTTTGTTGTTCGCGGTCGACCGCCGGGGTCGACCGCCGCTCTGTCAGATCAGTTCCAACGACTAGTTTCCAGAGCCGTTGTAGTGTGGTTTTTTGGTCTTTTTCTTGGCTTTCTCTTGGTTTTAGGGTTTGTATAAATACCCCCTTTTACCTTCAGCTCTATATACAACAAGAGAATGTTTTAAAGAGTTTTAAAAAAAGTTTAAGCTTGTTTAAGGGTTTGGTTTATGAAGAAAGTTTTACAAGAGCTTGAGGAGATTATCAATTGTATTTTGGGCATTCAATCTATCTCTCTCTCTCTTGTCATCTAGAGAAGTTTTCCTAAACTCAACTCTAGCTTTTATTTATAATTATTTGTTGATTATCATTTCTATTAAGCTAGAATTATATTGAGTTTAGTTTTGATTTATATCTCATTGTTACACACACCCACTTGAGCTTATTGTATCTTTCATACATAGTATATTTGGGTTGGTGAGTGTTGTAACATTTGAGTGTGAGCTTTCATTGTGTTCTCATTCATATTAGAGAATAATCATTTATTGTAATTGTGCTTATTGTGAGATTCACTTTGTAATACACTTGTACACCGAGAGGAGTGTATGGTGAGAGTCGGGGATCGTCCCAAGAGGAGTGGCGTCGGTTGACGAACCTAGGGAGAGGTTGTAACCGAGCACTTAAGGGAGACACGACTAGGTCCAACACTTGTAAGGGTGTAGAGTGAGTTTGCAAAAGTGTGAGTTGTAGAGTTTTTGGTTAGCTAGAAAACCGAGTGTGAGATGTAAACGTTATTCGGGTGAACGTAGAAAACCCGGTTGTGATAGTGGATTTCTCCCCGGGAGTGGGGAGCGGAGACGTAGGATGGAAGGTCCGAACTCCGTGATCATTTGATTGTGTTTGAGTGTGCTTTGGCGTTTATTCTTATTTGTGCTCATTGCTCATTTCGCCATTGTCTCATTATTTATATCATCCACTATCTTGTTTCATTTTGTTTACCCTTGTGTTAGTTTCATACCCTTGCATATATATCTCATAGTATATTTCTTTGCTAGGATATATTTCATTGTTCATATTGCTTATCCTAGTTCACATATCATGTTGTATTTCATACTTGCTAGGATATTTTGTTAATTAGTTTTTATTGGATTAGATTAGCATAAGACCCTAATCCCCCCCCTCTAGGGTCTAACAGTTAAGGTTACTATTAACATGTGACATATTAGTTGTCAAGGTTAAGCGTTAGTTATAAGGTGATGAGTCTATTGTGAAGGTTATTGTTGATGTGTGGCTGTTAGTTGTGAAGTTTACTGTTGATGTGTGGATGTTAGTTGTGAAAGTTATTGTTAACTTATGGCTGTTAGTTGTGAATGTTATTGTTAACTTGTCACCTGTTAGTTGTCAGGATTATACTTTTATTGTTAAGGTTATTGATTGGTTGGTGAAGTTATTGAATGATTGTTAAGCTTATGGATTTGTTGTTAAGGTTACAGTTTCTTTGTTAAGTGTACAACATAATTGTTATGGTTACAAATTATTTTCAAACTAATTATGTTTTGTGGTTTTGCTTTGTAGAAAAAAGGTAAAGTCCCTATCAGAGTTGCGGTCTAGTTTTAGCTTTATTGCTTACTATGGATTTATACATTCTTTAGTATAACATATGGAGCAAAGGCATTGGAAGGCCTGTGAAGATAGTGTATTTAGACACTACGTTCATTTTGGCCCTCTTGGTCTTGATCTTCCCACTTTCGAGCATGTGTTGAGACAGTGGGATGAGAATAAGATATAAATTGTCTTCACTGATACAAAAATTGGAGAAGATATCGAGTGCTCATTCAACATTGATTGGGTAATGAGCCATACATGGTTCTTCAATGAGGGGGATTTTGTTGGCCCCAACCGAGATCGAAAAAATCAAATTTGGTCGAGATTTATTTACCAAACATGAGGGTGACAATAGTAGGACTCCTCTAGCACCACTAGAGGCTATGTTGAGTATCTACTCGCAAAGTTTGTACAATCAACCGACCGTCAAGATGTGAAGGATTTTGTCCTGCTACAGATACTCTATCAGCTGAGCATGATATGGTGTCTAAGCAACGTTCTTGGCATATCAAGACACTTGTTCAAGTATGTTGACAGTATCAAATAAGCAAATAACACTGCTTAGGGGACCTATATTTTCAGTGAGATAATTGATATAATTGAAAAGGCATTGAAGGATCTTGTAGAAGGAAAGAAAATTGTACATCTGCGAGGATGTACCTAGCTTGTTTGCGTAAGTATCCCTACTTTTTATTGTTTAGAGCAATGACTAAATTTTATGCATTCTTGATTGTGACAGTTAGAAAATAGTTCTTAAGTATAGTTGTTAGCTGTTAGGGTTAGGGATTAGTTGTTACATATATAATTTTGTTGTTAAGGTTATTGATTGATTGCAAAGGTTAGGGCCTTTTATTATGACTGCTGATTGATTGTTAACATTACAGGTTGGTTGTTAATGTTACGTATTTATTTTTAATGTTATAATTTGTTTGTTAATGTTACAATTTTATTATTATGGTTACGTATTTATTGTTAATGTTACAGAGTGGTTGTTAATTTTCTATTTCTCTCATGTACAGTTGTGGTACTATGAACTTACTAGCATCAATAAGCTAGTATTAGGAAGTTTGTCACGATCTTTCCTCACAAATTGGGTGAAACTGAGAGAAGTTGAGGGATCCTTAAGATTGGCCATAATTGTAACTAAAGCTAAGAAAGCTACTATAAAGATTCCATAATTTCAGGACCAAGTTCAAAGTCTTGAGAATGTTTTTAAAGAACCAAGTAGAGGTTTGCGGGGGAAGAAGCAGGAGAAGGAGAAAGAGAAGAAAAAAGAAAAAGAGAAGAAGAAAGAGAGAGAGAGAGAGAGGGAGGGAGAAGAATAAGAAACCGACTACTAGAGATACAACCAGTAGGGCACGTAGCCTAAGACAGCCTATTCCCAAAACCAAAAAGAAAACAGGATCAGAAGATGATAACATTCTTCAAGGATGAATAAGTATTATAGTAATTGTGTATTATATAAACTTATTGTTAATGTTGTCTTTTTGCTTTTAACTATTTTTTAATAATACTCTCTATCTGTCTATTGCATAGACTATGCTACATAATATTGATGAAGTGGTCGAGCAGCACAGTGAGGCAGTTGATCAAATGGAATTGCCTCAGCAACTGAGTTATCGGGAGAAGATCGCGATAGTGAATCAAAAATTACGTCGTGATAATGAGAAGAAATATAAAGATTAGAGAGTTGCCGATCGACTAGAGATAACTTCTCTATCTGTAAAAGTGGCTTCTCTGTCTGCACAAATGAGAAGGCTGAGAGAGGAGCTGATCAATGTCTGATGCAGCAGCATCATTGTATATAACAATAAGAGGTTGACGGGAGAGGTGTCCAGCACACGATGGAGTAGCAAACTTGTACAAGTTAGACCTTTTTTTATTACCTATGAATTATATCGTATAGTTGTTAAGATTGAAAATTGGTTGTTAAGGTTAGAGATTGGTTGTTAGGGTTACAGATTGATTGTTACGTATATAGATTGGTTGATAAGGTTATATATTGATTGTTAAGTTTAGGGATTGATTGTTAAGTATATGGATTGGTTTTTAAGGTTAGATATTGGTTGTTAAGTTTTTTCATAATTATATTTTGAAAATGTAAATTAATATCTATTTTTGAATCAGACACTCTACACGACATAGCTGACATTGAGATTGAGAGGGAATTCTCTCAACCTGACTTTACTAACATTGATAAAGAGAGGGAGGGTCCTCGACTAGGGGAAGTCATTCTAACAGAAGAAGGCTGTCAAAGAAAAATAAATTTTGGAGGAAAAGGAAATGGTAGAAGTGGGGGGAAAGGAGATAGTACAGGTGGGGGAAAAGAAAATAGAATTGCAGCCTGCTCGGCTACATGGTGATCCCCGCTCAATTTAAAAACCTTCATTAGTTCTCCTATGAGTAAGGAAGAAGAAAAGTTTAGGAATGACTTAAACATAGGAATTCCCTTTACTGAAGGTTTCATCATTAAATTTTATGATAAGCACCCCACATTTTTCATAATTATAAGGTATCGATAGATGTTGTTGCCCTGCTGATGGAAAAGAAGAATAAAGTTCTCAATCATTTCTGTATTTGTAGGTGCACCAAGTAAGTAGATCATATTACAATTTTATCGCTTTGCTTTTAAGGTTATCAACTAGTTGTTAGGGTTGCGACTTGGTTGTTAAGGTTAAGGACTTGTTATTAAGTTTACATTTTTGTTATTAAGGTTGCAGATTTGTTGTTAAGGTTACAGTTTGGTTGTTAAGGTTACGGATTTGTTATTAAAGTTACGGTTTGGTTGTTAGGGTTAAGGATTTATTGTTATGGTTACGAATTTGTTGTTATGGTTTTATATTTATTGTTAAGGTATATTAATTGTTTCATTCTTTGTACAATATGATTAAAGTGTACAAATCTCAATGGTCATTTATTGACAGATTTGAGCTTCTTTCATTTTTACGTAGTGGTCGACTTGATGATTTAGTACGATAAACTTTATTCTTAATAATTATTATTTATCATTTTTATATTACTATTATTTATTTTTTTGTTTGTCATCTCATAGGTTCCTAAGGCGCTAATTGATACAATATGTGAATGGCAGCACATGCCTCAAAATGAATCATATCGTAAAAAATATGGGTTGGTCTCTGTTTTCTTTTCAGTAAATATATATATCTTTATAGAGGTAAGTCTATTTCAATCTATGTTAAAAGTGACTAACGAGTCTAATTATTGATTACATCATATAATACATGTGGAAAAAGGAGTACATAACTACTAAGCTGCATATGAATATTGCATCAAAAGTTTTATCGATGAAGGAATTACTAACCTATTATATCTCATTGCCCAATGATATCATTGGCATCTCCTGGAGTTTGATAAAAAAAATAATGTTGCCAAATATTATGACTCATTGAAAGATCGGTAAGACATTGGATACCTGTGCTCAACATTGTTAAAGCCTTTAACTACATTAAAGCTGGCTTCGACAATAAAAATTTGTACATCGTATTTAATCCAATCAAAGTTTCATGCGAGGAACAAAAATAATTGTAAGTTTTCTGAAACTCTTTTGGTTGGTTATTGTTAGACCCTAGAGGGGGGTGATTAGGGTCTTATGCTAATCTAATCCGATTTTATACTAATTAAAACTAATTAACAAATTATTCTTGCAAGAGAGATATACAATATGTTACAAGCAAGAATAATCAATATGAACAAAGAGCAATATCCTAGCAATGATATATACTATGAGATATATGCGAGGATATACAATGAACACAAAGGTAAGCAATGTAAACTAGATAGTGGGCAATATAAATAACAAACAATATACAAAGGCGATATAAGATATGAGCATAAGAAAGGTTCGCCAATGCAATCACAAACAAACGATATGATCACGGAGTTCGGACCTTCCGTCCTATGTCTCCACTCCCCACTCCCGGGGAGAAATTCACTATCATAACTGGGTTTTCTACGCTCACCCGGATAACGTTTACACCTCACAATTTCATTCACGGAGTTCGGTCCCCACGACCTACGTCTCCGCTCCTCACCTCGAGGAGATCTCCACTACACACTCGGTTTTTTAGCTAACCAAAAACTTTACAATCTCATAATATAATAAATGATTTATTCTCTACAATAGATGAGAACTCAATGTAGGCTCACACTTAATTATTACAACACTCACCAACCTAATTATACTATGCATGAAAATACAATAAACTCAATGTGGGTGTGTGTAAATAATGAGTGAAATTAAATCAACTAAACTCAAATATAAATACTAGCTTAATAGAATGATAATCAAACAATATAAAAGTAAAGCTAGATTGAGTTTAGAAAACTTCTCCAATAAATGACAAGAGTGAGAGAGAGATGATTTGAAGCTCAAACACCAAGTGATGATCTCTTCTAGCTCTTGTGAAATTGATTTCACAAAATTAAACTCTTAATTGCTTAAAAGATTTTAAAACAAACTTAAACCAAATATAAACCATTGTTTAAAACTTTCTTAAACTTGTTTAAAACACTCCCATTGTTATCTAAAATAGTTATGACAAAGGGGTATATATAGGCTTGAAAAAAACAACTCAAAAAGCCTCAAAAACCCATTAAAAAACAAAAAAACAGATGTTACCATTACTGTGCAACGGCCCACTGCTACAGTAACATCAGTCGATTGTACTGTACCACAGTCGTCCGCACTGTTTACGGACAGTTTTTGTTTTTAACAGATTCTGAAATTTTGAGTATATGACTTTGTAAAATCAATTAAAAATAGTAAATCAATTCCAAAAATCATAAAATTTTGATAAAATGTTCTAGACATGTAGATAAACATGTTAGAGAAATAATTTATGAAATATCACTTCCCAGTTGAGAGAAATAAATATTTGAACACAGATATATAGTTTCTAAAAAAAACTGCTTAAAACTCGGTTTTGTAAATTCAATTTAAAATAACAAAACAACTCCAAAATTAGTAAAACTTGGGAAAATGTTTGTATATATGATGATAAACATGTAAACGAAGAAATTTTTTAAATCTCATTTCCCAATTTTGAAAACGTATCTATTTTGTAAAAACATGCACGGACATGTGCACGAACATGAGCTTATTAAAAACTTGATTTTGTAAATTCAAATAAACATAACAAATTAATTCTACAATTGATAAAACTTAGGGAAACATTTATAAACATGAAATTGAAAATGTTAGAAAAAGAATTTCTCAAATTGAGTTTTTCATTTGTGAAAACTCATGTATTTTGCAAGTGTGTCCAAAACATGAAAATGTGATATACATGAAATTTGATGTTTTGACTTAAACAATATTTTAAAACCCTATGAAATAATTTTATAGACTTAATAAAATATGTATACAATGACTGTTAAGTTCATAAATCAAAACTTGTGTATATATATAACTATATATATAAAAACCAAATATGTGTGTGTATATATGATTGAGCTTAAAGTACTAACACACATAATATAAAACCTAAACTAAATATACCCAAGCTTGATTGATCTTCGATATAGCTCAACTTGGTACATTTGCGGATGAAGCTAGAACTTAGATCTTTAATTTGAATTGCATAGGCTTCACTCCATAATTCCACCAACCTCCATTGGATATGATCGTGAATGCACAATTCTATCCATCCTCCAACTTGTTGTTTGTCTATAATAAATAAATAAACATAAATATTAGACAAACAATATTAGTGATAAATTATTTGTTAAACATCATCAAAATAAAGAGACCAACAGTTATGACTACAGATTGGTGGTTCATATTGTAGTTTGGTTGTTAAGATTAGGCTTTGCTTGTAAAGATTACAGATTGGTTGTTAACCTTAGGGGTTGGTTGTTAAGATTACAGATTGCTTGTTAGCCTTAGGGATTGGTTGTGAAGGTTATAGATTGGTTGTAAAGCATAGGAATTGGTTGTTAAGGTTATAGATTGGTTGTTAACCTTAGGTGTTGATTGTGAATGTTACAGATTAATTGTTAACCTTAGGGATTTAAGCTTCTTAATATTTTTAATGGTGTATATTTATTTGTGTCTAGGTATGACTACGAGGTCTACATTTACCTATTTATAAAATCTATTATTGAAGGTAGAAGTGTTCTGCACCTTACACCCAAAGAACAAAACACATGAGTCATACGAGCGAAGCTATCAACCTATTTACTAATTGAAGGTAGAATGAAGAAAAAAGATATTGGTGTACTTGACGATGATGACATTGAAAGAAGCTCTGGGTTATAGGCTTGACTATTAATGTTAGTGTTGAATAAAAATACTTAATTGTTGTAGATATTATGAATAAATATTTAATTGTGTATGACCTGTAAGTAAGTTTATGGGGAGTAGTCCATTGGTTATTATGTTTACACGTTATTTCATAATAGAGCCTAGTTGTTAAGGTTATGGATAAGTTGTTAAACTATTAGCTAAGCCTTAACCTTAACAATTTAGACACAACCGTAACAAATTAAACAACTAGAACAACTAAACCATAACCTTAACAAATAACCCATAACCATAACAACTAAACCATTAATTTAACATTTTAGCCATAATAATTTAGTCATAACCATGAAAACTAAACCATAACTGTGACAACTAAGTTATAACCTCAACAACTAAGCTGTAACCATAATAACTAAGCCATGACCATAACAAATAAACAATAATCATAATAACTTAGCCAAAGCATAACAACTAAGTCATAACCATAACAACTAAACCATAATCTTAACAACAAAGTCATAATTATAACAGTTAAATCATAACAATGAAGCCATAACCTTAACAACTAAGTTGTAACCTTAACAACTTAGACTTAAGCTTAACAATAAAGCCATAATCAAAATGCACAATATTATAATAGACATTTCAAAAGGATATCATCTAATACATATTGTTAGCTGCTAATACAAAATGTTAGCATTTAATACATATGTTTAGGAACTATATAAGACCATAACCTTAACAACTAAGCCATAATCTTAACAACTAAGCTTTAAGCATAACAACTAATCCATGACCATAGTAACTAAATAATAATTATAATAACTTAGCCATAAGCATAACAACTAAACCATAACCTTAACAACTAAGTCATAACCTTAACAACTAAGCTGTAACCATAACAATTAAGTCATAACCATAATAACTAAATCATAACCTCATCAGCAAAGCTATAACTATAACAATTAAATCATAACCTCAACAACAAAGCCATAACCTTAACAACTAAGCTGTAACTTTAACAACTTAATCTTAAGCTTAACAACAAAGCCACAATCTGAATGCACAATATTATAACAGACATTCCAAAAGGGTATCATCCAATACATGTTGTTAGCTACTAATACAAAATGTTTGCATTTAATACATATGTTTACCAACTAGATAGGTCGAGAGCACTTAACAGGACGGGTGTTCAGCGACCTGTTGTTTATTCGTTTGGTACATGATCTTCCATGTCTTTTTTAGTAAGGAGAGAGTTTAACCGACGGTCTTCTAGAGGTACAACCCGTTTCTCATAATCTGAAATAGAAAAGAGGATCAATTTATAAGTTACTCTGGATGCTTCAACAGTTATAAATCAATCACAATATTGATAAATATTTCGTCTCATCCAAGTAATTGCAGCACAAGCGTGCTTGCAAGGAATGCGAGTGATATCCCAAGACCTATATGAACATGTTCGATTCTTCGAATCTGCACGCAAGTTTTATTAGATTTAACCTCCATAATATCTTTTATCAAATGTTTAATATGTAAGTTGTTTCCATAAGGAATATTATCACTCAACACTATCTCTGCTTCTGAACATAAGTATCCAGACCATTTCACTGATATAAGCCTTCTTTCATGCATGTGCTCCATGATTTGCTTTCGTATCATCTCCACCAAAGATAAGATTTGTAACATTCATGCCTTTCTTATCCAAGTGTTGAAGGACTCAGGAACGTTCAAAATAACATGGCCATACCTGTAAATCACATGAAAAAACTATTCATAAGTTTGACTGTAACCTTAACAACTAAGAGGTAAACATAACAACTAAGATGTACCATTAACAACCAAAATCTAACCTCAACAACAAAACTATAAATTTAACAACAAAACTGTAACATTAACAATAAAAATATAATCTTGACATCTGAACTGTAACCTTAACAACAAAACTGTAACATTAACATCTAATCTGTAACCTTAACAACAAAATTGTAACCTTAACAACTAAACCGTAACATTAACAACTAAACTGTAACATTAATAACTAAAATATAACCTTAACAAAACTGTAACCATAACAACTAAACTGTAACATTAATAACTAAAATGTAACATTAACAATTAGAGTTTAAACAATGGTATCATACCTTATCCCAGTAACATAAATGTTTTTCCATCTCTCCCGGGAGTAATACATTTCAATAACATAAGCTCTTTGATCTATCGATACCAATTCTTTCATGTAAGCATCCCCATTCGGAAATTGTATACTTATAAGCCGCGATTTGTAATAAATCACCCAATATTTGAGTGGCATTTTCTTTGTGACCCAACTTCTTCATCTTTTTTTTTTAAATTCTCAACTAGATGTAGAACATACACCTTGAATAGAATGTATTTATAAAGAATTCCTCGACTGCTACCCTAATACCCTTATCGGCATCAGAAATCATGACCAATTGATATGGAGGATTGTAAAGCTTTTTCCTATCATTTATTATCATCCACACTCCTTGTAAGAACCATTTCGAATTCTCCTCATTCTCCTGGTCGCATACGCAATAAGCAAGAGAAAATATTCTTTGGTTGTCTTCATATTCTTTGACACTAAGTAATATACCTCTGTAGTGGTCTTTAAGAAATGTTCCATTCAAAAATAAAAGAGGCCTACATCTAGCAATGAGCCTTTCAATAAAAGCATTATAACTTATGAACAAACATCTAAACATGCCGTCATTAACGTCAATAGCAACATGGCTTTCTGGATTAGTTGCTAGAACCATTGTTTCATACTTGCATAAATATAACAAGTAATCATTAAAATTACCCTTACTATTGTAACATTAATAACAAAACAATAATCTTAACAACCAACTCATAACCTTAACAACAAACTCATAACCTTAATAACTAACACATAATTTTTAATAACCAACACATAACCTTAACAACAAACTCATAACCGTAACAACCAACTTATAACCTTAACAATTAACTCATAACCCTAACAACTAACTGATAACCCTAACAACCAACTCATAATCTTAATAACAAACTCATAATCTTAACAACCAAAACATAAGGTTAACAACTAACTCATAACATTAACAATTAGTTAGGATAATAAAGGCATGACAGCTAAGGTATAAATACTTATTTAATAAGATAAGTTTTATCATCTTAGTGAATTGTTAGCCTCATCATCATCACCGAATAGGTCTTGTTACGCTCTCTCTTTACTTTACCACACTTTACTATAGTTAATCTTGATGCCGTAATGTGAGAACAAGTCATTCTTGATATCAAATTGGCTAAAGATTTGAACTAACCTTCAAAATGGATTATATTTGGCTTGCAATAAAGGTTTGTGATGCCCTTGAGTTGCCAACATTAGCTCCATGTTGACTGCAAGTGTAGGTAGAGTAGAAATTCTTTATAGACACAATTGAGAAATTTCGGAGTGGGAAGCAAACAACATCTAAGGGTAATCCTAGCGTATCCTTGAATTGGCAATGGACTCTTATACGTCTCTGTTTATTATGTAAAAATCATACTCAAATCTTTTTGCAATTGAGTAGTATTGAAGTGCTAATCTAACTTCAGTAGCGCTATCAAATTTCTGACCAATTTTACGTATGGATGTGTGCCACTCAGCTGAGATCTTGGTTTGGTTGGTAACCATGTCTTTTATCATTATGATCGAGTCACTAGTACGATTGTTATTAGGAATATACTCATCATTACATGGTTGGATGAGCGTAGCACCTGCGTATTATGAATTTTCTGTCGAGATAGTCCTGTAAAAGTGAGAAAAAACTTTAATAAGTAACAACCAACCATAGCCTTAATAGACAACTCATAAAGCCAATAAAAATTCATAAATATCTACTAAGGTTAACAACCAATCATAACCTTAACAACTGACTCATAACCTTAACAACCAACTAATAACCTAAACAGCCAACTCATAATCTTAACAACCAACTCATAAACTTAACAACCAATTCATAACCTTAGCAAGCAACTCATAACTTCTCATAAAGGTTGACAACCAACTCATAACCTTAATAACCAACTTAAAATCACCGCAACTAATGCATAAGGTTAACAATTAGCTTATAACCTAACAATGAACTCATAAGAAAATTAAAATTGGAATGCTTATGCATTTTCTGGCGAAGTTTGGGTGTTCTGAGAAGTTAAGGATTCTAAGCGGAGGTAGCATATAAGTTGTGATAGTGATTTCGGTTGCTAAAATGTGGCCTTTTGCCAACAACAAATAGGTGTCCCCGACATGCACCGCTCAAATTAAATTGACGATCAAGACCGCCAAGATCCCGAATTAGCCGACTCGGCGAGTCGACACCTCATTAGGTCGACTCAAAGGGCGGTACTTGTCGGTCCACTTATCAAATACGACTTACTACAAGCTCACTCGACCAGTTATTCGGCACCTTACGGGGTCGACTTAAAAGGCGTTACTTCTCGACATCTCTCGCAACAAGCCAAAAGATGGCTTCAACCTCAACCCCCTCCCCCTGCTGACAGCGCGTCGGTGTCACATTAAATGCTTGACAGTCGCCATCATTTCTCCATAATCGACACTATTTATGACACATTGGACCATGCCGGCTTCGTGCACCGCGCATCGCATCTTATTAATAATGAAATAATAATGCCCATCACGCAGTCGATCCATGATTGACACCTGTAAAGTACGTAGATGATGACTCCGCCGCCAGCTCAGACTCGGTCAAAAGACTAGACTACCCCTCTTACTTGGCTATAAAAAGTAAAACTATTCTAAATATAAGGGTAAGTAATTTCTCAGCATTTTTCTCCATTTTACTGTATTTTTCTCATATTCCCACTTAAGCACCTAGCTGGCTTGATCGTCAAAGGAACAACGTAAGAACCAGTCCTTGTCCTCTTATGAGTTGTTGCACGTGCATGGACGAACAATCCAACTCCAAATGAGATATTCAGAAAAGCGAGTAGCCCCCATATCAACCCAATCCATGTCCACCTTCTCTTTTAACTGTGTGATTGTAAGTTGTCTAAAAATTACTACAGGTAGCTGACCCCCATCGAATACCGATGATGAAAGTTACAATTTGACGGTTTTCAGAAGGCTACAATTTAAAGACTTTTACGTAGATCGATGAAGGTTACAATCTGATGATCTTTACAATAACTGATGAAAGCTCTAATCAACAACCCTTACAATTAATATCGGGAGTTACAATCTGACGACTCTCATATTTTCAAGGAGCCAAGACGAAGGTTATAAGGTGACGGTCTTTGCAACGCTCTAGCAAAAGAGACTACAAATTAACGATCTCTTCAAATCAAAACGTAGAGGCCATGCCCGTGTTCCAGAGTCAAAACGTAGAGGTCATCCCTAGTGTTTAAGTTCAAAACGTAGGGTTCATCCCCAATGTTCAAGTTCAAAACGCAGAGGTTATCCCCAGCGTTCCAGTTGTAAACGCAGAGTTCGTGGGCTAAAAAACGCAGAGTTCATCTCTGCATCCCAACTCTGTGTTTTAGATTTACAACGCTATGCGAACACGGAGTTTTCAGCCTAAAACAGGTCCAACTCTGCGGTTCAAGTCTAAAACGCATAGTTCGGACCCAGAATGCTATTTTCAGTGTTTGACTCGTCCAAAGCACGAATTGAACGGTTTCAAAATCATTTTCCCTATGATTTGGGGAGCGGTTTAAGGGGCTGTTACACCTGATTAATGAGATAATTAAGCTCCCATTAAGGAGCAAATTAAGGGGCAGTTATATCCATTAATCTTCTATAAATACCAAAAACTCAATTGAATTCAGGGATCGACTTTTTGCATCAAAAAGATCACAAAAGGAGAGATTGGCAATCTCTTGAGCAGATCATCTTGGAGCATCCTTGGCAACAGATCGAGAGTTCTTGGAGCTTACATCCTTAGCTTATCAACCGAATTTCGGTTCAAATCAACTCTTTTTTAAGAGTTTAAGCTCGCTCTGAGTTATCAGCTCGTCAAGAATTTCAAACTTGCCACACAAGTTCTCCTCAACGTTAATCAAGAGGAATCAACCATGTTCCAGTGAAACAAGATGTTCGGATCATCAACGAGAAGCAAACTCGACGCGAGTATTCGAGGGAGGCATCTCATCGTTACCGTGAAGAACCCAAAATTAAACAAAGGCGAGGATCTCCGTCGATTCTTTTCTCTTTTGTAATCAGGAAATTCGAATTGTAATTAAGTTTGAGAGAGTTATAAATATTATTTTTCTAAGTAGTTAGAGAGAATAAAATCAAATATGATTCTTTTATCATTTTCTTATTACAAATTTTCCCCACAAATTGTGATTTAAACCATCAACATAAGATTATGTCTGTAAATCCATTACGATGATAATACTCAAACATCAACCTCAAGTCGTCATCATTATCAATTGTAAAATTGAACTACTTTTTCCTTTCGGATGTGAATTTCAATGAAAGAAATTGCAACTCTAGTTTAAACCTTTGGGACATTTGATATTTTAAGCTAATGATTTCTATAGACTCATTGATAACTATGGAAAACATCCTCATTCTCTTCGTTGCATTTTGTGTTTGTAACCATGCAAAGGAGGGATCCATCCGTCATTTTGAAGAAAAGTAGTTGAAGAATCAAAGAAGATTTATGGAGGAGAATTAAATGGTCGGCAGAGAGTAGTTGGGTTAAGCAAAGAGGATTTATTGGGGGGGAGGAGATGATTAGAATTTGAAGGGAAATAAGGTTTTTCCTTTCAAAACCACTTTAGCGGGTCTGAACGGTGCACTTTAGCGGGCGATCTACTTGCTAATGTGCACCCCGCCTGGTTTTGAATGAGGAAGAAGAAGAAGAGTAGCGGCAAGGGAGTGCTCAGCAATGAGTTGAGGGATTCTATGTTTGCTTTCCCCTCTTCGTCAAATCTGGGAGATGAATCCAATGGAACAGTATCAGGGGATGAACGAGAGGAATCTTTTTCTTCAATGATAATGGAAAGCACGGGGCCTAAAGGTGCGAAGAAGAAGATGAGCATGGATGAGATTCTTGCTAAGTCCCGATCGATCTCAGATCCTCTCCAGGTGAGATCTATCTTATCAAAAAAACTAGTGAAATCACCAAGTTTTTGGGCGGATGAGGTTGAAAATTCTTCTTATGAAAATACAAATCTAGATTTAGATGAGGAAACAACGGATGTCCTTACTCAGAATGAATTAAATGTTTTTGATGTTGATAAACGAAGTTCTCCAGTTAATCACTCTGGATCTACTGAGAATACAGATCTGAATGAAATTCTTGTTAAGGATTCTGTTGTACCTGAGATAAATGATGAAGCTGTTAATTCAGAAGATACTGTTAAAAATCAGGTTGATGCTACGAAATCTTTTGCAAGTCTGTTTACTGATAACAGGAAGTTTGGTCAGGGTTTAAATCTGAACTATGTCCCTTCAAACCAAGAAAACACTGCTATATTTTCATTAGAAGATTGGAAAGAAGGAGAAGAATACTGGAGGTATGCTTTAATTGGCCATGTTATTGGTCTCAATGTCAGGTTTAAATCTATGGAAACTTATGTTAATAAGTTGTGGGGGAAAATCTCTATTCCTGAAATTCATCTAATAAAACAAGGTGTGTTTCTGTTTGATTTCCAAACTGAAAAAGCAAATGTGTGATATATTGGAGGGGGGACCTTGGTTCTTTGGTTCAAGGCCTCTGGTTCTTAAACCATGGAATATTGACACTGATATGGAAAAGGTTCAAGACTATAATTATCCTATGTGGGTGCAATTTCCAAACCTGCGGCTGAATCTTTGGAGTCCTACTGGGATTAGTAAAATCGCTAGTCTCATAGGCAATCCTATAACCACAGACAAGCTCACTGCAACAAGGAAAAGATTATCTTATGCTAGAGTGTTATTAGAAGTGAAATTGCCTCTTAAATCTCCCCTCCCTGATCAGCTTGTTATTCAAGGGCCTGATGGAAAGAGCTACACACAAAAGGTGATTTATGAGTTTAAACCAAAGTGGTGTGATACCTGTAAAATTATTGGTCACCTTACTGAGCATTGTAGAAGGAAAAATGGGAAAATGAGATGGATGCCTGTTCATAGAGAAAAAAATATAGAGAAAGCTCCAGTGCCAAATACTGCTGATGGAGTTGCTAAAACAGTTCCTAATATTGAAATAATTGAAGATGAAATTTCTGGAGTAAATTTTGATTCACATGAGCAGAATATTACTGTTGACACTGGGGGATTTGGAATGAATCATGGAAATCAAGCTATTGCTGAATCTTCTTCTGGTGCACGTGCACAGAAGAAATCTGTTGGAAATTCTGGCTCTGGTATACAAATCTCCAGAATTATCAGTTCACCCACTGTCCAGCACTTCTCTTCTCCTGCTGTTAATACTACTGGTTTTACCAGTGTTACAAAGGAGAAATCTGCAAAAAGAAATAGTGGGAAAGTCAATAATCAGGGTTTATCTCAGGTATCACTTTTTTCTCCCTTGGAGCAACAAATACATGATTTTACCCCAGACAGGGGGGGACTAAATTTTTAATGCAATTAGCTATTTGGAATGTTAGAGGATTTAACAAATCCTCTAAGCACATGATGGTGAAGCATTTAATCTTCCAATATAAGCTTCCTCTTGTAGCCCTTTTAGAAACTAAGGTAGCTAGTGGAAAAATTCAATCAATCGCTAATAAAGTAGCCAAAGACTAGAACTGGCTCTCAAATTGTCATCAAGCTAATAATGCCAGGATATGGATACTCTGGAACAGTGACATTCTTTCAGTACAGCTGCTAAGATCTTCAAATCAATTTATGACATGTGCTGTTGAGTCAAAAGACTATAGATTATCATGTATATTCACTGTGGTGTATGCTCTCAATGACAATTCTGGAAGGAAATCTCTTTGGCATGACATTTTGGCATTTAAACAAAATGTTTCCTGTCCTTGGATCATTGGAGGAGATTTCAATACTATTATTGATAACAATGAGAAAATTGGTGGATCTTTAGTTACTGATACAGATACTGAGGATTTCCAGAATTTCATCTCTTCCTGTCAACTTATGCATCTCAAGACTACTGGATGTTTTTTCACTTGGTGCAATAAACAGGATATTGACACAAGAATATGGTGTAGACTTGACAGAGTTCTAGTTAATGAAGACTGGATTCAAAAGTATAACTCAAGCCAAGTTGAGTTCTTGACTCCTAACTGCTCTGATCACTCACCTGGTTTAATCACAATTGAAGATGATCATATTGGAGGTAAAAGGCCTTTCAAGTTTTTCAAGATGTGGATTAGTCATCCTGATTTCCTCTCAACAGTCAGTTCAGGTTAGGACCAGGCCGTTACAGGATATAAGATGTATATATTCCATTCCAAACTCAAGAATCTTAAGCCAGTTTTAAAGGAGTTGAATAAAAGGCATTTCATGAATATTAGTGAGCAAGTATTAAGAGCTAGAAATGATCTTGCTAAGGTTCAGGAGCATATGAGCAATGATCTTCTTAACCCCCTGCTGATTTCAAAAGAGAAAGAATGTCTGGAAAAATATGTAATATTGCTCAATTGTGAAACTTCTTTTTACAGGCAAAAAGCAAATATTAGATGGGGGATATATGGTGACAAATGCACACAATTTTTTCACTCCATTATGAAAGCTAAAAGACACCATAATAGAGTGTTATCTCTCTATACTGATAATGGAGTAAGGATCACTGATATGTCTGATATCATCAAGGAATTCACTGAATATTATCAAAAACTTCTGGGGACTTCAACTCCTGTTGCTATGCCAGATCCTGAAGTAATAGCAAATGGCCCGATCCTTTCTTCAATTCAAAGTAATGAGCTGGGTCTTCCTGTTACAAGAGATGAGATTAAAAATGCTATTTTCTCTATGGCTGATGACAGAGCCCCTGGACCAGATGGTTTCAATGCATCTTTCTACAAAGCGGCTTGGGATATTATCAAAGAGGACCTCTATCTGGCAGTTGAGGAAATTTTCTATTCTTGCAAACTCCTAGGGACTCTTAATTCTACCTCAATCACATTGATTCCTAAGGTACTCAATCCCAAATCTCCATCTGATTTCAGACCAATCTCTTGTTGCAATTGTGTCTATAAGATTATTGCCAAAATCATTGCCTGCAGAATTCAGAAAGTAATGGGTTTTTTAATTAGTGATGCTCAAAGTGCTTTTGTGAAAGGTAGAATTATCTCAAATAATATCTTGCTTGCACATGAGCTTATAAAGCATTATGGGAGAAAACAGTCTTCACCTAGAGCCATCCTCAACATAGACTTGAGAAAAGCCTTTGATACCATTAATTGGAGCTTTATTGAGGCAATGCTGTCAGGTCTGGGATTTCCATCTACTATGATAAACTGGATCATGGAATGCATCACTACCTCAAAATTTTCTCTGTCTCTCAATGGATCTCTCCATGGCTATTTCTACGGGGCTAGAGGTTTAAGACAAGGGGATCCCCTCTCCCCATATCTTTTTGTGCTGGGCATGGAATATCTGTCAAGGAAACTTAATACACTCAAAAATGACAACCAGTTCAAATTTCATCCTAAATGCTCAAGATTGAACATTACACACCTATTCTTTGCAGATGATCTTCTTCTTTTTGGGAAAGCTGATATGAATTCTATTATTAGGCTTTACCAATGTTTGCAACATTTCAGTAGAGTATCAGGACTGGAATCTAATCCCAATAAATGCTCTATATACATGAGTGGTATTGGTGAAAGTTTGAAGCATCAAATCTGCTCATACCTAAACTTTTCTGAAGGTGTATTGCCTGTAAGGTATCTGGGTATGCCTCTCATAACAAAAAGGTTATCTTGGATGGACTGTTCTCCCCTAATCAAGAAAATCTCTGAGCAATTTCAAAACTGGCAAAAGAAGAGGACTTTATCATATGCTGGAAGGCTTCAACTGATAAAATCTGTCATTTTGGGTATTCACATCTACTGGACAAATAATTACATCTTACCTTGTAAAATCCTTAGCAAAATTGATAAGATGTGTTCAGACTTCCTCTGGAATCATAAAATTCCTTTGGTCTCCTGGACAAAGATTTGTCAAGAGGAAAAGTTTGGAGGATTGGGTGTGTTCTCAGCTAGAACTTGGAATTATGCAGCTGCTCTTAGATTGCTGTGGATGATCCATCTTAAGAAGGACCTCTTATGGATTAAATGGGTTCATGAGAACTACTTACAGTCAAACAATATCTGGCAGATTGAAATCAAGCAAAATGCCTCTTGGATGTGGAGACAGCTTTTAAAAGCTAGGAATGTGCTGATTACAAGATTTGGGG
Source organism: Asparagus officinalis (assembly GCF_001876935.1). Lineage (NCBI taxonomy): Eukaryota > Viridiplantae > Streptophyta > Magnoliopsida > Asparagales > Asparagaceae > Asparagus > Asparagus officinalis. The sequence continues at coordinate 8,301,169 of NC_033795.1, read as the reverse complement.
ATATCAATAATTTGCTAAATATAACTGGTAAAATCTGTGCTGGTGGAAAATTAAAAGTATCATCTGTTTACAGGTTTCTTACTCAATCTGCTCATCAAGTTAAATGGGCCAGTACTGTTTGGAATGCTATTCACTATCCAAAACATTCATTCATCTTATGGCTAGCTGCTCATTCAAGATTATTAACCCAAGATAGATTATGTCGGATGAAGATCCTCAACACAAACCAATGCGTGCTGTGTTCAGGTCATCAGGAAACTGGACGTCACCTATTTTTTGGATGCCAATTCTCAGCTGCTGTTTGGAATTTGGCAATGGAATGGTTGAACTTCAGATGGAGGTCATGTGATTGGGACATTATTATCGACTGGTATAGCTCTAAGCTTAAGAGAAGGAGTTTCTGGGAAAACTTGAAGCGGATGATATTTGCTGCTTCAGTGTATTTTATCTGGCAAGAAAGGAACCTGAGGATTTTTCAAAGAAAATATAAACAGGTTGAAGATTTGTTCAGTGCAATCAAGTTCTCAATCCTTGCAAAGATCATGAATGAAGATTACCCAGCTCATATAAAAGATAGAATCAGAATATTATAATTCAGGTGCATGTATATGTGTGCATGTTTTATAAATGCGCACATTGCATTTTTCTTTTTGAGTTTCAGTCTAACTGACTTTGTCTGATGTATATAAATTCTCACTTGGTAAATGAATACAAATTTTTCATTGACCAAAAAAAAAACCACTTTCTAATCACCATTAATGCCTATAGTATTCCTGCTCTTTCTCCGATGACCAGCTTGAGAGAATGAACCGGTTGCTTGAGGGTATTTTGGTCTACTTATGTTTGAAAGTACACATGAAGAGGCTAAAGGAATTTCAAAATTGCTTTTGGGGGCTTTGCGAGTGTTGAAAAAGGGGGAGGCTCATTATTTTGGGGGTTAGAAGCAAATTTCCCTTGAAATTATCATAATTTTTTATTAGAGGACAATACCACAAATTTTCAAATCATTAGAAAAATGGAATATAATATCAGAAAATTACTCATTAGTTAAATATTATGAATTTTGTTATATATTTTATAGAACTACCATGAATGTCAGCTAACGTACGTTACTAAACCACCTTGAACTTTACGTGCACATAGCTGCATGGGTTTTAGGAATTAACATAAAATTATCAAATAGTTTTCCTATAATATTTGTTTTTATTATTTTGAAAGTTTATGATATTTTCCTCTAATAAAATTAATTTAAATAATTTTATACAAAGCCTTAGCAATTCATGAAAACTAGGTGACATATATTCGTCCTTGAAAATAATCGACTCTGAACCTTATAAAACTTTTTCTAAATTGAGTAGATTGAAATATGATTGAATTTGTGGTATCTATCTCACAATCCTCACAGATGCACTCCTTGTTAACTTTGCAAATTCTTCTTCCAAATGAATGTCCTAATTTGGACAAATAATTCACAGGTTTTTGTATTGATCAAACTCATTAAATTTTGACTATTATTTTCCATCAGAAGATTTACACAAATTTATGACAATATAAACAATTATCTTTTATTTTCGTATCAAGTCTATATTAAACTCACAACAACATCACATGCTCTCTCAATTTCAGTTCTTATGCATACATTTGAGCCTAAGTTTTACCGGGGGACGGCTCACTGCAAGCTTATAATTCATTTCCGCTCAGGCTTAAGCTAATTAAAATAACGAAATAGACAACAAATATTAAAAGAAAAACCTTATGATATTACAATCTTTGTTCTTCTTTTTGCACAATCTCTGAATTTTACGCATTGCCCCCCTTTGTGCCCCTCCTCTTCATTTTCAATCATGAATTGAACCAGTGTTGAATTTCCTTAGTATCCCTTGTACAAAGGCGGCGGTGGCGACGCGTAGCTAGCCCCGATGTTGTCCATCGGTGGGAGCTCGACATCATCAAAATTTAGTGGCGGTGGCGAGCTCGCCGTGGGGGATGGTGATCTTTACTGGTGGTGAGATGAAATGACTGGCGGTGGGTCTGAGGAATACCGATGTGGAGTGAGGCCATCGGGTGGTGTGGTGGTAAGCAGTTTGTGATGGAGTGAGGAGAGCTGGTGGAGGCGCGAGTTAACCATTGGCGCGGGAGAGCTGAACGACGGAGAGGTGGTGATGGTATCGCCGAAGGAAAGAGGTTACTGGAGGTGAGGAGATCGTGATTGTTCAAAACGGGAAGCCTTAGATGGCGTTGTCGGTGAGGGTGCTGGTGCTGACGATGGCGATCGTACTGGTGTTGATGTTGGTGAGGTTACCGGTGCAGACACTGGAGTTGACACTGGTGCGGTCACCGGTGATGACACTGGTGCTGACACCGGTGAATGTACCGGTGCTGACGTTGGTGCACGTACTGGTGCAGTTACCGGTGCTGACACCGGTGAATGTACCGGTGCTGACGTTGGTGCACGTACTGGTGCAGTTACCGGTGCTGACACCGGTGAATGTACCGGTGCTGACGTTGGTGCACGTACTGGTGCAGTTACCGGTGCTGACACCGGTGAATGTACCGGTGCTGACGTTGGACACTGGTGAAGCCACTGGTGCACGTACTGGTGCTGACACTGGTGATCTTACTGGTGCTGCTTTCGGTGCGTAGGATGGTGAAGGCACCGGTGCTGACACTGGTGCCGATGGAGTTGATGATACTGGTGCACGTACTGGTGCTGACATCGGTGAATGTACCGGTGCTGACACTGGTGCACGCACTGGTGCAGCTACAGGTGCTGACACTGGTGCAGCTACCGGTGCTGACACCGGTGAATGTCCTGGTGCTGACACTGGTGAAGCCACTGGTGCAGACACTGGTGATCTTACTGGTGCTGCTTTCGGTGCGTAGGATGGTGAAGGCACCGGTGCTGACACTGGTGCCGATGGAGTTGATGATACTGGTGCACGTACTGGTGCTGACATCGGTGAATGTACCGGTGCTGACACTGGTGCACGCACTGGTGCAGGTACAGGTGCTGACACTGGTGCAGCTACCGGTGCTGACACCGGTGAATGTCCTGGTGCTGACACTGGTGAAGCCACTGGTGCAGACACTGGTGATCTTACTGGTGCTGCTTTCGGTGCGTAGGATGGTGAAGGCACCGGTGCTGACACTGGTGCCGATGGAGTTGATGATACTGGTGCACGTACTGGTGCTGACATCGGTGAATGTACCGGTGCTGACACTGGTGCACGCACTGGTGCAGGTACAGGTGCTGACACTGGTGCAGCTACCGGTGCTGACACCGGTGAATGTCCTGGTGCTGACACTGGTGAAGCCACTGGTGCACGTACGGGTACTGACACAGGTGGTCTTACTGGTGCTGCTTTTGGTGCGTAGGATGGTGAAGGCACCGGTGCTGATACTGATGCCGATGGAGTTGATGATACTGGTGCATGTACTGGTGCAGATACCGGAGCTGTCACTGGAACAGATACTGGTGATGGTACGGGTGCAGATACTGGTGCTGAAACTGATGGGAGAGGCGACTGCATAGAGGGAGGCGGTGGCAGCCGGATGAACTCTTCAGGGGATTCCTTGTGTTGTGGTGACGATGGCGGGAGTACAGGGGCGGTTGGCATCAAATTTTCCGTCGGTGGCGGAGACGCAGTCACTGGAGCCGGCGTTGGTGGTTCTTGGTGTCCCTCTGTTCTTGGTGTTGGTGGAGGAACGGTAGCTGGTGGCGGTGAATGTACTGCCGTGACAGGCGACACTTCTGCTTGAGGCACAGGCGGAGGTGAGAAAACAGGCGGTGCTGGACTTGGTTTCGGGCTGGATGTCACCGGAGCAGGAGCAGGCGCGGGGCTCGATGACTTATGCTGCTTGGGTGATGACTCGTGAGACTTGTGGGACGGCTTATGATGATGTTTATGCTCATGTCCTGGGCCGCTTGGTGCGTGACGATGATGATGGCTCGCGTGGTGTTCAGTGGTTTTGGGGCTTGGGAGTCCCCGGCGTGAAAACTGGCGGCGCGGTTGGGGGTCGCCGTTGGGAGGGTGGTGGGGTGCGTGCAGAGCGTCGGGGCACGCTGGATCGTCGTGGCGGAGACGCGGTCACCGGTGCCGGAAGTGGTGGAGGTTGTGTCGGGCGGGGTGATCCGTTGTCTGCATGGCGCGGTTGGCGGACTAGAAGTACGGCGCTGTCACAGGGGACACTTTGTCAGGTGGGTGGCGACGGAACAATCGTGCTGGAACTTGGTTTTGGACTTGATGTCAGCCGGTGCGAGCTTGGGCGGCTTGGAAGACTTATTCTGCTTCGGTGAGGACTCGTGAGACTTATGAGCCGGCTTACGATGCTTAATGCCTCATGCCTGGGCCGCTTGCGCCGTGGTGAATGCGCTCGGCTAATGCTGCGTTTTGGCCTCGGGGTGCCGCGGATCGGAATGGCGCGCGACGTCGGCCTCGGTCACGTTGGAGCGGCATTGGGCTTGAGTACAGCGCGGTTTCCCTCTGAACTGGTTGGTTTCGGACTCGGATCACCCGGAACCGGTACGGCGTCTGGCTGGCTCGAGCCCGCTCCGCTGCCGCACTTCCACTCCCCAATCGACCGGTCGTGTTCACAAGCACCGGACACAATCTTCCCTGACTTCTGCCCTGGCCGATCGGGCAAACAATTGCTGGTATCATCGAAACTCACTCCGCTCCTGGCGTTAGGCAAGCACTCCTTGGCCTGAACATTGAAAAAGTTGTAGGAAATTGTCAAATTCTTAAGGCTAGGCAACTTGCACAATGACTCAGGCACAGCCCCAGTCAAGCTATTGCTGGCGCAATCAAAATTCTCCACACTGCTGAGCCCATCAAATGTCTTAGGCAAAACCCCAGTTAAGGAATTATATCCCACATCGAACACCGTCACATTTGCCAGCTGCCCAATTTCAGAAGGCAAGCAGCCCACAAGCCCATTGTTCATCATCACAATCTCGTTGAGGGTCGCCCCCATCCTCCCAATGCTGCTCGGGATGCACCCGCCCAGCTTGTTGTTGGCGAGGACCATGACCGACACCGACGAGTTGCCGAAATTCTCCGGCAACGGGGAGTCGAACCGGTTGTCGTTTAAGAACAGCGCGTCCAAATCTTTATCGAACAGCTCGGCAGGCAACGGCCCCTCGAAGTCGTTGAACCGGAGATCCAAGTACTTCAACGCCGGCATGAAAAGAACCACTTTAGGGAACGTCCCGACGAAGCGGTTGTTGCTCACGTCGAACTCGTGGAGGAGCACGAGCTTCGACATGGACTTGGGTATGATACCGCAGAATCTGTTAGAATTGATGTGGAAAACTGCGGCGTCGGTTAAGAGGCCGAGCTCTTTGGGGAGGTAGCCCGCGATGTCAGCTCCGTTTAAGTCGACGCCAGCGACGACATGGGTGGAGTTGTCGAAGAGGGAATCGGCGCAGTAGACGCCCTTGTAGGTGCAGACCTCGGGGCCGACCCAATTGGCGTGAAGTGGAGGGGTCGGAGACATGGCGGACTCCAGGCCTGGAGGCGAGGTAGCGCGCTTGAAGGTTGGGGTTCTTGATTTTGACGTCGATCTCACTCGAACTCGTAGTCGTCGGGGAGGTCTCCGGAGCCCTCCTCGTGCATCTGGCGCGCGGCCGATGAAGGCGGCCGTCGGCGTCCGAGAGGGCGGAGGAGAGAGAAGCGAGGGAGAGCGAGGAACATAAGAAGATGAGGAGGGATAATCGGCCAAAGGCCTCCATGATGGGCGAGGTGATGTGGTTCACCCTGGAGAGCCCAAGGCTGAGGATGTTTGGAGTTCTTGACGAAGGGGAAGAGGGTGCTCATATAGAGGAGGGTAGGGGGAAAGGGTTAATGGTGAAGCTTGATTCGTGGGGTTTGGGTTGAGAGTTGGTGGAGGGGAGAGAGTGGAGGAGGAGGAGGTGGCGGGAGTTTTTTTTGCTTGCCAACGGTATTCTTGTTTCTTGGTTGGAGGTAGAAACGTTAGGAGCGGGAATATTAATTAGCTATATTAATCTTATTTATGGCGACAGCTTCGGTGCTCCGAAAACAAATTTGCGGAGCACCGATGGCATCAATTGTAAATAATTCCGATCATTTCGCTCTCGCAATCTATCTAATGTCTAACTGGAAAATGTTCCTCTTTCTAATGTCACTTTTGTAAATATCTTGAAAACTGATGCCTAACATTTACGCCTAAAAAAATTCATGGCCAATAAGAATAGCACCCCCTTTCCTCTTTAATTCCTCTTAGGGGCTGTTTGGTAACTTTCCTTCATTTTTTAATACCCACTTTCCTTCACTATTTGGTATTTCCCTGACATTCTTAGAAGAGTGTTTCTCGTATTTGTTTCGTCAAAAAACATGAGGGCATAATTATTTTCCATCACTTTCTTTAGCTTGTTTCAAATTAAAAAGACAAGAAATTGGTTGATGTGTGACTTGATTCCCTGATTTTCTAATGTTTGCTCCAAACTAAAAAAATAGAAGAAACCATGGTTGCGGTCACCATGGTGTGCTTACCACACAAATAAGACAAAACTAATTTCAAAATATGATCATTTGAGGGAGGAATTTTAAAACATTTAACGAATTGAGGGTATTATTTTAAATACAATGTAGTAATTTGCAAAATTTATGAAGATTTGATGGACTATTTATGAAGATTTAAGGGAGTAATTCCAAATATTTAACTATTCGAGAAAACATTTAACGAATTGAGGGTATAATTTTAAATATAATGTAGTAATTTGGAAATTTTATAAAGATTTGAGGGACTATTTATGAAGATTTAAGGGAGTAGTTCTAAATCTTTAACTATTCAAGAAAATATTTAACGAATTGAGGGTATAATTTTAAATATAAGGTAGTAATTTTGAAAAATTATAAAGATTTGAGGGACTATTTGTGAATATTTAAGGGAGTAATTCCAAATCTTCAACTATTCAAGAGACTAATTTTAAGTTTTTATGAACCCATTTGTGAGGCTAATTCAAAATATGAACATTTGAGATAGGAAATTGAAAATGATTAAATATTTAAGGGGGTAATTTGCAACGTGTATTGAGATTTTACTTACTAATTTCAAGTAATTATGAACATTTAAGGGGGTAATTCCAAACCTCTAAAGATTTGATAAACTAATATTAAGTTTGATGAAGTAAATTTAAAAATTTTAAAGGATTTGAGGAACTAACAGTAAATAATTATTAATCGACTGACTAATATCAATAATTGTGAGGTTGATTGACTTTTATGAAAATTACCACTACTGTTATGGTGTTCTAGTCGCCAAAGTATGATCATTTACCAGAAACAGATATGTGTCCCTCTACATGCACCGCTCAAATCAGATTGACGGTCAGGACCACGAAGAATCCCGAGTTAGCTGACTCGTCGAGTTGACAACTCCTTAGAACGACTCGAGAGGCGATACTTGTCGATCCTCTTGTCAAAGACGACTCGCTACAAGCTCACTCAACCAATTATTCGACACCATGTGAGGTCGACTCGAAAGGCGTTACTTCTCGGCCAAGCCAAAGGATGACTTTAACCTCGAGTCTTCCCCACTGACAACGCGTTAGTATCAAATTAAATGATTGGTATGCGTCATTATTCCCCTAGCCCCGATAGTCTTCATGACTCATCGGACCACGTCGGCACCATCATGCCTCCGATCACTTCACCTTAAATGCTGAGGTGACCTCTTTTCTACTCGTCGGCCGACACATGTAAAGTAGGTACTGACGCAGCCGCCACCACATACTTGTTTGTCGCCATCCTGTACTCGGTCGAGATTACTGTTCTACCATTTTCCCACCACTATAAAAAGAGGTATTATTCCAAATACCAGGGTAAGTAAGCAATCTCTCAGAATTCCACTACATTGCACTTTAGAACTCACATAGTTCATTACTTTCCCACTCAAGTCCATCCACTGACTTGATCGTCAAAGGAACAACAGGGGAACAAGTCCCTGTCCTCTCATGAATTGCTATTTGTGCAGGCTGAAGCTACCCAACTCAAAACTAGATATTCGAAGAAGTTAGCGGCCCCTAATCAACCTCACCCTCATCATATTATCTGTTTGATTATTAACATCAACTACAAAATAGGGAAACCTGAGATTTCACGGGACTGCTAGTCCCGTGAATTTTGCAGGAACAAAATCTACGGGACTAGTAGTCCTGTTCATTTGCTGGGTGTGCACAAAAATGTGCATATGCATAGTAAACAGGACTACTAGTCCCGTGGAATGTGCAGAAACATAATCCACGAGACTGGTAGTCCTGTGGAATTCCTGAAAACTTGTCTATATTAAGCACTAGAGAGAAAGAAAAAGATGAAAATATCTCACATATATGAATATGATTCTTTGGTCTTGATATTTGCTCATATTTAGATGAAGCTTCTCTTTTGAATTGTGCTCTTGAAATATTTGCTTCACCAACTAGCCTCCGCCTCCATGGATATCATCGTTGTAACTCTTTGTTCCACCCAATCCTCCAACGAAGGCACTAACTTGCTTGATAAATTGTATTCTACACAATATAACTCAATAAGCAATTAGCACAAATAATGGTATTTATAAATTATCATCAAAACAAGAGAACTAACACTTTGCATGGCGGGAGGGAAGGCGGAGGAGGAATACAAAAGACTGCTAGCTAATCGAGAGAGAGTGTGACCAGAACGAGTTGCGACAGAAAAAAAACTAATCACGAACCCTAGAATCGCGTTTGGGGATACGTGGAGAGAAAAGATGCAATTTTCTCTCGTAATCGGCCTCACGACCCACGAAAAGATTTTGGGAAAAAAATCCTAGCTAGTGCCTTCACTTTTTATCACTTTCCTTTTTATTTTTTTGCAAACCAAACACATGCATGTGAAGGAAAATGTAAAATAACACCTTGTGTAGTTTTCTAAGAACCTTTTTCTGTGTTTTTTGAACCAACCAAGCAGCCCCTTACTGACATTGTTAATTTAGCTGACCTTTAATTACTAGTTATTTTTGCCACTATGTCAATAGTCTAATAATCTGTTTCTTCTGTTTTAAATCATCTTCGCCTTTAAATCAAAGATATAATCATTTTCTTTTCTTTTAAATTTTTTCCTTCACTTCACAAAATCAGTTGATTTTTTGAGAGTACGTGGATCTTCCTACTCATTGATTAATTGGAAAGGTTGATTGATTTTGATATGAATTTTTGTTATTTTTGATTTCGTTCATTCTAAGTTCTTCCTCTATGAAATCACTGCTTCGTGTGACTTGACTATTGTTTAGCCATCAATCTAAGAAGCGAAATCATTGCTTGATTGAAATTAAAAAAAAAGAAGTGAAAAATTAGAAGAGGAGGAATTATTTGTATGGATTTGATTCGGGAAGGAAAGGGGATGCACATGAAATGAGTGGATTGGTTTTGCGGGAAATGAGTTCTGTTGGGTATGATGATTTCCAAAGTGATACAAATACCTTCTTACCCTTTTAAATAAAAAATCAAATACAAATATTATAGGAGCACCAAAACAAAACTCTTTATTTATTTATTTATTTATTGGAAACCTTCCAAACGTTTGATAAAATTAAGGGACAAAGTATTTGAAAATATTTATTTGTTTGGGTGATTTTTGTCTTGGATTATAGGCGGAGACGAAATTATGATTTGAATATGCTTTCGGCAGGTTGAGAGGTTAATTAGGAGATGGAATATAGCTAATATTAAGCTAGGGAGTTTTTGCCTTTTTGAAAAAGCCTACTAAAAGTTTCTAAGCTGTTTTCATGTATAGTCTGAGTTTAAAATTCTTAATACATACAATTGTTTTGATGTGTTTTCATGCGTAATCTTAATTTAAATTCTATATATAGAATGTCTATAACTGAACAAAATATAGTAATGGAGTTAATACAAACCAAAATTAGGAATAATTACATCAAAGTTAGTTGGCATCCTGAGCTCCGTCCATGATCTCACTCTATTGGACGACCAGAGTTTTCTAAACCTCCCCACTATCAGATCCGTGGCTTCTCCGCCTGAAGTTATAAATTGTTTATCACTTTTTCCGAGACCCCCTCGTCACATTTTCTTTTCAAAAAGAGCCCATCTTCTTCTTCAACCCCGCGACGGAACCCATCAAGAACCCGACTACCTCCTCTCTATTCTAGCGCCGCCTCGTCCCCACATCAATCAATTCCTATAGCTTCTGTATAGCGGCAACTCCAACAATTAATGACAAATCCGACTAAATCCACGCCGCCTCTAGTTCTGTTCGACGAAGGCCGATCTGACCGAGGATGTCTTGCTTTCTAGCTTCAATCAGCACAGACCACCTGCCGGATCTTGCTTCTCCTCGATCCGGCCGATTGCAGTCCCCGTATTTTTCAAATCCGAATCAGACCCACCATAAATTCACATTCTATAGAAGTCTCGGGTTTATTTTGTTGCGCGCAGCGGAAATTTCGACAGCACTTCGGCAGCACAACAAGAGAGTCAGGTCGCAATAGGAATTCATGTTTCACAAAAGAAACAAGAAACTTAAGCAAAATATATCAACCAAGTGAGATATCAGCTCTTCCTTTCATCAGTTCTAGGACTGACATGTCGAGGGAACCTAAAAGCTATTACAAATCACACAAATAACGAGACAACCAATTTTACGTGGTTCAGCAAATAGCCTACGTCCATGGGGCAAGGAGGGGGAGATCTACTATTAGAGGGAGAGAATACAACTAGGGTTTACAATCACTCAATCTAAACCCTCACATAAGAATCTCAAGCCTCTCACAAAATAATTCCCTCAAAGGGATGCACAAAACCCTAAAAAGCCTCTGCTTTTCTTCCCTTTCTCTTGCTGCGATTTTTCTGTTCCGTAGCCGCAATTAATAAAAAACCAAAAACTCCTTGCGTGCAGCCCTAGGAGAATTGCACGAAGGTATTTATAAAGCTCACATGGGTCTTCGAGTGGGCCTTTCACTTTGTCCGCTAGGCAAAACCAATTCACGTGTTTACTTCTCCACACGCTTCTCTTTCCCCACTGATCTAATCTCGTGGCCCCCCCTACGTGCTCACAATTCTCCACCTCGGCGAAGTTTTCCCAAAACTGAGCCAACACCAACCAAACAAATGTCCCACTTGTTATGTCCAGTACGCCGTGAAACAATTCACGTCAACGGACTCAACCCACAACAAGTCGAGAACCCGACCGAGAGTCCAAACAATCTAACCCCCATCAACTAATCCAAAACCGGCTGCATCTAAAAGACTGCCTACATATCCTCTTGCCCAAGGAATCAAGCCGAACGTAGTTCACCCAAATGGTCGCCAACGGCCTCAACAATCAATATCCTCTTGCCCAAGGAATCAAGCCGAACGTAGTTCACCCAAATGGTCGCCAACGGCCTCAACAATCACGAATATGCAACAAGTTTCGACAATGATCAAACTTGTTGCTCGGAACCACCTTAGTGAGCATATCTACCGGATTATCCTTCGTGTGGACCTTCACTATCTCCACATCTCCATCTTCAAGAACATCCCGAACAAAGTGATAACGAACGTCAATGTGCTTCGTCCTCGCATGAAAAACCTGATTCTTCGCCAAATAGATGGCACTCATGCTATCATAATAAATAGTGACGGACCGCTGCGATATACCAAGTTCCTCCAAAAGTCCTCGAAGCCAAATAGCCTCCTTCACAGCCTCTGTAATCGCCATATACTCTGCCTCCGTCATAGACAAAGCCACCATGGACTGTAAGGTGCATCTTCAACACACCGGCGTACGGGTCAAAGTAAACACATACCCAGTCATAGACCGGCGCTTATCCAAATCTCCGGCATAGTCTGAATCAACATAGCCAATGTACAACTTCCCACCTGTAGTGTCCCGCTCATAAACTAAACCAACATTGAGTGTACATCGAATGTACCTCAAAATCCATTTCACGGCATCCCAATGACCCACTCCTGGATCGTGCATGTATCTTGAAACCATGCTTACCGCCTGTGATAAATCTGGTCTCGTACATACCATCACGTACATCAAGTTCCCAAGCGCGCTTTCATATGGAGTCTTCAACATCAACTCACGATCTTCAACTGATTTTGGTGAAAGACCAGCTGAAAGCTTTAAATGGGCTCCCAAAGGTACACCAACTGTCTTCATATCCATGCTAACATGGAATCACTGTAGAACTTTTTTCAAATAAGCTATCTGTGTCAAACAAATTCTGCCCATCTTCTTATCTCTGCCGATCTCCATCCCTAAAATGCACTTCACCGCACCCAAATCCTTCATCTCAAACTCCTTTGAAAGCTGTGCCTTTAACTCATCTATAACAGATCTGAAAATAGAGGCAACCAACATGTCATCGACATAAAGTAATAAATAGATATACGCACCTCCTTTCAACTTACGAAAATATACGCAAGGATCAAACTGGCTCCTAGTGTACGAATGACCAATCATAAAACCATCGAATCGCCTATACCATCGTCGAGGATACTGCTTCAAACCGTATAGCGATTTCTTCAATCTGCAAACTAATTTTTCCTTCCCTGCAGCTCGGAATCCTCTTCAATCTGCAAACTAATTTTTCCTTCCCTGCAGCTCGGAATCCCAATGGCTGAGTCATATATATTTTTTCATCAAGCCCTGCAGCTCGGAATCCCAATGGCTGAGTCATATATATTTTTTCATCAAGATCACCATGAAGAAATACTATCTTCACATCTAACTGATCTAACTCCAAACCATACTGTGCCACCCAAGCTAGCAAAATCCGAATCGAAGAGTGCTTCACCACTGGAGAGAAAACCTCATTATAGTCAATACATTCCTCCTGTGCATAGCCCTTCGCAACCAACCTAGCTTTGAACCTCAATAGAGTGCCCTCAATGCCCTCCTTCTTCGTGTATACCCACTTGTAACCAATTATCTTCTGTCCCTTTGGAAGCTCAACAAGCTCCCATGTATAGTTCTTATGAAGAGATTCCATCTCCTCCTGCATAGCCTTGGAAGCTCAACAAGCTCCCATGTATAGTTCTTATGAAGAGATTCCATCTCCTCCTGCATAGCCACCTGCCACGAATCGGTCTCCGAACTCTGCTCGGCCTGTCTGAATGTAGTAGGTACCAACTCATCGATACTCTCCACCGGAAGTGCATACGCCACTGTGTCGGCATACCGTGCTGGCATCTGTATATTTCTCCTCTGTCTCCTAACAGCAATAGAATCCTAAACCTGAGCCGTCGGTCCCTGATCCTGCACATCAGTACCCATACCCTCCGTGTCACCGTCGTGTTCGTCTGGCGTCACCTCAGTCGGCACTCTAATGGATACTGTACCATCTGGACAATATGGAGCTGCATCGATCTCCACCACCTACGATATCTCCTCTGTCGGGTCGCTCTCCACCTGATGAGAGCTGGGAAGCTTCAAGATAGAAGCCTCATCAAACGTGACGTCTCTACTCAACACAATCTTTCTATCAACTGGATCCCATAGCTTGTATCCCTTGACACCACGCTTGAATCCTACAAATATAGCATTCCTAGCTCGAGGTTCCAATTTATCTATTCTCACATGATAAAATGCAGGGCACCCAAATACCTTGAGCTGGTTATAATCATGTGCTGGCTCTCCCGACCACATCTCTATAGGGGTCTTCCCCTCAATAGTAGATGAATGTAGCCTATTAATAAGGTAGCTCGCATATGTAAGTACCTCAGCCCAAAAGATCTTTTCCAAACCACTCTGCGACAAAAAGCATCGGATCTTCTCCAATAAAGACCGATTCAACCTCTCTGCCACTCCATTTTGCTGCGGTGTATGACTAACCATGAAGTGTCTCTCTATGCCCTCGTCTCGACATAGCTGCTGAAAGGGGTCTGAAGTATATTAACCACCGTTGTTGGATCGTAACGTCTTGATCTTTCTCCCAGTCTGCAGTTCCAATCTCTTCTTCCACTCCACGAATAAATCTAGGACTTCATTCTTATGTTTTATGGTGTACACCCAACAACGCCTAGAATAGTTATTAACGAACGTGACGAACCAATGTCGATCACCACGTGATGCAATCTTGGTGGGACCCTAAACATCTGTGTGCACGTAGTCCAAGATGCCCCTCGTCCTATGAATAGCAGTCCCGAACTTCACCTTCGTTTTCTTGTCAAGAACACAGTGCTCACAGAACTCCACTTTACCACTCTTGGCTCCCTTCAATATCCCCTGCTTGCACAGCGCCTGCAGTGACTTTTCGCCTGTGTGCCCTAACATATAATGCCAAAGCCTGCTCATGTCCGTCTCTAAAATAGCTGAAGCAACCTAGCCAATCTCGGTGCTCCCCTTAAGATAGTATAAATTTCGACTGCGGACTCCCTTCATTATCACCAAAGATCCCTTAGTAACATTCGCTACAGCATTTTCAAACCTCACCTTGAATCCCTTCGCCTCCAAAGCTCCAACTGAGATAAGATTCTTCTTCAGCTAAGAAACGAATCTCACCTCCTTCAATTCAAGGACTACTCCATCGTGCATCCGAATCCTCACGGTACCTATCCCACAAATACCACAGGATTGATCATTTCCCATGACAACAACACCCCCATCAAGTCTCTCGAACAATGCAAACCAATCTCGCCTAGGGGTCACATGCTAAGTAGTGCCGGAATCAAGCATCCAATCTGATGCATCCACATGGTTCACCTCCGAAGTAACCAGTAGAGAAAAGCACGAATCATCGGAATCATCGCCTTTCGTAATATTCACCTCATTGGCCTTCGGGCACTTTTTCTTGCTATTCTCTTTCTCCTTGAGCTTTAGGCAGTCTCTCTTCCAATATCTCTGCTCCTTGCAGAATGCACATTGGTTCTTTGCTAATTGGTGGCGGCTTCTTGACTTTGACCTCCCTCTATTACCACCTTTCGGATATGGACTTCTACCTCTCGTCGACAAAGTCTCTCTTGAAGTACTAACGTGAGAAGTCTTCTTATTATTCCTCCTCAAATCGTAGTTCGTCAAAGCGGTAGTAACTTCACTATAGCTGATAGAAGATCTCCCATTCAACAGAGTGAGCACAAAGGTGTCATACTCCTCATCCGGTAAGGAGCCCAATAAGATAATTGCCTTGTACTCATCCGAAATCTTCTCATCAACATTTGCCAAGTCCGACAACAACTTAGTATAGTTGTTCACATGCGCCGCTAGTGAGGTGCCTCTGGACATCTGAAATCTGAAGAGTCTTCGCAGCAAGTGCAACCTGTTCTCAACACTCTTCGTGAGATACTTATTGTTGTGAAGAGTCTTCGCAGCAAGTGCAACCTGTTCTCAACACTCTTCGTGAGATACTTATTGTTTAGAATTTCCCACATCTTCATTGCAGACGTCACCCCAATCACATCATATTTTAGTTCCTGTTCCAAGCAGGACCTGATCACCCCACACGCGTTCCTATTCATCTTTTCCCATATCGCCTCATTATATTTAGGTGGTCTCTCGTAGACCATGATGGTCTCTTCCAAATTCTAAGCATTGAGCGCATCCTGTAGGTCGCTCATCCACAACCCAAAGTTGATTTTACCGTCATACTTCACGACACTAATCTTAGTGTTCTGAAAACCAAATTGTATTATACTCACCATCGACTTGCCGCTTTCACCTTTTTTCTCCCATTGCAAACTAACTCCAAATTGTAGAGAAAGAACAAATTTGATAGAAATTAGGAACCACTCAACTGAACCCTAGATCAGATTCTAAATAGATCTCCTATCCACACGAGGAAAGCAAAATCTCCAACGTCAACTCCTAATGCTATCACCACCGAAGCCTAGAACTCTAAGAACCAAGCTTCACACAAGAATCTTCCTCCACCAAACTCCAAAACCCTAGATCTAAAATCTAGGTTCATCAACATTTGCCAAGTCCGACAACAACTTAGTATAGTTGTTCACATGCGCCGCTAGTGAGGTGCCTCTGGACATCTAAAATCTGAAGAGTCTTCGCAGCAAGTGCAACCTGTTCTCAACACTCTTCGTGAGATACTTATTGTTTAGAATTTTCCACATCTTCATTGCAGACGTCACCCCAATCACATCATATTTTAGTTCCTGTTCCAAGCAGGACCTGATCACCCCATACACGTTCCTATTCATCTTTTTCCATATCGCCTCATCATATTTAGGTGGCCTCTCATAGACCATGATGGTCTCTTCCAAATTCTAAGCATTGAGCGCATCTTGTACGTCGCTCATCCACAACCCAAAATTGATTTTGCCGTCATACTTCACCACACTAATCTTAGTATTCTGAAAACCAACTTGTATTGTACTCGCCATCGACTTGCTGCTTTCACCTTTTTTCTCCCATTGCAAACTAACTCTAAATTATAGAGAAAGAACAAATTTGATAGAAATTAGGAACCACCCAACTGAACCATAGATCGGATTCTAAATAGATCTCCTATCCACACGAGGAAAGCGAAATCTCCAACGACAACTCCTAATACTATCACCACCGAAGCCTAAAACTCTAAGAACCAAGCTTCATACAAGAATCTTCCTCCACCAAACTCCAAAACCCTAGATCTAAAATCTGGGCTCTGATACCACTTGTTGCGCGCAGCAAAAATTTCGGCAGCACTTCGGTAGCACAACAAGAGAGTCAGGTCGTAATAGGAAATCCTGTTTCACAAAGAAAACAAAAACCCTAAACAAAATATCTCAACCAAGTGAGATATCAGCTCTTTCTCTCATCAGTTCTAGGACTGACCTGTCGAGGGAACCTAAAAGCTATTACAAATCACACAAATAGCGAGACAACCAATTTTACATGGTTCGACAAATAGTCTACGTCCACGGGGCAAGGAGAGGGGAGATCTACTATTAGAGGGAGAGAATATAACTAGGGTTTATAATCACTCAATCTAAACCCTCACACAAGAATCTCAAGCCTCTCACAAAATAACTCCCTCAAAGGGATGAACAAAACCCTAAAAAGCCTCTGCTTTTCTTCCCTTTCTCTTGCTGTGATTTTTCTGTTTCGCAGCCGCAATTAATAAAAAACCAAAAAATCCTTGCGTACAGCCCTAGGAGAATTGCACGAAGGTATTTATAAAGCTCACATGGGTCTTCAGGTGGGCCTTTCACTTTGTCCGCTAGGCGAAACCAATTCACGCGTTTACTTCTCCATGCGCTTCTCTTTGCCCACTGATCTAATCTCGTGGTCCCCCCACGTGCTCACATATTTATTTCATTTATTTTAGTTTTCTTTGTTTTGCTAATCTCTTAGTACTGTTGGATATACGTTATTCTAATACATTTTTTTTAAAATCACGATTCTAGTTATCTTCCAAATGGTGAGTAAATTGGTTCTAAGTGAGTTGGCAAAGATCAATAAATTTAATGGTAACAAGTACGATACACGGTACAGAAAATTATATGTGATCTTATACATGAAAGTATAGACGATATGTCGTCGAAACTAGTGCTTCTACTTTAACTAATACCTCCACTGTTGAGGAGAAGAAGGAGTTTGAGGAATGAAAGTTGAAAGACAAAAATGCAAAAAGCTTTATGCTAATGTTCATGAAAGATAATTTAATTTGGTTAAAATTTTTGAAACTCGTAAAGCTTCCATCGATAAGTGGTAAATTAATAAAAGATAAATACAACACTGTCTCGGAAGTTAATATTCAACTTCTCATATGCAAGAGAGACAATGTTATAGGACATATAAACAGAATAATTGTCATGGCTATAAACTTATCTATTATTAAAACCAAAATCCAAGAAACAATGCAAGTGACAACTATATTGAATAGTCTATCACCTTTTCTTACTGTAGCTACCACTACATTAAAAATAAAACCTACCATTAAATCTGTTACAGATTTGCCAATGCACTTAACTATAGAACAAGATTTAATAGCCAGTATGAAGGAATCAGAACTAAATATGGTGCAACAGAAAATAAACCATGTGTACCAGAGGCAACAAATTGAAAGAAATGGAAATTCCAGACCTAATAAACAACAACCTACAGGTCCAAAATCTCATCAATTTAAGAAGAAGGTATCCCGTAGAGACAACTACACTTGTGAAAATTTTAAACATTTCAGATCCAATTGTCCACAAAGAAAAATGTATGAGAGTAAGGTAGGCTACAAGCCAGGAAGTGCTAGCAAGAGAGAATTTGTCGGCGTAACAGAGTGCAATGCTGTGATGACAGACATTAATAGTTGGTGGATCGACTCCGATGTGACTAAACATATTGCAAAGAATAAGAATGAAGTCACAAAATTCACCAAGTTGAAGAAAGGATAACGGTGGATCTATATGGGAAACAATATCTATCTCGATGTATAAGGTATTGATTCGTATAGATTGAATCTTAGGGATAGCATTCTCGTCCTCAAAGATATGTTCCATGCGCTCGGAATTAATTCAGGGCAATCTGATCTTTATTCCCAGCTTGATAAAGAAAGGACTGAAAATTAGGTTTACAATAACTGGGTTTCTATAAGGAAAAATAAAAAAGTGTATGCTATGAAAAAATATGTACCCAAGCATGAATTGTGCATCCTTCCAGTAGTTTATAATAATTCTGGTTATAAAACTTTGATTTAAACTACATGTCATGTTATATTTTTAAATTTGAATTGTAGCATTCTAGACTAAGACATACTATTTTTTCAAAAATATATCAGATTACGAAAATGAACTTATTATTTGGATCGTCTAATGTTCAATTGGCACTATGTAAATATTATTTAACTGGTAAAATGACTAGGAAATATTTTATTGGCAGACAGAGAGCAATGAATTTTTAAGGTTGATATACTCAGATATTTGTGGTCCCTTATTTGCTACAGCTCATTATAATAAATAATATTTTATTACCTACATAGATGATTATTCTAAGTTTACATATGTCTATCTTATCTTTAAAAAAATTAAAATTTTTTGAAATGTTTTAAGAGATATAAGACAGAAGAAGTTGTAAACTAACTTGGAAGGAATATCAAAATATTGAGATCTGAGAGGTCGAGAATATAACTCCAAATAATTTAAGAGTTATTATATTCAGCATAAAATTAAAAGGCATACAACAATATTGTATATGCCACAACAGAATGATGTAGCTGAAAGAAAGAATAGAGTATTACTGAATGTAGTTAGATGCCTGTTATCTCATTTAGAACTCTCCAAAAAATTTTGAGGAGAAATATTATGAACTGCAAACTATATTTCAAATAAAGTTCCCACCAAATCAGTTGCATCTACACATTAATTATAAGTTATGAACTGGGATGAAATTAGATTTGAGTCATCTTAGAAAATGGAGATGTAAAGCACATGTTCTCATTCCGAGTCAACTTAGAGATTAGTTGGATTTTAGAACATTGAAGTGTAGATTCATAGTGCTTTTAGAAGAATCAAAATGTTATAGGTTCCATAATGAAGAAAGAGGGGTCTTTAAAAGTAGAAATGTCGCATTTCTAGAGAATCTAGAGGAAGAGAAACAAGTTTAAGAGGAAACAAAACTTCTAACTGTAATAGATGATTATTACATCCTACTAGTGATCCTAATATTATGAATGAATCCAACCTTGAAAATAATGAAACACTTATGAAAAACGATGAATCTCAAAATATAGGTGTTTTAGGAAAAATGTCAAGAACATAACCTGTATGGATGGATGATTTCTATTTGTATTCACGTGAACCATCTTGTTTCTTAGTAGATGCAAATATAGAAGAATGGGGTCTCTTAAACTTCGTTGATATGATAAAATTGCATGAATTAGATTTGTGGCTAGAAGCCATGAGAGAAAAACTTGATTTTATAGAAAAGAATTTGGAATCTAAATAATCTATTAAAAATAGAAAAATCATAGGATGCAAATGGCTGCTAAAAAAACACGGTGTTGATGGATCTATTGATAAATTCAAAATACGGTTAGTTGCTAAGGGTAACTACGAGAAGGCAGAAATATATTTTTAGGAGATGCATTTTCTTATAGCTAAATTTGCATCCATTACAATTATTTTGGCTATAGTTGCATATATTGATTTGGGATTATTCCAAATGGACGTTAAAATAGTGTTCCTCAATGGAGAGCTGAAAGAAGTGACACATATGCAATAATCTAAATGTTTTTAGGTAAAAAAATAGGAATATAAAGTTTACAAGTTAATAAAATCCCTATATGATTTAAAACAATCTTCTAGATAATGGTATCCCAAGTTTCATGATGCAATCACTAAACTTAGATTTGGTTAGAACAAATTAGACAATTACACATATATCTTGAAAATTTGGAGCAAGTTTACTATATTATCTTTATATGTGGATGATATATTACTCGTCGGAAATGGCATGGAAATATTGAACAAAACCAAGTCATATCTCAGTGAAAAGTTTGAGATGAAAGACATGGGAAATGCATCATATATTCTTGAAATTCAAATAATCTGAGATAGAAAGTCTAGAATGTTAAGTTTAATCCAAGAAAAATATTTAAAATCAGTAAAAGATCTAGAATGGAGAATTCTAATACTGCACCAACTCCGTTAGTTATGCAAAATAGATTGTGTAAAGACCAAAGTCATGGAGAAGGGCATAAACAATCAGATATTCCTTATGCTCAAGTAGCGTGAAGCTTGATGTATGCAATGTTGTGCACTAGACATGATTTAGCTTATGTTGCAAGTTTGGTTAGCCCGTATCAAAGTAATCGAGGACCATTGGGAAACTTTTAAAAGGATTATGAAGTAGATCAGAGGCACATTGATTCATAAATTGTTCTAGTGTGTGAGTTTGCTTGAAGTTCTCGGTTACTCTGATGCTGATTTTGGAGGTGGCAAAGATGATGGAAAGTCTACTTCAAGACCCTTATTCATCTTTGGGGGAGGAGGCGTTTCTTGGAGCAACAAGAAATAAAGGAGTATTGCTAGCTACATACAAGATGTCGAATATGTAGCTTGCAATATTGTAACTGCACGTGTTATTTGGATGAGATGGTTTTTAATTGACCTAGATCTCAATTTGTTAGAAGAGACCTGTTGACAATTATTATGATAATCAAACAGCAATTAGCCTGATCAATAGGGGAGTGAATAGTTCCAAATGAAGACACATTGAAATCCAGTAGCACTACATTCGAGATATTGTAGAAAAGAGAGAGATTAAAGTGACTTACATCGCTAACACAGATTTGATTGTTGATTCTTTGACAGAAAGAATACCAGCAGATCTTTTATGAAATATTTGAGTTTGACGGGACGCAGAAATAAATAAGTCCAAGTAAATTTCATGAATAATGAAATGAGAATTATTTTTTTCGGATAGTGAGAGTAATGGTAAGTATAAAGACATGCGCCGCTAGTGAGGTGCCTCTGGACATCTAAAATCTGAAGAGTCTTCGCAGCAAGTGCAACCTGTTCTCAACACTCTTCGTGAGATACTTATTGAGATCTAAAATCTAGGTTCATCAACATTTGCCAAGTCCGACAACAACTTAGTATAGTTGTTCACATGCGCCGCTAGTGAGGTGCCTCTGGACATCTAAAATCTGAAGAGTCTTCGCAGCAAGTGCAACCTGTTCTCAACACTCTTCGTGAGATACTTATTGTTTAGAATTTTCCACATCTTCATTGCAGACGTCACCCCAATCACATCATATTTCAGCTCCTGTTCCAAACAGGACCTGATCACCCCACATGTGTTCCTATTCACCTTCTCCCATATCTCCTCATCATATTTAAAATTGATTTTGCCGTCATACTTCACCACACTAATCTTAGTATTCTGAAAACCAACTTGTATTGTACTCGCCATCGACTTGCTGCTTTCACCTTTTTTCTCCCATTGCAAACTAACTCTAAATTATAGAGAAAGAACAAATTTGATAGAAATTAGGAACCACCCAACTGAACCATAGATTGGATTCCAAATAGAACTCCTAACCACACGAGGAAAGCGAGATCTAGAAATTAGGAACCACCCAACTGAACCCTAGATCGGATTCCAAATAGATCTCCTATCCACACGAGGAAAGCGAAATCTCCAACGACAACTCCTAATACTATCACCACCGAAGCCTAAAACTCTAAGAACCAAGCTTCATACAAGAATCTTCCTCCACCAAACTCCAAAACCCTAGATCTAAAATCTGGGCTCTGATACCACTTGTTGCGCGCAGCAAAAATTTCGGCAGCACTTCGGTAGCACAACAAGAGAGTCAGGTCGTAATAGGAAATCCTGTTTCACAAAGAAAACAAAAACCTTAAACAAAATATCTCAACCAAGTGAGATATCAGCTCTTTCTCTCATCAGTTCTAGGACTGACCTGTCGAGGGAACCTAAAAGCTATTACAAATCACACAAATAGCGAGACAACCAATTTTACATGGTTCGACAAATAGTCTACGTCCACGGGGCAAGGAGAGGGGAGATCTACTATTAGAGGGAGAGAATATAACTAGGGTTTATAATCACTCAATCTAAACCCTCACACAAGAATCTCAAGCCTCTCACAAAATAACTCCCTCAAAGGGATGAACAAAACCCTAAAAAGCCTCTGCTTTTCTTCCCTTTCTCTTGCTGTGATTTTTCTGTTTCGCAGCCGCAATTAATAAAAAACCAAAAAATCCTTGCGTACAGCCCTAGGAGAATTGCACGAAGGTATTTATAAAGCTCACATGGGTCTTCAGGTGGGCCTTTCACTTTGTCCGCTAGGCGAAACCAATTCACGCGTTTACTTCTCCATGCGCTTCTCTTTGCCCACTGATCTAATCTCGTGGTCCCCCCACGTGCTCACATATTTATTTCATTTATTTTAGTTTTCTTTGTTTTGCTAATCTCTTAGTACTGTTGGATATACGTTATTCTAATACATTTTTTTTAAAATCACGATTCTAGTTATCTTCCAAATGGTGAGTAAATTGGTTCTAAGTGAGTTGGCAAAGATCAATAAATTTAATGGTAACAAGTACGATACACGGTACAGAAAATTATATGTGATCTTATACATGAAAGTATAGACGATATGTCGTCGAAACTAGTGCTTCTACTTTAACTAATACCTCCACTGTTGAGGAGAAGAAGGAGTTTGAGGAATGAAAGTTGAAAGACAAAAATGCAAAAAGCTTTATGCTAATGTTCATGAAAGATAATTTAATTTGGTTAAAATTTTTGAAACTCGTAAAGCTTCCATCGATAAGTGGTAAATTAATAAAAGATAAATACAACACTGTCTCGGAAGTTAATATTCAACTTCTCATATGCAAGAGAGACAATGTTATAGGACATATAAACAGAATAATTGTCATGGCTATAAACTTATCTATTATTAAAACCAAAATCCAAGAAACAATGCAAGTGACAACTATATTGAATAGTCTATCACCTTTTCTTACTGTAGCTACCACTACATTAAAAATAAAACCTACCATTAAATCTGTTACAGATTTGCCAATGCACTTAACTATAGAACAAGATTTAATAGCCAGTATGAAGGAATCAGAACTAAATATGGTGCAACAGAAAATAAACCATGTGTACCAGAGGCAACAAATTGAAAGAAATGGAAATTCCAGACCTAATAAACAACAACCTACAGGTCCAAAATCTCATCAATTTAAGAAGAAGGTATCCCGTAGAGACAACTACACTTGTGAAAATTTTAAACATTTCAGATCCAATTGTCCACAAAGAAAAATGTATGAGAGTAAGGTAGGCTACAAGCCAGGAAGTGCTAGCAAGAGAGAATTTGTCGGCGTAACAGAGTGCAATGCTGTGATGACAGACATTAATAGTTGGTGGATCGACTCCGATGTGACTAAACATATTGCAAAGAATAAGAATGAAGTCACAAAATTCACCAAGTTGAAGAAAGGATAACGGTGGATCTATATGGGAAACAATATCTATCTCGATGTATAAGGTATTGATTCGTATAGATTGAATCTTAGGGATAGCATTCTCGTCCTCAAAGATATGTTCCATGCGCTCGGAATTAATTCAGGGCAATCTGATCTTTATTCCCAGCTTGATAAAGAAAGGACTGAAAATTAGGTTTACAATAACTGGGTTTCTATAAGGAAAAATAAAAAAGTGTATGCTATGAAAAAATATGTACCCAAGCATGAATTGTGCATCCTTCCAGTAGTTTATAATAATTCTGGTTATAAAACTTTGATTTAAACTACATGTCATGTTATATTTTTAAATTTGAATTGTAGCATTCTAGACTAAGACATACTATTTTTTCAAAAATATATCAGATTACGAAAATGAACTTATTATTTGGATCGTCTAATGTTCAATTGGCACTATGTAAATATTATTTAACTGGTAAAATGACTAGGAAATATTTTATTGGCAGACAGAGAGCAATGAATTTTTAAGGTTGATATACTCAGATATTTGTGGTCCCTTATTTGCTACAGCTCATTATAATAAATAATATTTTATTACCTACATAGATGATTATTCTAAGTTTACATATGTCTATCTTATCTTTAAAAAAATTAAAATTTTTTGAAATGTTTTAAGAGATATAAGACAGAAGAAGTTGTAAACTAACTTGGAAGGAATATCAAAATATTGAGATCTGAGAGGTCGAGAATATAACTCCAAATAATTTAAGAGTTATTATATTCAGCATAAAATTAAAAGGCATACAACAATATTGTATATGCCACAACAGAATGATGTAGCTGAAAGAAAGAATAGAGTATTACTGAATGTAGTTAGATGCCTGTTATCTCATTTAGAACTCTCCAAAAAATTTTGAGGAGAAATATTATGAACTGCAAACTATATTTCAAATAAAGTTCCCACCAAATCAGTTGCATCTACACATTAATTATAAGTTATGAACTGGGATGAAATTAGATTTGAGTCATCTTAGAAAATGGAGATGTAAAGCACATGTTCTCATTCCGAGTCAACTTAGAGATTAGTTGGATTTTAGAACATTGAAGTGTAGATTCATAGTGCTTTTAGAAGAATCAAAATGTTATAGGTTCCATAATGAAGAAAGAGGGGTCTTTAAAAGTAGAAATGTCGCATTTCTAGAGAATCTAGAGGAAGAGAAACAAGTTTAAGAGGAAACAAAACTTCTAACTGTAATAGATGATTATTACATCCTACTAGTGATCCTAATATTATGAATGAATCCAACCTTGAAAATAATGAAACACTTATGAAAAACGATGAATCTCAAAATATAGGTGTTTTAGGAAAAATGTCAAGAACATAACCTGTATGGATGGATGATTTCTATTTGTATTCACGTGAACCATCTTGTTTCTTAGTAGATGCAAATATAGAAGAATGGGGTCTCTTAAACTTCGTTGATATGATAAAATTGCATGAATTAGATTTGTGGCTAGAAGCCATGAGAGAAAAACTTGATTTTATAGAAAAGAATTTGGAATCTAAATAATCTATTAAAAATAGAAAAATCATAGGATGCAAATGGCTGCTAAAAAAACACGGTGTTGATGGATCTATTGATAAATTCAAAATACGGTTAGTTGCTAAGGGTAACTACGAGAAGGCAGAAATATATTTTTAGGAGATGCATTTTCTTATAGCTAAATTTGCATCCATTACAATTATTTTGGCTATAGTTGCATATATTGATTTGGGATTATTCCAAATGGACGTTAAAATAGTGTTCCTCAATGGAGAGCTGAAAGAAGTGACACATATGCAATAATCTAAATGTTTTTAGGTAAAAAAATAGGAATATAAAGTTTACAAGTTAATAAAATCCCTATATGATTTAAAACAATCTTCTAGATAATGGTATCCCAAGTTTCATGATGCAATCACTAAACTTAGATTTGGTTAGAACAAATTAGACAATTACACATATATCTTGAAAATTTGGAGCAAGTTTACTATATTATCTTTATATGTGGATGATATATTACTCGTCGGAAATGGCATGGAAATATTGAACAAAACCAAGTCATATCTCAGTGAAAAGTTTGAGATGAAAGACATGGGAAATGCATCATATATTCTTGAAATTCAAATAATCTGAGATAGAAAGTCTAGAATGTTAAGTTTAATCCAAGAAAAATATTTAAAATCAGTAAAAGATCTAGAATGGAGAATTCTAATACTGCACCAACTCCGTTAGTTATGCAAAATAGATTGTGTAAAGACCAAAGTCATGGAGAAGGGCATAAACAATCAGATATTCCTTATGCTCAAGTAGCGTGAAGCTTGATGTATGCAATGTTGTGCACTAGACATGATTTAGCTTATGTTGCAAGTTTGGTTAGCCCGTATCAAAGTAATCGAGGACCATTGGGAAACTTTTAAAAGGATTATGAAGTAGATCAGAGGCACATTGATTCATAAATTGTTCTAGTGTGTGAGTTTGCTTGAAGTTCTCGGTTACTCTGATGCTGATTTTGGAGGTGGCAAAGATGATGGAAAGTCTACTTCAAGACCCTTATTCATCTTTGGGGGAGGAGGCGTTTCTTGGAGCAACAAGAAATAAAGGAGTATTGCTAGCTACATACAAGATGTCGAATATGTAGCTTGCAATATTGTAACTGCACGTGTTATTTGGATGAGATGGTTTTTAATTGACCTAGATCTCAATTTGTTAGAAGAGACCTGTTGACAATTATTATGATAATCAAACAGCAATTAGCCTGATCAATAGGGGAGTGAATAGTTCCAAATGAAGACACATTGAAATCCAGTAGCACTACATTCGAGATATTGTAGAAAAGAGAGAGATTAAAGTGACTTACATCGCTAACACAGATTTGATTGTTGATTCTTTGACAGAAAGAATACCAGCAGATCTTTTATGAAATATTTGAGTTTGACGGGACGCAGAAATAAATAAGTCCAAGTAAATTTCATGAATAATGAAATGAGAATTATTTTTTTCGGATAGTGAGAGTAATGGTAAGTATAAAGCATCTGATCTTGCAGATAGTGGGAGACATATTATCTGGTCAATTTGGCCAAGTGGGAGATGCTAGTAGGATTGACAAATCATTCAAATATTCATGTATTAAACTAAGAGAAAAGTGGTCATTAAGTGGATATTAATGAAGAATTAATAGGCCCTTAACGCGTTTTAATTTGGGCTATTAAATGGCTTTTATTTTGTGATTAATGAGAATTATTTGGAGGCTGAGTTGGGGGTGGAGATGATTGGGTGAAGAAAGCCTCATAAATAAATTGAGGTAGGGCTGGATTGGTAGGTATACCAATTACATTTTCCTAGTAACATGTACCAACCAATATATAATTGGTAGGAAAAATTTACCATTTCTACCAACCATTAACGTTGGTATACCAACTACTTGGTACGGTTGGTACTCGGTTGGTACGGTTGGTAATGAGCTTCTACCTATTCTCTAGAAGAAAAGAACATACAAATGTTTTCTTCACCTTTTGCATTCCTGGATACAAAGCTTAAATTATGGACATATTATTCTAAGATTCTGAATATCGATATGCAAGCATCCATACCAAAGAAAATCAATTCTTGCAATAGAAGCTACTGCAGTTTTCCACGGATTGACTAACCTCACGGGCGACTTCCTCAGCATGGCACTCTCGGTTCGCGTGAGTCTGCTCGGCGATCTACTTGTGACGCTGGTTAGGTTAAGAGAGAGGATGCCATGGCTTTTGGTTCAGAAACGAGTGGCTCTACGCTGTACCCGACTTTGTCCTGTAATCGACCTCGCCGGAGCCGACGACGCCCTTGTCGGAGTTCTTCTTTCCTAGTCGGAGACCGCCGCCGCCGCCCTCGTCCATTTTTTATCGGAGATTTGAGAGAACTGAGCAGGGTTAGGTATTGGGAAGACTGGATAAAGAGAGAAACTTCCGTGGAGACGGGTTGGATTTGGATCTGGTCGGATAATTTGAGAGAACTGAGACTGAGAGTGGGAGGCTGAGAGAGATTAGATTAGGGTTAAAAAAATCAATGGTTGAGATTTATCTTCCCTAAATCTATGGTTGAGATTTAAGGATATATATATAATTTATATATTAAATAATTTAATATAATATAAGTTGGTAGGTACGGTATACCACGGTAGAGGAAAAATGTGTACCACCTACCGTACCATGTTTTGAAGCTGGTACGGTATACTGTACCATGTACCATGTACCGATTTGATGGTATACCAACGTATTTGGTACGGTTGGTACATGAATTGGTTGGAATGGAATTGTGTACCATTGCCAGCCCTAAATTGAGGTGTTCTTTGAGAATAGAAGATAGGTAATAAAGAAAGAAGAACCCTCTTTACCAGAGCCCCGAAAATAACCAATCCCCTCCCCTCCTCAAAAAGTAACAGTTATGACCAAAGACGGACCTAAGAGCATCTCCAACAGCTTCCCCATCTTCTTGAAATACTCAATTTTAGGGAACATAGAGCTTTTTTTTGGTCCAACAGATTCCCCATCTCATTCCCCAAAATAGGGAAGAAGGAGAAAAAATAGGGAGCCTTCCCCAAATCTGCAGCATTCTCAAAATTTTTGGGGAGAACTTTATTATTGTAATAAATGCAATTTTTTAAAATGGGGAAGCTGTTGGAGTTGGAGCAAAAATAATTTGGAGAATATGACTTTTGTTTCTCCATTTTGGAGAAAATTTTGGGGAAGCTGTTGGAGACCTCCGACTAGCTAGGCAAAGGTGAAGGAGAGGAGATTAACCATCAACGATTAAAATAAAAATTCAACACAGAAGATAATTAAATCCGACTACCTAGGCAAAGGTGAAAGAGAGGAGTCTAATCATCAACGATTAAAATATAAATTCAACACAGAAGATAAGTTGACGATGGACGCACAGAGGTTGACAGATATAACCGAGTTATTTGTGCGCGAAGATGCTCAGCAAATTTGACGTCAACAACGCAAAGCAGGGCTACAGTTTGGCAAGGACGAAACGAGAGATCTCATGTGCTACCGGTGCTTGATGACCCTGGGAAAAAAAGATGTTAAGAAGGACGATGGGCTTCTGGTGAAGTTCATTGACTCGGGGAATCGCGGATACTCTCTTGAAGTTGAAGTATTGGCAATCGAGGAAGAGATACGTGTTTACAATTTGTTGGTTTTGGAAGTGTGAAGATCGAAACCTGAAGAAGAAATCAAAGAAGCAGAAAAGCCCCGATCGGTTGACCGACAGGCTTGAGTCGGCAGCGGTCGACCGTATATTAAGCCTTATTATCATCGAGCCTAGAGTTCGCTTCTCGTCGTCATCTACAATCATATCCTACCGCCCCGACGCGAATCCAAGAAACTTACAGGAGTTTTGGGTCGGTCGACCGATTGCATTGAGCTGCGTCGACCGACAACATGCACGAGAACTAGGGCTGTCCATTTACCGGCCGAGCCCGGCCCGGCCGTCCTCGGCCCGGAAAACCGGCCAGGGCGGGTTCCGGGGCCCGGGTCCGGGTGGCCTCAGCCGACGCCCGGCCCGGCCCGGTACAGTGCGCCGCGGGTCAACGCCCGGGCCGGGCAGCCCGGGACCGAGCGGCCCGCGCCCGGGTGGCAACGGTCACCAGTGGGTGACCGTTGCCCGGAATTAGGCCGGGCCGGCCCGGCCGGCCCGGCCCGGCCACAACGGTCACCATGGTGACCGTTGTGTGAAAACGGACCGGGCCGGGCCGGGCTGGCCCGGCCCGCCGGCCACAACGGTCACCAAAGGTGACCGTTGTGGCCAAAACGACCGGCCCGGCCGGGCCGCGGCCGGGTGGCCCGGCCCGGCCGGCCAACAACGGTCACCAAGGTGACCTTGTGGCCAAAACGACCGGCCCGGGCCGGGCCGGCCGGCCCGGCCCGGATTCAACGGTCACATAAGTGACCGTTGTGGCCTGCCCCGGGCCGGTTACAAGCTCGCCCGGTAACAACGGTCAGATTGGCCCTTTGACCGTTTTGCCCTCAAAAACGGTCAAAAAACGGCTATTTTGTGAGGTTATTTTGGTCATTTACCTAGGGGGCTGGTTCTATAAATAGAGGGGGGTTTTTATTTGTTTTCTTCACACCAAAAACTCATCTCTTCTCTCTTATACTCTTATACTCTCTCTTATACTCTTATACTCTCTTATTTATACTTTCTAATCCAATCCCCAAATGGCTTCCGGATCTGATTATGAAGAGCAAAACATATCTCCCGATCCTGAATTGAGTCCTCCTACTATGAGTCCTCCTACTATGAGTCCTCCTACCGAAGTTAATCTCGAATCCGGTGGCGACGAATCTGCACCAA
The DNA here is from genome assembly GCF_001876935.1 of Asparagus officinalis. Lineage (NCBI taxonomy): Eukaryota > Viridiplantae > Streptophyta > Magnoliopsida > Asparagales > Asparagaceae > Asparagus > Asparagus officinalis. Next base: position 8,270,917 of record NC_033795.1, on the reverse strand, counting down.
GAGCTCCTAAACGGCCAAGATCCGATGTGTGGAATTTTTACGAGAAGATCGACGTCACCAAGGATGAACACGGTAGGATCCTCACCCAGAAGGCTAAGTGTGCTTTGTGCGGCAAGATTTTTCAAGCTCATCATAAGAGCGGCACCAACCACCTCAAACGCCATTTAGATAAACACAACAAAGGCCAGACTCCTCAAGGTGATATCCGACAATCTATGATTTCTCAATCCTCCTCTTCTGGTAGTCTCGGTAGTTGGAACTATGACGCTGCCAGAGCCAGGAAATGCGTAATCAGGTTTATCATTCTTAAAAACCTTCCTTTTAAATTAGTAGAAGATGATGAATTTGAAGATATGTTTAGAGATGGTTTTTATCCTGCATTTAAAAAAATTTCTCGTCAAACCTGTCAACGTGATATTTTAAAATATTATCAACAGGAACAAGAAAAAATAATTTCTTATTTTAAAAATTTAAACTGTAAATTTTCTTTAACTTCTGATATTTGGACATCTAGAGCACAAACTGGATATTTATGTATCACAGCACACTGGATTGATGAAAATTGGCAAATGTTTAAAAGAGTTGTTTCTTTTATTGCAATAGAAGAGTCACATACTGGTGCTAATGTTGCAAATTTAATAATTGAAGAACTTATGAAATTAGAAATTTCACAAAGAATATTTTCTCTTTCACTAGATAATGCAAGTAATAACAATGTAGCTGTTGATTTTATCAGATCATCTTTATCATTGCCATGTCATGGTGATCTTTTTCATATTAGGTGCATCTGTCATATTTTAAATTTAATTGTTCAAAGTGCATTTACTGAAATTAAACCCATGATAGAAAAGGTTAGAACAGTTGCTTACATGCATAGTGCTTCTGAACAAAGACTTAAAAGATGGAAACAATTTTGTAAAAGAAAAAATGTAAAGCCTAGACTAATTCCAAAAGATGTTGACCATAGGTGGAATTCCACATATGCAATGTTAAGTGTAGCAATAGAATATAAAGACATTATAACTGATTTTATAAACTATTATGCTTCTAGTTCTAGTTCTGGTAGCACTTATGGAATAACTGAAGATGAATGGACAGTTATATGTAATTTAAATGAAATGTTACAAGTTTTTTATGATGCTACAATGTTATTATCTGGCTGTTATTATCCAACCATTACTTTAGCTGCTTTACAAATTTTAAATATTCAAAATTTTTTTGATAAATATCGTTTGGATGCTACTTTTGGACCTATGGTTTTTGAAATGGAGAGCAAATTTAATAAGTATTTTAGGCCTATTCCTCATATTTTTGGTTTGGGGGTTCTTATTGATCCATGCTTGAAGGATATTGGCCTTCGAAGTTTGTTACAGTCATTGTATGGTGGACAGGTTATAGACTTAGATGATGGAACCACCCTGGATGCTACTACTCATCATTTACTTATTAAAAATTATTTTCAAACTTTATATGATGAGTATGCAGCTAGACATGGTGTAGCTGCACAACAGTCTGCAGCTTCGGTTTCTTCGAGCTCATCCCGAGCCCGAGGTAAAAGTGTAAGTTTTGATAGGTATGCAATGGTAGCCGAGCTAACTGGTGGATCTGGACTTGGATCGTCATCATCGGAGGTTTCTGAAATAGATGAATATTTTTCTGCTTCTTTAGTTAGATGTCAAGGAAATGCTTTAGATATTTTGCAATGGTGGAAAGTATATGGATCAGTTTCATATCCTATACTTTCCACCATGGTTCGTGACTTACTAACAGTGCAGGTTTCGACGGTAGCTTCGGAATCCGCCTTCAGCACAGCAGGTCGTTTGATCGACGATCACAGGACATGCTTGGATCCATATACTGTACAAGCGGTGATGTGCCTACAAGATTGGTGGAGGTACGAGAAGCGAACGCAAGGCATCGATCGGATGGCTGGAATTGAAGATAAATTTGAAGAATTGGGACTAGCAGATAGATATAAAGAATAGATTGTAGTTTTTATATCTTAGCTTACAATTTGTAAAGAATTATTTTGGAAATAATTGCAAATGATAGTGATATAGGTGAGTAGGTGCCAACCTAGTTGGGATTTACTTATCTATTGTGATGCGATTAATTCCAAAATAAATTTGTACTTGTAATTTGTAACCGATTTATCAATTATTAATAAAGAATATGTTTTTATCATTTCTTATTTGTAATTTATGTCATTTTAAGTAATTAATAAAATTATTGTTTTTGTTATTTTTCTTGTCTTTTTTTTATAATTTATAAGTTAAATAACATTAAAAAATTTTGGAAAAAAATAAAAAAAATAAAAAAAACCCGGGCCAGCCCGGAACCCGGCCCGGTCGGGCCCGGGCCCGGGCCCGGACCCGGCCCGGTGTACCCGGGTCCGGGTCTGGGTCCGGGTCCCGGTTTTGCCCGGCCCGGGCCCCGATTTCCGGGCCGGGCCGGGCCGGGCCGGCCCGGATGGACAGGCCTAACGAGAACCCTCTAAGAAACAGACGTTCTGGCCGGTCGACCACGCCATTGCACCGGTCGACCGACGTCGGGTTTTCCGGTTTCCTAATTAGAAATTGGAATGAACAAATTAAGCGCAAGAGCTAGAATGCATGATGAAGATGAAGACAGGAAAGAAAAGAGAATAAATAAATTTATTCAACTTTTTTTTTCAGATTATAAACTTTGAGATAATTGATAGTATTTGTAATGCTAGTTGATAAAAATTGCTGCTAACTCATCGTCTAATACAAAATTTCCTAGAAGGTGTAATTGAAGAACGTCTTTCCTTTATGCTGATGATGTTTTAACTTGATGCAATATGTGTTCTGAAATATCATCGCAATTTTGGAGACACTACCCAAAAATCACGCCACAAATAGTTAAATCGCAGATTTTTTTTTTTAACAAAGAAAAACATGCTGCAAAGAGCCACAAAATGGGTGATTTATTTATTCTTTAACCTTAACAATGCAGAGAAATAACCCTATATGAGAAGTTAATGGGCGTTGAGGAATAAAAGCCTGTATTGATGTTGGTTGTACATGCAAGAGTAACATGCCTGAATATTTCAATATTTTCACATTTGTTTTCCGCAATTAAAAAAAAAAAATTTTGCACCAAAAGATTTTGGTGGCTAGAACTTATTCTTTGCTAATTGTGATATGAGAAATTAAGAAGGTTTATATAGAGAGTCTTAGAAGCCAAGTACAACTAGTGCTAACACATTTAGTTTTAGCAGTGGACCGAGTCAAACAACGAGCTACGTCTGGTAGGTTCGAAGACTTACATCATGGTGACGTCCTCATGAATCCCGAGCTTGGCAATATTATAGGTGGCCTAATTGGATTGCTCATAGTTAATTTTGGAATTGTTGAGCACTAATCGTATTTGTTATGACACGATTTATTCTGTGAATGCCATTCTTAATTTGTTCATTCCAATTCTCTAATTTCTCTATTCATGACTCGTTAATGGATTCAGAATTTATTGATTGATTCCTAAGTTGATTAATAAGGCAAACCTTTTAGGATTCTTATTATTTGAAAGAAAAAAAAATTAGTTGATTTCAAATTAGATTGAAATTTGATAATATTAAGTAATTTAATTGCAAGCAATTAAACTTTTAATTGATTAGAAAGGATTCAGTTAGTTTCTAGTTTGACTATCTTTGAAGAATATTTACTAAATTTAATTAATTACTTTCTAACCCGATTAGGAAATTACAGATTCAGCAAAGTTGAACCATGCAATATTATTATTGTTATTAATGTTACTGTTATTGTTATTATAAATATTGCTACTATGTACTGTTCTTTTTCTTCATCTTCATGCTAGATAAATTAAAATTTGATAATTAAATCAAATATCTGTGTAGAAGTATTTAATTAGGATAATATTAATTTATAAAATGATAAAAAGATATATATATGGCGAATTAATATAAACTTTTTCCATTGAATATATAAACTTAATAATTAAACTAATATTTCTAATTATAATTAGAA
>NC_033795.1:8262793-8266900 GCF_001876935.1 Asparagus officinalis | reverse complement strand
CCCCCCCCCCCCCCCCCCCCAAAAAAAAAAAAAAAATAAAATAAAATAAAATAAAAATAAAATAAAATAAAATCTTTCTTTTTGTAATGTTCATTTTGAATCATCATGCTCACACTTGTCCTTCTCATTTCTTTAAAAGACCATGAAGACAAGCGTGAAGCATCTAAAGACCCCTTCGCTTGACGATGCCTATCACCATGCTACACGTGAAAAAGTTCCCAACATCAGAAGACATCATGCTTAAGATTATTCATCATCTATGAAATTAAATAGAAAGCATATATGATGTACTAATGTAGGACGTGACACGCAACATATATATAACCAAGGACAAATTTTCAAAACCAACCTATTTACAAATTTAATAGCAGAAAACAACCTATTTCAGATTTAATTGCAAAAACCGACCTGGTTTCAGCACTGGAGCTGAAACCAGGTCGGTTTTTGAAAATTTTTATCCGAAACTTCACGGGAGTTGAACTCCCGTGAAGTTTCGTAGTTCAAATTTTTTTTTTTGTACTGGGAAACTTCACGGGAGTTCAACTCCCGTGAAGTTTCGAAAGTTTTTTCACAAAAACCGACCTGGTTTCAGCGCCAAGGCTGAAACCAGGTCGGTTTTTGCAATTAAATCTGAAGTGGGTTGTTTTCTGTGATTAAATTTGTAAATAGGTTGGTTTTGAAAATTTGTCCATATAACCAAACACCTAAAAAGTTAGGCCGGACATTTTAGTAGGGATAGGACACCAAATATATACATGCGAGAGGGGACTTAATTACTTGATTTGTTTGACTAGGCCTAAGCTTAGTTTCGTACATTTAGGTGTCTTTTGTAGACAATATTTGTTTGGTATAGGACTCGGCTATGACAATATTTATTGTGATTATGTATGGCAATTTTGTCCACTCCAAAATTAAACCTGGCTTACAAAATAACGAATATGAATATAAATATCCATCACGGATAGCACAAGTATTCTGAGGATTCAATGATAATGCGGTCAACTTCTCCCAGGTTCCTGATTTGATCTCCTAATCCGAAGTATGGTAATGAAAGATGGGACCACCACATCTGAGATTTACTTAATAGAAATTGTTAGAATTGGGGGTGGAAACCTACCTCCGCCGGCGACGAGGAGCTCCGATGAGCTCAGAAATGACGCAGGCAAAACCCCAGTCGAAGACGCGACCCTCGGACGAACGCGACCCTCGGCGAACGCGACCCTCGCGTTGAGCGCCCCGACCATCGCGTCCAGGGGTCCGACCATCGCGTCCAGAAGCTTGACGACCACGTCATTGGCGACGCTCGCGTCCGTTCGAGCGCTGGCGACAGGCTGTCGCCAGCCCACCAAATCCAGGCTATAAAACCCCCTTTGGCCCTAGGGTTTCAGTGCTCCTTCTCTCCCCCCCTTCTCCGATTTCTCTGGCGGCGAAGCCCCAAAACGCAGTCGCGTTTCCAATTAAATCACAGCAGTGATTTCATTCATCTCCAGCTCTCAAATTGTTTTGAGGGGAGATTAAGAAGTGGATTAAAGAAGAGAGAGAAATAGAGAATTAAAGAAGGGTTTTATAAGTGGGTTGTTTAATTATTCTCAAGTGAGATTTGAAAGGGGTTTATTCCCTTTAATTATTAACACTGTAGCAACAGTGTTCATTTGAGAAATCTCAGTTTAGGGATTTGCTCTTGATTTGTAATTTCTTGTTTGATTAATAAGAAATTATCTGTGTGGCTCCCGAGGACGTAGGCAGTTGCCGAACCTCGTTAAAACTTGGTGTACTGTTCTCTATTCTGCGTTTCTGTTGCAAAAGGGGATTTGGACGTTAAATTCTCAACAATCGAGGATCAAATAGGAGCTTCGATGTGGGGATCCTCATGCTTTCCTAAAGTTTCCCTCATATCCCCCCAAAAAACAAAATGAACACACCACTCTGCGTGTTTAAATATGTAGGTTGTAGATAATGCTCTTGGCTCGTGTGACATGCTTAGCTGGGTCGATCCAGTGCTACTTGCTAGAGCATATAGCAAACTTCGTGTGAAAGAAGGACATCGATCAAAATGATATTGTTCAAAAAGTGGCATGCAAAAGCTTTGTGTGAAAGAACAACGTCAACATGAAATTGTAATATTAAAAAAGAGAAAAACATCAATATATAGCTTGTAACTCGATAAGATTCTATATTCGCAATAAAAGGGTATATATATAACAGTAGATTTCACCGCATAGTACATATTATTATGACAGTGAATAAAACATTTGAGGTGATAAAACTCTTAAACTGGTTATATATAGTTGTAACAACAAATAAATTTATATTATGTTTATTGAAACATTCTTGAATTGAACGTAGTAGCAACTCCTGTATTTTGATCAATTCTGTCAACGCAACAACCTTCTGGAATTGCAACAACATCTAATCAACGAGCATATAAGATATAGATTGAACAATATGAATCGCCAACTACTCAACATTAGACTAGCATCAGTCAAGTGGCATCAAAGCAAGATTATTCATCTTTAGGATTCACAACCTAGAGTAGAGATGTTTAGTTTGACCACTGTAACGGCTTATCCTGAGGAACACATAATTAATTGACCCTCACGTTACGATAATTACACGTATTGTTACAAGCGCTTGAAAGTTTTTTTTTTTGGTCCATCGATTTTGAAGTTTGGAATATTGTAAACTAAGACTGATGACTATAGCGAACCTACGACCATTATAACTGAGATCACCATTACATTCGTAGAGATATGTGGAATTCCTAGTAAAAAAAATCATTTATTCTTTAAAGCAAAAGTTATATTTTACAGCTTCATATTTTGAGTGATCGGTAAACAAAACCTAATATATTAAATAATTATCTTAAACCTGACACTAATAGGTGGGACCAAGGGACATCCGGACAGACCGCGGGAACGCGGAATCGGCTAAGGGCATGTTTGTTTGCACGGAAGTAATTGTAAAGTAGCTGAAGTAAAAGAAGTAGAGGCTACTTCTGCTACTTCCAAGAAAAAAAGTGTGTTTGGTTTTCTGAAAAACTTATTTCCAATACTTCCCTAAATGCTTATGTGGCGCCTACGTGTCATCCTTACTTCTAAAATATTTTTCTAATCCTCAATACTCAGAAGTAGCTCGGAAGTAGTTGAAATGCATATTAATTATGACATCAGAAGTAGCTCGGAAGTAGTTGAAATGCATATTAATTATGACATAAATAATTTTTTTATTAATATTTTCTTTATTAGTACATAAATAATTTTTTTATTAATATTTTCTTTATTAGTTACTTCTAACAACTTTTCATTGATAAAATTATTTCCTAATAATATTTTCAAATGTTATCCAAACAAAAAAGTAAATGAAGATGAAGAAGTTCTACTTCCATTACTTCTAAAAATATATGAAACAAACAAAAAAAAAATAAAAAAATTCCTTAAGGACCCAAAATATGGGACCAATAGAGGGGACAAGTGAGGTGTCTCCCTCCTATTGGATAATGAGTTGGTCATCATTAATAATGGCCAACTCATTATCCAATAGGAGGGGGACACCTCACTTGTCCCTCCTATTGGTCCCATATTTTGGGTCCCTGTAGCAAAGCTCAAAAAAATGCTATTTCCACTACTTCCTACTTCATAGTTTTGAAAGTTACTTCTATAACCTACTTCTTACTTCTAATACTTCCATTATCCAAACGGGCCCTAAGTCCCTCCTCGTCCATCCACGTGTACAGATCGCAACCGTCCAACCGTCCACGTGGCGGGCCCCCACCTGATCGGTCGCTGGGTGCCAAAGCCAATCATCGCCCATGATCACGGTCCACGTCAGCGGAGCCATTGGCAGAAGCGACCGAGGGTAAATTCGTCATTCGGCGTATTTATAAAGGGAAAGAAATTTCGGTGACTATTTATTTCAGGAAGCCGCGAACAAAACGACGAATCTGCTCTCGTCTCCTGCTCTTCACTATTAAAGATTTAAAAAAAAAGAAAGTTGAGATCTTTAGAGAGAGAGAGAGATTTAAATGGGAATGGAAAGGATTCAAGGGAGCTGCGTTGGCGTCCGATCGCTGCCGCCGATCTCGATTGCGCGGTGCTCCAATGGATCGGC
>NC_033795.1:8207532-8262783 GCF_001876935.1 Asparagus officinalis | reverse complement strand
GGCCGCTTCAGGTTCTTGATTTTAATATTTTTCACGATTTGTTGGGATTTTTTTTGTTGTATTTTTTGAGAGGAAATGGAGTAAAGGGGTCACATTGGAGAAACTTATTAACTGAAAAAGATTGCTCCTTTCTAACTTTTTTTAATGATTTTTATGATAATTGCTCTCTTTGAAATTTAGATTACTAAATAGGGTATCGGCTGGAGCCCATTACCCTAGATTTTGGTTAAACTGAAAGTACTTGTAAAATTACTGAAAAGGGCCTGGGATATCCCAACGTTGTTGTATATTGCTTTTCTGATTGATAGAAAATTTGCAAAACATGGAGTGGGGGTCATCAAACAATCTTGATTTATTGAGCACTTTTAGCGTTAAACTAATTAACACTGTCGTTCTTGATTATTGAGCACTTTTAGTGTTAAAAAATAAATCAGCACAGTCAATGAGAGTTGGTGGCAGTTGTGATATCTTTACTTTTAATGTTATTGACCGTCTTAGGATGTTAAAGCTGCGTAACATTATTATTACTATTATTTGAGATAAGTTGCATAACATTATATGTTGGAGAAAAAGCCAACACAGTGTGGAGAGAGTATTTTTAATGTAGAGAGGATAAGAGTACCATTCGGGTCATAAGAAATCTTGGTTATGTGAACATGTTAATGATATTTAAATCAGGAGAGTCGATGGTGGGCTGTGACAATTCTGGAATTTTTTCTCCTATAATTGAAGAATATGGGCTAAAGTTGTCTTCTTTGAAAAGAGAATGAGGTAACTGAGCCTAGTAAGTATTTAACTGTAAAGTTTAGAATGTTGATTTGAGTGTTTCGGCCCACTGGGGAGAACTTGCTTGGTATGGTTAATACCGTAACGCCTTGTAATGCTACTTGATATTTGATAAAAAGTGAAGTAGCATAATATAGAGAAGGTGAGTGTAATAATTGGGTTTCTCAGTTGATTTAAGAAAACCAAAAAACAGAAAATTCAATGTTGCATGATATTTCACCTAATATGAGGGAAAAAGAAATAAGTTAAGATTTATTTAAAATTTGGTTTTTATATAAGTAAAGAAATAGCAAGTATATCTAGATTGTGAATTTTTTTGATTATGTACTAATTTCTCTGCATTGTTCATGGATTTGGTCAATTTGGAATTTACATTATTAAATAGGTGGTAGGCTGGACCCATCGCCTTAGGTTTTGGTTACACAGGACATACTTGTCAAATTACTCAAAAAGGCCTCAGAGATCCCAATGCGTGTATATTACTTTTTCTAAATTTATATAAAACTAGCATAACATGTGCAGGATTGGATGGATGTGGGTCATCAAACAATCTTGATAAGTGAGTACAATTAGTGTTAAACAAATGAGTAGAATCAATTGGGATTTGGGTGGGAATTGATATTATTATATATATATATATATATATATATATATATTATATATATAATATATATATATATAATATAATTATATATTTATTATGATAATATATTATAGCAGAAGAGGGAGAGAGAGAGAGAGGATATATATAGTATATATATATATATATATATATATATATATATTATATATATATAACTATAGATATATATATATATATATATATATATTATATATATCTAGGCGCCGGCCCTAGCATAAGGCAACTAAGGCCTTTGCCTTGGGCCCCAAGTTGGATAAGGCCCACCCACCCATATATATAATATATGTAACTTAGTTACTTAAGCATAAACCTAACCCTATTTAAAAAGTGAAGATCCAAAGATAAAAAGTGAAGTTAATAGCTTAGCAATTTATGAGATTGAAAATTTTGAATTCTTAATAGCTATGAATATTTGGTATGACATATTGTTTGCTGTTAATTCAGTTAGTAAAATCTTACAATCTAAAGATATGCATATTGATATTGTCATAGATCAATTAAAGGGTCTTATTGTATATATATATATTTAGAAAATTATAGACAAAATGCTTTTATATCTGCTTTGAATTCAACTAAAGAACTTGCTAATGAAATGACGTACAACCTATATTTTGTGAAAAACGTAAAATTCATAGAAAAAAACAATTTGATGAAAATATTGTAATGAAACAACATTTAACGCTGAAGAATCTTTTCGTATTGAATATTTCTATACATAGTTGATAAATCGCTTGGCTCAATTGAAAGTAGGTTTGAACAATTTAAAACGTATGAAAAAAAATTTGGTTTTTTGTTTGATTTGAAAAAATTAAAAGCTTTAGATGATATTGAATTGAAAGATTATTGTCTTAATCTCGAAAATGCACTAAAACATGATGAACATTTAGATATTAATGGACTTGATTTGTTTTCAGAATTGAGAGTGCTTAGGGAAATTTTAAAAATAGAGATTAATAGTCCAATTGAAGTGTTGAACTATATAAAACAGTTAGATTATTTTCCAAATACTTGTATTTCTTATCGTGTATTATTGACTATACCTGTAACAGTTGCTTCCGCTGAAAGAAGTTTTTCAAAATTAAAATTACTAAAATCTTATTTAAGATCGACCATGTTACAAGATATTGAAAATAATATGTAATTTTGCCGCTCAAAAGGTAAGAAGAATGAGATAAAATGTATTATGAGTTGTATCACTTAGGCCTCATCCAATATTTCGCCTTGGGCCCCAAAATTCCTAGGTACGGCCCTGCCCGTGCGGTGTGTTTGACAAATTTATGAAAAATCGAAAGATACACATGACTGACTAAGTTAGGATGCTAATGCTGTATAACATTGTTTGTTGGAGAAAGAGCCCATACAGTAGAGAGAGGATGGGAGTATCATGTGGGTCATTAGAGGTATTGATTAGTGAGCATCTTAATGATATTTAAATGGGCGGAGTCAATGGTGGAGAAATTTTGCCTGCGGCAGTGGAAGCAGATGGGATAAAGCTGTATTATTTGAAAGAAAATCAGCTAGGTGACCTGATAAGCATTTAAGTAAATGTAAAAGGCTAGAACAGAGTTTAGTTGCTAGAACAGAGTTTAGTTACTAGAACAGAGTTTAGTTTATTTGATGGAATTGTTACAGCCCAAGGTTAAAAATAGTGATATGTGATCGTGCGTAGAAAATTTGATTGTCCAAAATTGGAAAGGTCTGCTTATGTGGATGAATGGTAAATATTCAATTTACACTTTGTCAATTTAGCTACAGTTATGAGCTGAATCTAAGAATAAAGATTAAGTGATAATCTTGTTGCTAGTACCATTTTTTACTTTTGTATTTTTCATAGTAGTAGGTATGGTGAAATTCTAATACTAAATAATATGGAATAATTTTAATTTTTGGTAGTCGTAATATGTGCATTCACTTCCACAGAATTTGTTTTAGTGTTAGGAAAACTTTTAAAATTATGCCTTCTATGATTCTATATGCTCATGTGCTGTTTTGATTTTGATCATGGAACGTAATTTGGCTTTGGGGAGATGACAATCTCGGAGTATACTGGATAAATAGAATTTTTATATTGAATGTGCCAAATATCATGCAAGTATTGCAATAGAATTTTACTTGCTTTATGCAGATGATTCAATTTCAACGTGTGGATCGCCAAGATGGATTGGAAAAGGTCTTTCCTGTGTTTGTATTAAGAGAAAGGGCACATATGAGCGTATATGTATTAATCTCACACCACTACAGGCAAGTTTCAAGGGTTTATTGTATACGAGGCTATTAGCTGGTCTGTTAATTATTATGGAATTAAATTATCGAAAGATTAAAAATATCAGTATTTGTTTCCAAACTTTTCTGCAGAAATAACAAGATTTCACTGTTTATTTCTACTTTTTTTAATCTTTTGATTCAGTTGCTGAGCCATCTTCTGATTAATTAATTGTGATTCTACATCTATTAATTGTTACATTCTCGCAGGAGGAAAGATTACAAAGATTAAAGTATCGAATGAAGGTTTACTTTGATTCCTCTAAGCGAGATCATCAGGTAATTATGCATATAGTATGACACATGCGACTTTGTGTTCTAGTTATATATTTGGTAATTTATCCTTTCACAGTGGATTGGTAGCAGTTCAATCAATCTTGTTAGAGTACAAAACTATAACCCTCAATTCTCACAATAACTTATAGAGTTTTAGTGCATTGGAAGTAGGGGTGCATGCGGTTCGCATATGATACTTAGCATATCCCTATTTGCCTGCTAATCACGGATACAGATATGCCTCGGTAAGGAAAATTCATATCCATATTCACTAAAGTCGGGTATGGATTCGGATAGACATGCAGATTTATAAGCGGATATACACGTGGATAAAAAACGGATATTAGAAAACTAGATAATATTGTAAAAAAATATAGTTCATATGATACAAGGAAGTTCATTAATATGTTCGTTATATCTAAAAAGCAAAGATTAGATCTTAGATCTCTTGCTCATCAAAATTAATTCAAATCCATTAATCTAATGATTAAAATTATAACAATCGTATGACCAATATCTATTCGGATATTTCGGATACGGATCTGGATATTTCACTACATATTCATATTTGTAACCGTAGCCTATCGGATATAGGTTTTAATAACCATATCGTATCCTAACAGATACGGATACTGATATTTTTGTGCACCCCTAAGTGGAAGGATCTTTAACATTACAACAGAGCAACCCAAGTTCATGTCCCCCAACCACGAATTTAAAGCTGATTAAAAAATAATAACAATAATAAGAAGTGTGGGTCCATGTTTCAGCCTATGAAAGTGGTGCTCAACCGGATATTTCACTACATATTCATATTTGTAACCGTAGCCTACCGGATATAGGTTTTAGTAACCATATCGTATCCTAACAGATACGGATACTGATATTTTTGTGCACCTCTAAGTGGAAGGATCTTTAACATTACAACAGAGCAACCCAGGTTCTTGTCCCCCAGCCACGAATTTAAAGTTGATTAAAAAAATAATAACAATAAGAAGTGTGGGTCCATGTTTCAGCCTATGAAAGTGGTGTTCAACAGGCAGCGGCATATTAGAATATAAAAACCTACCCTTAAGGGCCCCAACCCTCATCTGCATTTCAGAGTTTGGTGTAGTGAAAGGGATCTCTAATCTGACACTGGATGTTGAGATTAATCTTGACAAGAATGAAATTAAATTTAGCTACTCTTGAACTGAGTCTCCGCTACCTCGCCTTAATTACTCATTAGTTAGTTGTTCACACTGGTCACAAAATTAGATTTACACATTTAGGTTTGAACGTTAGTCTTTAGGTCTGTGGGACTCCTATAGCTGTCTGTTTACACCATTATGATAGAAAAATAAAACAAAGCTTTGTGATTATTCACTTCCACTATAATATAAACTTACAAAGATTTTTGTTTCTGGATTTGAATATCATGACTGTTTGTAACGTGTCAATTCACCAGTTAGTTGGGACGTTTTGTTAGTCATGACAAGCTAAACTTTCGTGCTATCATTTCTTCCGACTTGAAGGCCACAGATTCAACAACTAACATAATTCTTGCAATACTTTTAAGGAAGCGCTAAGAGCTCTCTGGTCAGCTACATATCCGGATCAGGAACTCCTCGGGTTGATATCTGACCAATGGAAAGAAATGGGATGGCAAGGTCGGGACCCATCAACAGACTTCAGGTAGCCTTCTCTATTTTCCTTTTCATGTTCCTTTGTCTTCTGATGAGTTCATGCAAGTATTTTTGCTGTTGATTAGGGGAGCTGGATTTATTTCACTGGAGAACCTTCTCTTCTTTGCAAAAACATTTTCTGTAAGATCGTGGTACCCTTGGGTCTTTCTCATATATTTCGATATTAGTCCCTTAAATGTTTCATATTTTGAAATAATTCCTGAAATCATTGAAATTGCTATTAGGTTATCCAATTCCTAAGATATTTTGATTTAGCCCCTCAAATCATTGAAATTGCTATTGGATCCCCCAATTCTTGTTAGTTGTTTTAAATTAATCCCTCTAATTGGTCTTTCTACTAAGTTCAAAATAACTTAAGAACTAGGGGGACCTAAAAGCAATTTTAATGATTTGAGGAACTAATTTCAAAGATGAAAGATATTAAGGAGCTAATATAAATATTTTTTTCCCTTGTCCTGTATCACAATATTGTTTGTCTAGAAGAGATGGAAAACTCGATTCTTTTGGCTGGATCTTTATGAATCAAGGGATTCAACCTAAATTTGTCAGTAGACTGCACGTCACTCTAGTGGGGGTGAATATAATGCACACTCCAGTTTTATCTATAGTCATCAGCTAAGGATGTTTCTTTACTATGGTTTGTTCAGGCATCTTTTCAGATGCTGCTTAATAAGCAGGGGGGTAAGCGAGCTACTTGGGAGTATCCATTTGCAGTTGCTGGCGTGAATATCACGTTTATGATCATGCAAATGTTAGACCTGCATTCTTGTAAGAAATTTTCCTCCTCCATGTTGCTTGCTTCAGAAGTGCTATTTATTATTCTTTTTCCCCCTTCCTGATGCAATGTCTTGTGAAAGAAAATTTTGCAAAGCTGTAAGACAGAAACAGATGACGAAGTGCATGACCACATCTAACAAGTCCTCTAGATTTATTGTGAACTATTTTTGAAAATGGGTGCAATATTAGGAGACAACTTATGAATTATGATATGTATTAATTTTTTTTTCAATAAAAATGATCAATCCATGCATATCTATCATACTTCATATGATCAGACTATTCATATGATCAGACTATTCAACATAATTCTGTTGTAGCTTAAAAAATGGGCTTAGCAATCTATTCCGTTTGGCCTTTTGTTTTATCTTGTGAGATCACTCTTCTTTTCAACGGCTTTCTAAGAAATGAAACCGCCCAATTTATCAAATCTTCATTGAATTGAGTCTGGACTGAGATGTTTACTCAATTTTTATGTTCTTTTTTGCAGCAAAGCCTAGGACATTTGTCCGAGCTGTTTTTGTCCAAATGCTATCAGGTGATTGTTCAGCATAGTAAGTAAATATACTTGAGATAGTATAGAGATATAGAGTTATGTTTAACACGTGCATATTTGAGGTGTGCATCCAGAGGATGAGTGGGCATTCGACTTGCTTTATTGTGTGGCATTCATGGTCATGGACAAGCTGTGGCTGGACAAGAATGCCTCATATATGGAGTTCAATGTAAATATTAGTTTGCGTTTACACCTCGGAAAATGTTATTGCAGTTTCATACATTTGATATATATTTAATGTATCGATAATGAACTAAAAGCTGGAGATAATTATTTGTTAACAGGAAGTTTTGAGATTAGCTCGAGCACAACTTGAGAGGGAACTTCTGTCGGATGATGTGATGAGGATAGAAGACATGCCATCCTATAGCCTTCTTTCCTAGCAATGTGAAGCACCTCAGAGTCTCACTTCAAAGTGTATAGGATCTTTTCGTGTTTCAGTGTTCATTTTTCTCTTTCTCTTTTTTTTTTTCCATTTTGCTGGTGTTTTCTTTTCTACCATGAAATTTTGATGAAAGGTTCAATTAGTACATTTTACTTGATTCTATTTTGAAATACATTTTGCGTTTAGATGGTATGTAACATTGTGAGAGAACAGGGGTTGGTGTGTCCTCTCTGCTATGGTAATCGTCAGTGTCTCGCTGATATGACATACATCTGAATAATTGCAATCTAGATCATCGCTATGCACAGATCATAGTTGATAGAGCAACACGCCAGCCAATCATCATGGAGGGACATGCTTGCTTCTCATTACTCTACTAGGACATAGGAAGCCGAGCAATTTTGGAGTCTCAATATGGGGAAATATTTGGATGGTGACGTAAATTTAATAATAGCAGCTGCTGTCATTCAAATTAGAATTTATAGTTGAGCGTTTGGTTAAAACGCTGGAAAGAAATTCAAACGAACCATTGATCAAGAGAACCATTAATCAAGGTGAGGTTACGTTTCCCGTTTACTGATGATCTCAGAAGTTTTGACAGTTTCTGTAAAATTCAGGGGAAACCATGAATGCATGGAATAAGTTATTTTAATTGCAAATTTTGTCGCGCATTTTTTTTAAAAGAAAAAAAAAAAGAAAAACCTTCCAATCATAAACTTAAATCTTCTTTACATCTGCTCTCTTTTATTGATCGTAAAACAAGATTGAATCAGCATATGAGCCGATGCTACATTCACGAAATTATGAGCCATTAACTTTTTGCATTCCGATTTATCTTGTTTGGTTTGATGAATTACACCACTCAATGGTAAATTAAAAGCCATATTACACATGCACTACGAGATCAGTAAAACAAAAGGAGGTAGCACATCAAAATCAAGACATAAAACATAAATGGGGAAAAAAAAACCCCCCACAAATGCCATTACTGATTGCACCAACATTTCTGTCCACCGAGAAACTAAAACTAACGAAAACTACACAATTTTTATCTATCGAACCTCTTTTACCTTTAGAAAATCCAGCGGTAACAATGAAACGAGGAGTTGATCCCATAGTTCAGGTTCAGGTCAATGTTTAACAGGTCCAGGAAACTAACTTCAGCTAATGGAAACAGTAAATAGTGAACACTGGCTCTACTACCCCACAAATTATTTGCATAAGCCCCCCTTCAACGAAGATACGTTAATGAACCCCAAAAGCAATGAAAACCAATGTTTTTATTCCACCATCTACAACCTCCATTGCTTCTACAACACTATAACAAAAGCAAAGCAGTGAGTAGAACAGCCGCCAAGAGAAGAAAAGTTTGGCTCACTCCTGGCGACCTTAACGCTTTAGCTTTTGCTTCTTCCTCATCCTCTCTCTCCTCTCTTCTTCCTCAATGAGCCGAAGCTGCTCCTCGTCCTCCTTCCTAGCTATCTTCGCACTGTTTAAAAAAACAAACATCAACTTTTAGTTGGAACCACTTACACGCTCAATAATCCAACACTAGCCTTTACAGAACAGTTAAAGAACAAAACAAGATAATAACTCGGGTACCTTCTCCTCTCTTCCTTCTGGATCTCCCTAAAGTCAGCTTCCATGTCACTGACATCATCATCAACTGTCGCATATCTGTTAGGATTATACCTAGACAGCAGAATTTTAACATCATTAGTGTGATGATCTCTGCCAAATAAAAGAATTCACTGTTGATTATCAACTCAAAATCTTGGCCATATATCAAATGTCATCACATAGTGATCTTTAGCCTCCCAAAGAACAGTAAGAATACCTTATAAGATACCTTAAGCTGTAGATTTTGACATCGTGTACAAGTTTCCCATAATTTTATTGCTCTAACATCTACTTGTGGGAACCTTAAGATGCTTTATGATAAATGTTTGCTAAAAATAGTTTGAGGCCTAGAAAGTTAGACCAGTTCTTATTTGGCAGAACATATCTTATTCTCCAACCAGCGACGGATTAAAAATTTATATCCAACAGGAATTAGAAGAATCGTTAAATAACCAGAAATTCGAAGAATGACTGTGATAGATACAAACCTAAACATCTTTCTGATCATTCCGATAGGATCTTCATCATCGGATTCATCTAACCTCCTTTTCATCGGCTTCTTTTTTAGTCGGTCTTCATTGCTGTCCCTTGGCAGGAATTGCTTAGGAGGCTTCATCAGTTGAAAAATTAGCGTCAAAACAGAAGCCACAAAGGTAATTTAAATCTCAACACAAGTACACAAACAAAGCTTAAAACCTGAGATTTCGCAGAAGGTAATGGTTTGTTAGGCATTGACTTTCCATTACTCAAGCTCTGACTTGGTTGTCTCTGGTCAGAGTAACGATTCTTCTGAACAGAAGAATGAGGCACTGCTGATGATGGCTTATTTCTCAAATAAGGATCATTCATAACTTTTGCAGGAGGTCTACTTGTACTCTGTGCAGGAACCTTGGATGGCAAAGCTTTGTTGACTGCAGGTCGGCTGGAATCATTTCCTGTGCTATTAATTTTTCTACGCTCAGCTGTTAATGGTCTGGGTTTGACCAATGCAGCTCCTTTAACTGGCCCCGCTCTGGTCTGCGATTGAATATTTCTAGCAGAAGGATTCTTCAGTCCATGTCCATTGGGCATTGGCCTTGCAGGCTTGGCAATTTGTTGCTTACTCCTTGTTGGTGCTTGAGCCAAACGACCATCTTCCAAAATGAGCAAAATCCTGTATAAGTATCCTCTATGAAAAAACTAAATTTGATTAAAGAGCTGCATGTCTATATCGAGATGCAGAACCCACCAGCATTTGAATGTGGAACTTTTCGAGCAGGCGGTCGCTCTTCCTTAGTATCAGGGAAGTCAGCATCATCTGACAGCAAGAAAGAATAATCACGTGTGTCTTTAAGTGTCTGTACTTTCTTTTTAACCTGCATAAATGACAGGCTCCATGCTACATTTTGGGTATATATAAAATATATCATGGAAACACCTGCAGCTAGATATTCCAAGCGTTAATAATACCTCATTGACAACTCTAGGTTGCTGCTTATGTACAACTGTCTTTTTCTCCGAAGATGTGTAGGCATGACTCTTTGCATTCTGCAGAGAGGAGTTAATAATAACTACTTAATAATGGCAGTTGAAGTCTAGGACAATATGGAAATGTCAGCAAGTCGGTACATACACCAGATGAAGCATTTGGAATCCTAGACATAATATGCTGGGTGTCTCGTATTGAGCGGCGCTCTTCAAGAACTCTTGAAGCAATAACTGGCTGAGAAGGGCCAAAGAAAGAACCAAAACTGCAAGAACAAAAGGACTGAAATAAATCACCAAAAGGAGACCAGGTGACAGAACTCAGATCCACATCCAGAATGCAGAAGTTGTGATGATTTACTACTGACAAATTGTCATTTCAAAATTTGCTTACATATAATGTATTTACAAATTATAGCGATCAACATACTAATGCAGTCTTAATAAAGTTGGCAATCCAGCATTTTTAGAGCTGAACATAAACAAGTAATATCTAGACACATTATGACATATACAAGGCTACAGCTACTAGATAAGCAGCTCAAATTTAGATGTTTAGCTCAATCTGCAGATATTGCACATTGAGTTTCCCTAATGTCTGCGTCGTGAACGTAGCCACAACCCACATTATTATCAACATTTCTAAATTGATACTTCCTTGCTGAGATATTGACATACTTCTGCAGAATCTTTATAAGAGGTTCTACTATTTTTATAAAGGCTTGGGCAATGGGATGATTTTCAACAGTCATATTTCTTAAAATCCACAACTTTTTGTCCCTCCTTCAGAACAATGCATTCATCTTATTATATCATGTCAAACATAGGTTCCTTTACAAGTCCCAAAGACTCCTGTTAATTGTGCATATTGCTGTCCTTCTTGCCTTTACTGATTGGGCTCAACTCCATCTGTTGTCCTATGTAGTCTTAATAATTCTCTTAATTTCCATGGTTGAGATCTACTCCAGAAAAGTTATACTGAGTATTTTTTTTCAACCTTAATCACCTTTGATTTTCCAATATGGTTCCACATGAAAAGCATACTATTATAGATAGGATAAAATTAGCTGGCAGGGAATTGGAAATAAAAATGTTTCCTAACCCCCATCACAAAAAAATAGAGTTTCACTACTACTGAGTTCCGCCTCCAGGCAAACAGCTTTATTTTTGGGTGCATCAAATGGTATTTTGATCAGCTAATCGTCATATTAATTTTCAGTGATAACCTTAGTAGATACTTTATACCTAACAAAGTAAACAAATTCACCACTCACTTATCATTTGGTGTTGTCCTCCTCTTGTCTTTCGACTGACTTCGATGTCCCAAACCAGCAGTTTCATTCTTCAGCTTCTTCCTGAACCTTTCTTTGAGCTCCTCCCTCAATTTTAGAAATTCCTGTTGTTCTTGGCTCGGTGGTTCCTCCTTTTCTTCATCTTCCTCCTCCTCCTGCTCCTCAGAAGCATAGTCTTCATACCCATCGTAATCTTCCCGTTCATACTCATCTTCTTCTCTCTGATGAAAACCATTAAAAGATAATAAAAATATTCAATAACTTGTAATATTCGCTAAGTATTGACTGAAGTAGATAAAACAAGTTAACATCTTACCGCTCTATAATGGCTAGGCATTCCTCTCCTATGATCTTCAAGAAATTCACAACATTAAATGATCACACAAAGATATTTACCCCCAGAGGAACCTAGAGTTGAAAGAAAAAATGACATATTATAAGTTGAGAACATCTAAAATGCCAAAAAGAACAATGTAGACTTCTTAGAAATGAAAATATTATTAGCAATTAATGCAAATCACATAACGAAGCAAAATTACTAAAAAATAAAATGACCTCTACAGAAAAACCCAAAATTGATGTTTTAATTATTAAAAAATGGAAATAAAATACTCAGGAAAACACAAAATCCCTAAACTTCACATTGATAACAACAATCCAACCCAGACTACCCAATCAATCAACGTAGCCAAACGTAAAATCTTATTCTATTCTTTTATTTTTCTTCTTCTTCTTCTTAGTTCTTTTTTCTTTTTTTCCTTTTTTCTTGGCTTTTTTTCAGAGAAACGATTGAAGATCTCAGGAAGGGAAAAAAATCCTAATTCGCAATAATTAACAGATCGGCACCCCGAATTCATCAGCGATATCCAATTCTACCTCTAAACCACATAAATCATCGATCTTGCACATAAAAAAAGCCAAAAAACCATCCAGATCTAGGGCATCATAAAGAAACTTGTAGGCATCATATATACGAGAGAATTAACATAAACGACATCAAACATCACAAAATATAGGGTTATTGATTCGTAGTTACAATAGCAAAAGGGCAATTGAAGATGAGATCTAGTTCCCAAATTTGACGAATTCAGGATAAAACCGAACATAAAAAAATACCAAAAATACAGAAAATTGAACCTGATGGAGAGATCAATCGATGAAAAGACGATTGCAAGTGATCAGCGCCAGATTTTACACAGAAATAATTTCGAAAAAAAACTAAAGAAACGAACTTTTTCTGTGTCCAAAAGGGCGAGAAGCGAGATGGGAGCTCGCTGGATTACGAGAGCCTCGCATTTAATCTGTTTTTAATCCTAATTCTGGTCGGAGTCTAATTAATAACGGGTTTCGGGTCGGGTTCGCTACTGATTACCCATTTATAACTGGTGCTTTTGAGCCTTTACTTGATAATTATTTTTAATTTATACATTTAGACCCCAAAATTGTGCTACTAAGATTATGTTAGAATTATAACGTAATGACAACAAAAATTGTTTTTTTTTTCTCCTCTTCTTCTTCGTACTCTTTTCCCCCTTCATTATCAATAAAAAAATCCATAAATTTTTCTCTAAAAAATAAAAATAAAAATAATTGGCTCTCTCCTTTTCTCTCCCTCTCTTTCGCTCCTTCGCTATTCTTTTAGTGGCTTAGAATTAAATTCGGAGAAAATATAGTTTGTGAACCATAAAAGCCTATTTATGCTATGAAGCAAACATCACGTCAATTATTTGGGTGTCATTTTTCTGCTCTAAAACTTGCTAATTTAAACCAATCGTATGTATTAATAAGAAAAACACATTGTTGCACGCAACACTGACACTTTATATTGAGTTAGTTTATGTTGATAACATAGCTTTTAATAGGGATAATCTTACATCTATTATTTTCTCTTGGGACCTTTCTGTATCTTAAATTTAGTTCCTCTAACAATCAGACCAAAAGTCCGAAGTTACGTAGCGATGTCAATTTTTAGAAAATCCGCATTTAATTTGCGGCCGGTGGGATTTGAACCTGGGTTGCTCTGATAGCAACTTAAATTTAGCTCTTCTAACCATTACACCAAAACTCCGAAGTTATGGTGATGATAAAAAATTATAGTTTTATATTAGTTCTAACACTGCATACTCACACTTCTATGAGTTTCTGCAAATAAGTTTCAAGTGACGGACTCAAGAGGCAAAAACATACAATTTTAAAGCCCGTAATATTAATATCACAACATCAGTCAAATTGCACTAGAGTGCTGATTCAAACTTACGTGAACTTCACACTTATCATGCAACAAATAAAAACTTCGTTCGAAAGAATTTAACAAAAAATTATAAATACAGCAATTGAAAATGTTTCAGTTTATACTTCAGGTTTGAACTCTCTGCAGTCATAGATATATGTCGAATAGTTGACAAATTGGACAATCCCAGCAAATGAACTCTCCAAGCCGAAATCACAACGAAGAATACGGCATATATATTGCTAATGCAAAGAACAGCGCACGGTTTAAAATTTATCTTCTGCATCTTCTCTCTATCAAACATAGATTCAATAGCATACCTCAGCGAAATCACCCGGGCAGACATATAGAACGTCCTCTTTTTCCATGATCTCACTGTCCTCAAATTTCTTTGAAATAATTTGAGTTTTCTTTGTTTGAATGCCACTGGATCAACTACTCCTTTCAAATGATCTTCAACAGTTTCTATTGTTTTAATATCATTTATCAGCTGAACCACCCAAACTGCCAGATTTGAACTGTTCTCTTTGTCCTAGAAATCCTGAAAATTAAGTGAACTGACCTTGAGTGTCGTTAGATCAATAGTTCCCTTCAAATGATCTTCATCAGTTTCCAGTTTTTTTTCCCCACCTAATGTTGAGGGCCCTGTATGCAGAACTCAGGCTTCAAAACGTTACATATTTTGCTATATGTAAAGCATTCAATCATCAATATGTCTCAATTATTTAACATAATGAAATTCTTCGATAGCGGTTATAGTGTACCACTCTGAGTCCCTATCACTGGATCCTAAATGCACCCGTGCACTCCTGTCAACCATGGCCATCAACTGAACTCCAACCTGGAATCTTCTTGAACCCATCGTCCTTCATAATGCCCCTGAACCTCGTGACATCCTCCCATCTGCCAACCTCTGCATACATATTCGACAAAACGACATAAACACTGTGATTCTCCGGATCCAGCCTCAGCATCTCCTGCACCACCCTCTCCGCAATCTCTATCCTCCCAAAACTCCGACAAGCCGTCAACAAAGCTCCCCAAACCACAATATCGGCCTCCCACTTCATCCCTCTCACCAATTCCTCAGCCTCCTCCAACCTCCCGCTCCTCCCTAAAAGATCAACCATGCAACCATAATGCTCCACTTTCGGTTCAACCCCATAGCTCTCTTGCATAGAGAAAAATATCTCCCGCCCCAATTCAACCCATCCGGCATGGCAGCACGCGGTCAGAATTCCCGTGAACGTTATGTCATTCGGACACACTTCGCCTTGTCGACTTTACCAGCCTCTCCAACTCCCGAAACAGACACACCGCTCCTTCGGAATGCCCATGATGAGCCAACCCACAAATCATTGCATTCCACGTAGCCACATTTCTCTCGGGCATTCCTACAAACACCTCCCTCGCCTCAAAAATCGCCCCATTCTTCGCGTACATATCCACGAGCGCCGTCCCCAGTATCACCCCAACCTCAACCCCCTTCTCCTTAACAATCCCGTGCACCCTCCTCCCCGTCTCTAACCCTCCGGACCTTGCACATGCTGACAGCACGGACGCCATGGTGGCCCCGCACAGCTCCACCCCCAACCCCACCATCTCCTCAAACAACCCAATCGCCTCGTCGGCGAGCCCGTTCCTAGCATACCCGCTAACCATCGTGGTCCAAATCATCGAGTTCCGCTCCGTCGTTCCATCAAACACCTTACGTGCGTCAACAACCATCCCAGAACAAGCGTAGGAGTGCGTCAACCCATTGGTAACATATCGATCCAATTCCAACCCATACTTGATGACATGATCGTGAATCTGTTTGGATAAGCTTGGGGAACCAAGATTAGCGGAGGCTTTGAGGAGGAAGGGGAAGGTGTGCTTGCCGGGCGAGACAGCTGAGCGGAGCATGCGAGAGTAGAGAGCGAAGGCGGAGGAGGCGGAGGAGGAGGAAGCGCGGATGAGGGTGTTGAAGAAGAAGGAGTTGGGGGAGGGAGTGAGGGAGAAGAGGGAGAGGGCGAGGGGGAGGTGGCCGTTGGTGGCGTAGAAGGAGAGGAGGCGGGAGGCGGCGTAGTTGTCGGAGGGGATGCGGGCGGTGACGAGCATTTGGGCGTGGACTTGGGAGAGCTGCCGGAGGGAGGTGCAGCGGTCGGCCAGGTGGGAGAGGCCGAAGGGTGTTTTGGACATTGGAGGAGGAGCTTTTTTTTTTGGCGGGGGGGGGGGGGGGGTTGATATGNGGTTTGAATCTGATCCAATGCCAGAGATGCCACGTCACTTCCCTTGTCATGCACGAGTGTGCTGTGCCCAAAGTATGTTAAAAACCATAATAATTAATAAGATACGATTACGAATATGGTTATGTAGTGTAAAATTCCAATTTGTATTGGAATATTGATTAGTCGTGTTAATCCTTAGATTAACGGATTCAAGACTTATTTCGATGATCAAGATATCTAATCTTAGTTTTTCCGATATAACGTACGTATTAACGAACTCTCTTGCATCATATGAACTGTATATTTTTTTTTAATATTATCTAGTTTCTCATATTCATTTTGTATATGCATGTATATTTGTTTATATAGTCGTAACTGTGTATCTGATTTTAGTGTATGTAGCTATAAAAAATCTTTTACGGAGACATAATTGTATCGGTGATGGATAACCGAATGCGGATATGATAAACATGTTATCCGAGTCGTAGTTGGACCGTATGCACTGGTATATGTATGCAAATTATTGGGTTTTTGGTTCCAGATATTGCTTCTTTAATACTTTAACTATCAGTTCCTCAATTCATAAAAAAAATTACTATTTAGTTTTTTTTTTAAGGAAAAAAGGAAGGAATCACAAGGATCCCAGTCTATAACTATCACTAAAAATTACTTTTTAGTTCCTCAAAATTTTACTATTATTTTCAATTATTCTATATAGTTGAGCTATCGTTTGATTTGGAAGGAATATGCCACTTAAATTTTCACGCGTTCAGTTACACTCCATTGATTAAGTTGCTCCGAATCCAAATCATTTTTCAAACTAGTTTACAGGTCCATATTTGAGTTCCCAAACCTGTTTAAAATACGTGTTGCTTAAACTTTTGGGGGTTTGGGGGAGGGAGAAGTGGTTAATAACTAATCCAACCTAAGTTACCAATCGAGCCTAGAACTTGCACGACGAGCTGGATTTTTTTCCTTTAGAAATTAAAGTGAATTCTCAACAGCTGGTCTCGGTGGTGTGCATATTGCATTATATATAATTTGATTACCCAAGAAATGCTTATTGTTTTTGGTTCAAGTCAAGTAGAAAAAAAAAATCTGATCTATGTCCAACGGATCACACCTACCAAGTGAACTCGGTGGAGTATTTACTGATATTTTGGATTCTCTTGATAGGTTCTCTCGGTACAGTATTCCTCGTGTTAGGTGTGAGGCGAATCAAGTTGCATATGGTTTGCACATTTAGCGCTTGGAATCTATTTCTCTTGAGAACATTGATATATTAAAGGGAAAATCCTCTTTTAACCCAAAGTTTTACCCCAACTTATTTAAAAACCCATTCACTTTTCAAAACATCAATAGACCCACAAAATCACATCCCACTTATTTTTAAACCCAAATGTACAATACACCCATTATTTATACTGTATTTATCCAATAACTTTGAAAAATCCTAAACTACCCTTCATCCCCAACTGATCTCTCCCTCTCCCCTCCTCCTCCATCTGAGCTCAGAAGAGATCTCTCCCTCTCCCCTCCTCCTCCTCTTCCCTCCCTTCACTTCCCCTCAACCACTACCACCAACCTCCTCCTCTTCCCTCCCTTCACTTCCCCTCCTCCCTCAAGCCCATCAACCTCTGCATCCACTGCCCCTATCTCCCCTCGCCGCCACGTCACCCACCACCGTCGACCTTGAAGTAGATGAATAGCCCACCAATGATTTCGACATTGACTCCCTGTAGTTCGCCCATCAACCTGAAGCACTTGTCATTGCCGCCAGTGGACGGAGCTTGAGGAGCACTCGGAGTAATGGCGGAGGTCGAAGACCGCCTGGCTTTGTAATCTTTCCCTCTCGGCCTTGAGCTTGTCAAGAACCCATGCATACTTGAATGACCTCTTGTTCATCTCAGAAGCTTCCTTCTCGAAACTCTCAATTTCACATTTCCTGACAGCTCCCAACACTGCAAGTTGTCAGCTTGTCTCTCTTATTTGATTTTGATTTTGATGATTGTTGGTTACTCAAATTCCAACTGCCTGGCAACCTCAAAAGATATGTACGCTGATGCCAAAAAGCTATTCGAACTTTGATTTTGATTTTGATTTTGATGATTGTTGGTTACTCAAATTCCAACTGCCTGGCAACCTCAAAAGATATGTACTCAAATTCCAACTGTTTGTTGAATTTACGCTGATGCCAAAAAGCTATTGGAAAAAGTGAAGGTAACCTTTACTTGATGCTCAATTGCTCATAAGATATGTACATTCATGAGATATCAACCATGACTTACATAACTATGGTTCCTCTCTGGACATTATGTTTTAAAATTAGAACTATAGTTCTTGCTTGCATTTATGAATAGAATTTTCCTTAGAGTTGGTGATTGATGTGAAAATCCTCCCTCTTTTTGCAAGCGTACAAAGTTACTAGGTGATTATTCTTACTTGTTGGTGTTGGGAATGGTGACGAGTTGTAACATAAAAATTCTAATTTTCTTATTGCTTGGTGGTCCTTCAGATTCTTATTGTTCTTGTGGGTTTTGATAATTCGAAGCATTACGACATCAAAATCGATATTACTTTCATGTATTTTGATTTGGAAATGCACGATAAGTTAGAATTGATATTGCATAAAAGCTTATAGATGATTCCTTTGAAAGTGGTATGAAGCCTCTTATGCTAGCATTTCTCGATATTACTTTCATGTATTTTGCTTTGGAAATGCACGATAAGTTAGAATTGACAGTTAATAAAATTTTCTTATCATGCAATCATTGATTGTGACATTTATTTGTGCAGGAGCGTAGATTGTAACATTTTTATGGTGGGATACATATATTCCATCATCAATGGCACACCTAACGTAACGCACAGCTACCCCTCAATCAGAAACCATTCGTCAATGCACACTAACTTTCCAATCAAATACATGAGAGAATCCCCCACTATTGGCATTCGATCAGATCTTCGCATTGCTGTCACATTGCAACCCAAACGGCAAATCAACTACAGCCTGCAATATGATGTACCAAGTAGTATCCAATGTATCGTGTTGTATGAAATTTTCTATATTATGTATATATAGATGATTTGTGTGCATATTGTATCAAATGCACTATCCAATGTATCATGTTGTATCAAATTTATCAGTGTAACTAGTAGAAATGTATCTAGTAGAAATGTATACAACGTTTCGATAGTGGTGATTTTGGATTATTTCCATTCAATCTTCATGGATTATTTTCATTCAATGTTATGCGCTTGAGTTTAGTGGTTGATAGATATGAATATCTGTAATGAACTGATGCACTGATTGAACTGAAGAAATTTTGATGGTAGGTTGTGTTAACTACAGCCTATTGGGCAATATTATGTGTCGCGTGACCAATTATCCACCTCGACGAGGGGTACTCGCTCAATTTTTAGATTTTGATAAAGTATAGCACTTTATGGGAAAGTATAGCAGCTTATTGATAAAGTATAGCACCTTATTATAAAGTATAGCACCTTATGGCAATAGTATAGCACCTTATCGATAAAATATAGCACCTTTTGGTCGCTGGAAATTCAGCAACTTATTGTGATAAGTCAAATCAGTTTTTTTAGGGCAATGCAAACACTCGACGACCTACGTGACGTGTTTATTGACCAATCATCCACCGTGACGGGGGGTCCTCGCGCAATTTTGAAGCTAGCACCATCAAAATTTCTGAGCTCCGAGTCGTCGCGACCATTTTAGTTTTTTTCCGCGCGACGAGAACACTCGGCGACCGACGCGTCGTCGTAATAGGCCGATCATCCTCCGCGTCGGCCGGTCCTCGCCTAATTTCGAAGCTTCAGGCAAAGTATAGCACCTTATTGCAAAGTATAGCACCTTATGGCCAAAGTATAGCACCTTGTTGCAAAGTATAGCACCTTATGGCCAAAGTATAGCACCTTGTTGCAAAGTATAGCACCTTATGGCCAAAGTATAGCACCTTACGCTCTCTGGAAATTCTGAGCTCCGAGTCGTCCAGAACCATTTCAGTTTTTTTCCCCGCGGCGAGAACACTCGGCGACCGACGCGTCGTCGTAATAGGCCGATCATCCGCCGCGTCGGCCGGTCCTCGCCCAATTTCGAAGCTTCAGGCAAAGTATAGCACCTTATTGCAAAGTATAGCACCTTATGGCCAAAGTATAGCACCTTATTGCAAAGTATAGCACCTTATGGCCAAAGTATAGCACCTTATGACCAAAGTATAGCACCTTACGCTCTCTGGAAATTCTGAGCTCCGAGTCGTCGCGAACCATTTCAGTTTTTTTCCCCGCGGCGAGAACACTCGGCGACCGACCCGTCGATGTAATAGGCCGATCATCCGTCGCGTCGGCCGGTCCTCGCCCAATTTCAAAGCTTCAGGCAAAGTATAGCACCTTATTGCAAAGTATAGCACCTTATGGCCACAGTATAGCACCTTATTGCAAATTATAGCACCTTATGGCTAAAGTATAGCACCGTATGGCCAAAGTATAGCACCTTACGCTCTCTGGAAATTCTGAACTCAGATAATGTTACGACGACGGGTCGGAGCTCAAATAATGTTACGACGACGGGCCAAAGTATAGCACCGTCGGTCGGTCGCCGAGTGTTCTCGCCGCGGGGAAAAAAACTGAAATGGTTCGCGACGACTCGGAGCTCAGAATTTCCAGAGAACGTAAGGTGCTATACTTTGTCCATAAGGTGCTATACTTTGGCCATAAGGTGCTATACTTTGCAATAAGGTTTTATACTTTGGCCATAAGGTGCTATACTTTGCAATAAGGTGCTATACTTTGCCTGAGGCTTCGAAATTGGGCGAGGACCGGCCGACGCGGCGGATGATCGGCCTATTACGACGACGCGTCGGTCGCCGAGTGTTCTCGTCGCGCGGAAAAAAACTGAAATGGTCGCGACGACTCGGAGCTCAGAATTTCCAGAGAGCGTAAGGTGCTATACTTTGCAAATAAGGTGCTATACTTTGGCCATAAGGTGCTATACTTTGCAATAAGGTGCTATACTTTGCCTGAAGCTTCGAAATTGGGCGAGGACCGGCCGACGCGGCGGATGATCGGCCTATTACGACGACGCGTCGGTCGCCGAGTGTTCTCGCCGCGGGGAAAAAACTGAAATGGTTCGCGACGACTCGGAGCTCAGAATTTCCAGAGAGCGTAAGGTGCTATACTTTGCAAATAAGGTGCTATACTTTGGCCATAAGGTGCTATACTTTGCAATAAGGTGCTATACTTTGGCCATAAGGTGCTATACTTTGCAATAAGGTGCTATACTTTGCCTGAAGCTTCGAAATTGGGCGAGGACCGGCCGACGCGGCGGATGATCGGCCTATTACGACGACGCGTCGGTCGCCGAGTGTTCTCGTCGCGCGGAAAAAAACTGAAATGGTCGCGACGACTCGGAGCTCAGAATTTCCAGAGAGAGTAAGGTGCTATACTTTGGCCATAAGGTGCTATACTTTTGCCATAAGTGCTATACTTTGGCCATAAGGTGCTATACTTTGCAATAAGGTGCTATACTTTGCCTGAAGCTTCGAAATTGGGCGAGGACCGGCCAACGCGGCGGATGATCGGCCTATTACGACGACGCGTCGGTCGCCGAGTGTTCTCGTCGCGCGAAAAAAACTGAAATGGTTCTGGACGACTCGGAGCTCAGAATTTCCAGAGAGCGTAAGGTGCTATACTTTGGCCATAAGGTGCTATACTTTGGCCATAAGGTGCTATACTTTGCAATAAGGTGCTATACTTTGACTGAAGCTTCGAAATTGGTCGAGGACCGGCCGACGCGGCGGATGATCGGCCTATTACGACGACGCGTCGGTCGCCGAGTGTTCTCGTCGCGCGGAAAAAAACTGAAATGGTCGCGACGACTCGGAGCTCAGAATTTCCAGAGAGCGTAAGGTGCTATACTTTGCCCATAAAGTGCTATACTTTTGCCATAAGGTGCTATACTTTGCAACAAGGTGCTATACTTTGGCCATAAGGTGCTATACTTTGCAATAAGGTGCTATACTTTGGCCATAAGGTGCTATACTTTGCAATAAGGTGCTATACTTTGACCATAAGGTGCTATACTTTGCAATAAGGTGCTATACTTTGCCTGAAGCTTCGAAATTGGGCGAGGACCGGCCGACGCGGCGGATGATCGGCCTATTACGACGACGCGTCGGTCGCCGAGTGTTCTCGCCGCGGGAAAAAAACTGAAATGGTTCTGGACGACTCGGAGCTCAGAATTTCCAGAGAGCGTAAGGTGCTATACTTTGCAAATAAGGTGCTATACTTTGGCCATAAGGTGCTATACTTTGCAACAAGGTGCTATACTTTGGCCATAAGGTGCTATACTTTGCAACAAGGTGCTATACTTTGGCCATAAGGTGCTATACTTTGCAATAAGGTGCTATACTTTGCCTGAAGCTTCGAAATTAGGCGAGGACCGGCCGACGCGGAGGATGATCGGCCTATTACGACGACGCGTCGGTCGCCGAGTGTTCTCGTCGCGCGGAAAAAAACTGAAATGGTCGCGACGACTCGGAGCTCAGAATTTCCAGAGAGCGTAAGGTGCTATACTTTGGCCATAAGGTGCTATACTTTGCAATAAGGTGCTATACTTTGGCCATAAGGTGCTATACTTTGCAATAAGGTGCTATACTTTGGCCATAAGGTGCTATACTTTGCAATAAGGTGCTATACTTTGCCTGAAGCTTCGAAATTGGGCGAGGACCGGCCGACGCGGCGGATGATCGGCCTATTACGACGACGCGTCGGTCGCCGAGTGTTCTCGTCGCGCGGAAAAAAACTGAAATGGTCGCGACGACTCGGAGCTCAGAATTTCCAGAGAGCGTAAGGTGCTATACTTTGCAAATAAGGTGCTATACTTTGGCCATAAGGTGCTATACTTTGCAATAAGGTGCTATACTTTGGCCATAAGGTGCTATACTTTGCAATAAGGTGCTATACTTTGCCTGAAGCTTCGAAATTAGGCGAGGACCGGCCGACGCGGCGGATGATCGGCCTATTACGACGACGCGTCGGTCGCCGAGTGTTCTCGTCGCGCGGAAAAAAACTGAAATGGTCGCGACGACTCGGAGCTCAGAATTTCCAGAGAGCGTAAGGTGCTATACTTTGGCCATAAGGTGCTATACTTTGCAATAAGGTGCTATACTTTGGCCATAAGGTGCTATACTTTGCAATAAGGTGCTATACTTTGGCCATAAGGTGCTATACTTTGCAATAAGGTGCTATACTTTGCCTGAAGCTTCGAAATTGGGCGAGGACCGGCCGACGCGGCGGATGATCGGCCTATTACGACGACGCGTCGGTCGCCGAGTGTTCTCGTCGCGCGGAAAAAAACTGAAATGGTCGCGACGACTCGGAGCTCAGAATTTCCAGAGAGCGTAAGGTGCTATACTTTGCAAATAAGGTGCTATACTTTGGCCATAAGGTGCTATACTTTGCAATAAGGTGCTATACTTTGGCCATAAGGTGCTATACTTTGCAATAAGGTGCTATACTTTGCCTGAAGCTTCGAAATTAGGCGAGGACCGGCCGACGCGGCGGATGATCGGCCTATTACGACGACGCGTCGGTCGCCGAGTGTTCTCGCCGCGGGAAAAAAACTGAAATGGTTCTGGACGACTCGGAGCTCAGAATTTCCAGAGAGCGTAAGGTGCTATACTTTGCCCATAAAGTGCTATACTTTTGCCATAAGGTGCTATACTTTGCAACAAGGTGCTATACTTTGGCCATAAGGTGCTATACTTTGCAATAAGGTGCTATACTTTGCCTGAAGCTTCGAAATTGGGCGAGGACCGGCCGACGCGGCGGATGATCGGCCTATTACGACGACGCGTCGGTCGCCGAGTGTTCTCGTCGCGCGGAAAAAAACTGAAATGGTCGCGACGACTCGGAGCTCAGAATTTCCAGAGAGCGTAAGGTGCTATACTTTGCAAATAAGGTGCTATACTTTGGCCATAAGGTGCTATACTTTGCAATAAGGTGCTATACTTTGGCCATAAGGTGCTATACTTTGCAATAAGGTGCTATACTTTGGCCATAAGGTGCTATACTTTGCAATAAGGTGCTATACTTTGACCATAAGGTGCTATACTTTGCAATAAGGTGCTATACTTTGACCATAAGGTGCTATACTTTGCAATAAGGTGCTATACTTTGACTGAAGCTTCGAAATTGGTCGAGGACCGGCCGACGCGGCGGATGATCGGCCTATTACGACGACGCGTCGGTCGCCGAGTGTTCTCGTCGCGCGGAAAAAAACTGAAATGGTCGCGACGACTCGGAGCTCAGAATTTCCAGAGAGCGTAAGGTGCTATACTTTGCAAATAAGGTGCTATACTTTGGCCATAAGGTGCTATACTTTGCAATAAGGTGCTATACTTTGGCCATAAGGTGCTATACTTTGCAATAAGGTGCTATACTTTGCCTGAAGCTTCGAAATTAGGCGAGGACCGGCCGACGCGGAGGATGATCGGCCTATTACGACGACGCGTCGGTCGCCGAGTGTTCTCGTCGCGCGGAAAAAAACTGAAATGGTCGCGACGACTCGGAGCTCAGAATTTCCAGAGAGCGTAAGGTGCTATACTTTGCAAATAAGGTGCTATACTTTGGCCATAAGGTGCTATACTTTGCAATAAGGTGCTATACTTTGGCCATAAGGTGCTATACTTTGCAATAAGGTGCTATACTTTAGAGGTTGATGGGCTTGAGGGAGGAGGGGAAGTGAAGGGAGGGAAGAGGAGGAGGTTGGTGGTAGTGGTTGAGGGGAAGTGAAGGGAGGGAAGAGGAGGAGGAGGGGAGAGGGAGAGATCTCTTCTGAGCTCAGATGGAGGAGGAGGGGAGAGGGAGAGATCAGTTGGGGATGAAGGGTAGTTTAGGATTTTTCAAATTTTTTGGATAAATACAGTACAAATAATGGGTGTATTGTACATTTGGGTTTAAAAATAAGTGGGATGTGATTTTGTGGGTCTATTGATGTTTTGAAAAGTGAATGGGTTTTTAAATAAGTTGGGGTAAAACTTTGGGTTAAAAGAGGATTTTCCCTATATTAAAAGCTGATTCTTTTTTTAAAATGTTAATACATTATTAGTTTTCTTTATTAAAAAAATTAGACTAATTAATATAATCACTAACTGAGCATCGTTAATGACCCTAGATGGTTGAGAGATTCTAATATAGCTCACGTTATTTTGGGTTTCATTCTCCATAGCCACTAGTTCGAGGAAAAATGCATTAGGGACCCAAAAACATGAGACCCTATATGGTACAGGTCATGAGACAGATCGGAGAACAGTGCATCATGGGGATAGAGAGCCGATACGTCAGATGACCATCCCTAGTTCGAGACCTAATTCCAACTAATAAGATTTAATGAGGGACCAGTATCGAAAAAAAACGCCAGGCAAAAATAGCAAGTACCTCTTGTCTCCTTATCGGATCCAAACCCGAACTGGCCTCGGATTCAATCTCCTATTAAACCTCAAAGCAAACCCTTGTCGTCCAAAAAACCACCGTCCTACTACGTTACGATCAACGGAAACTCTCGATCATGGCGCCTCACGACCTCCGCCGCCCATTCAAGCGCCCGGCGATCTCCGACCAGCAACGCCGGCGAGAAATAGCCCTCCGCCGCCAGAACCAGCAGCGCTCCGACTCCCAGAACCGCGCTCGCCGTCTCGCTTCCTCCGTCGTCTCCCTCCAACCCGAACCCCAGCCCGAATCCGAACCCGATATTGAGTTGGAAACTGAGAACGAGGCTTGGCTGGAATCGGATCCGAAAGCCGATAAGGGGGAGCTTGATGTCGTCGAGGCGTCGAAGTTGAAGGGCGCGGAGGCTCGCCGGTGGTTTGCGAGGCAGCTCATGTTGCCGGAGTGGATGATTGATGTTCCTCCTAACCTTGATTCTGATTGGTGAGTTTCTATAAAAGCCTTGTTCTTTCAAAAAAGGGAAAAAATTGATTTTTCACTCTGTTGATTCTTTTAAAATTGGTACTTTGGCTTTAAATTGGAGCAAATGAGCCCTTAACTGTGCACATTCAGTTTTTCGACGGTAAATCGTAAAAAAGCTCACCAATTTTGGGTTATTTGCACTGTAATGTCACCAAAGTTTTGCCCTTTTACCTTTGATGAGCTGAAGTTCTATTTTTCGCGATTTGATACCCTGAATTGCAAAAGAGTTCATGTTAATTTTGTTCAAGTATATCAAAAGAAAAGGCTGAATGAGAAGCAATTTTCCTACCAAATTTATTTTTAAAGCTTTGTAAATGAGGAATAAAGTTAGGGCATAGTATCAATATCGTTTGAAAACTTTGAGGTATCAAATTGTCGAAATAGAACTTCAGGGTACTAAAGTTAAAGATGTGAAACTTTGGGCAGTCTTTGGGCATATTTACAGTAGTGAAGTGGTTATACGTGAGGTTTTATGAGGAATTGTAAATTACTGAATGGTTATACACTAAAAATTATGAAGAATTGTAAATTACAAGTAATTAGAGTTAATAGATTGAAAGTTTAGTGGTACATGGGTAACCTCCTTCTATCTTTTTACATAAATCCTCCTTTTTCTTATCTGGACTGTAGAATTTAAGCTTGGTGCTTAATGTTTGAACTGCACTACATAATCTACTGGGTGAGAGACTAACTGTGCAAACCGAGAGTCTGCCAAACTTGTGATTTTTGTAATCCTCGGGGAACACATGGAGTCCCTGCGACTTACTTTTGTGTGTGTTGGGTTTTAGGTAGTGTCACTAGCATTTTATTTCTTCCGATTTGTCTCACTTTCACCTGTTAGCCCGACAAATCCCAATATTTTTGGTTGTTTGGTTCTAGTGTTTTAATGAACATTCCAAGAAATTACTTTCAGTTATTGGGATATACTGATGGAACTTATCTCCTAACTTTATATTAGTATAAATGAAAACGGTTACTTTCAGTTATTGGGATATACTGATGGAACTTATCTCCTAACTTTATATTAGTATAAATGAAAACGGTTAGTTGTTTTTCTTTTAATCTCATCCCTTTTTCCTAACTTTATATTAGTATAAATGAAAACGGTTAGTTGTTTTTCTTTTAATCTCATCCCTTTTTGTTCTACCAATAATCATAGAGAAACTGTTCGTAAATTAGAGGCTATTCATCCTTTTATCCTTTTATGTGCTTCTCATTGTTTATAGGAGTTTTTTCTAGTTACTAAAATGCTCTTATATAATATTGTATGAAGTCCTAGAAAACACTGTTTCATTCGATCTGGAAATTTTGTAGGTATGTCTTTTCACGGCCATCTGGAAAACGGTGTTTTGTTGTTTCTTCTAATGGCACAACAGTAAGTCGACTCCGGAATGGATCTATTTTGCACCGGTTTCCATCTTCTTTGCCGTGTGGTGCCAAAACGAGAGAGATGTCAGGTCCAGCACATGCCTATTGCATTTTGGACTGTATATTTCATGAGGTAAATTTTAAATTTTACACTAGGGTTATAGTCCCTCAAATCTTATAACTATCTTGAAATTAGTCCCCTAGTTAGCAGTTGTTTGATTTGGGATGAAAATGAAATGCCCTTTAAAATTTTAATTAATTTGGGGATTAATTCCAAAGCACTTAGAAAATTTTGTGGGACTAATTTCAAAATATGATGATTTCGGGGAATATTTTCAAAATATGAATATTTGGGTATTAATTCCCAAATCTGAAAGATTTGGGGGACTGATATCGAAAAAAACCTTTGCAATAAGATGTTATCATGAATCTCAGGTACAATCTATTTTCTTGCAGCTCGATCAGACATACTATGTGATTGATATGCTGTGTTGGCGCGGGTACTCATTGTATGATTGCAGTGCGGAGTTCAGATTCTTTTGGTTAAATTCCAAGCTCGGGGAGACTGGAGCTTGTAATCCACCATCTAAGTACCATAAATACAGATTCGCTGCTGTTCCGATTTATGACTGCAGTGAGATGGGTTTACAAACAGCATATGCAGGTGCTGTGCCTTATGCTAAAGATGGTCTATTGTTTTACAACAAGTATGATCCTATTTCCTTTGTCTAGAATACTGGAGATTCTTGACAGTATAATGTTTTAGGTAATTTATTAATTTGGTATTTTACCAACCCAACACAATCCACTTAATGCACCAATCAATAAAAGTGATAAGATTATAATCAATGGAGGAAGGAGGACTCTGAACAGAGAACTTGGTTGGAACAATTAAGCATTGTAGTGGTTTACTTAGCAGAGGAGATAGCCTTTAGTAAAATTGAATGAAAAAATAGGATTAATGTAGCCAACCCAAAAAAATTGGGATGAAGTATTTGTTATTGTTGTATTAAACAATTTATATTTTTTTTGTTGGTGCCTGCCTTGGTGGTCAACTAATTCTGTTACGTGTTCTTTCTCAGGCATGCACATTACCAAACTGGCATTACACCTTTGGCATTAGTATGGAAGGATGAATCTTGTAGTCAATATGTTATTGACACTGACAGCAAAGGACAAGTTCCTGCCCAGCAGCAAGTAAAAATCGACAACTTTTCTGACTTGCGAAGTTAAATCTGATCTTTTATTTCAGATGATTGAAACTTGGTACTGGTTTTTATCAAGAAGGTCCACCATGATGTTTTGTTTCATGCTGTTGTGTAATTATGATGTGAAGTTCTGTGCTTGATACTTTATAATCTTAATGGCATGTTTTTATGTTGGGTTCTATTTGCATTTCTCATATTAACATTAAAATGATATTATGTTGGCGTCTCTTCTTTGACAAGAGAGTCTAAATTTGTTACCTTTTATATGATAATCAGGTTGTGTTGGAGTTGCAAGATGACGGGAAATTGACTACCTCAGATGATCCTCCTGTAGTGCTTGGTTGCACCGATGGAGAATTTATACAGAAGGTAATTGCCATATCGAACAACTATACTTGCAGTCATTTCCCCATTATAATGATGTTTTCAAGGAACAAGTATCAATTGGTCCAGTAAATTGCTACTTCTATTATTTTCCTCCCATTTCTCTTATTATGGAATTTAAGGTATGCAGTTAATTGACTCAGTATAAAATGTACCCTTTTGTAACTGGATACGTAGAGCTTACATTTTTCATTCAGTCTCCTAGTTTTAAATGTTTTGAAGGTTGAGTGCCTTGTCATATGCTGCAAATGATAATAATTCAGCTTGCACTTTTCTTTGGATATCTAGTGCATATTCTTATAACTTTTCGTTTATTGCTTTTATTCCCCTTCTATTGAAATTTTGAACTGTTTATTTATGCAGTCAGGTGCCCAATCAGGTAGTCTTCTCCGATTTGCTATTAGAGATGAAGAAGTGAGACTTGTTGATGGAAAAATGGAGATTGGTGATGTGCAATTCACTGGAAAGCCTAACCGATCACGGGCATTTGCAGATAGCTATTCTAAGGTTAGTAGGAAAATGCTTGATTTGTTCATTTTGATTGCCATTGTGAAATACTCTGCTAAATGTAGAAATAATATCTCTTCGTCTTACCAAAAATGCAAGTCTATTGACATAATAGCATTAGGCTTGGGCTTTGGTCTGATTCATTAGCCTTAGTGTTTCCGCTGCATTATATTGTTTGATCTGACTCATTGACTTGGATTATAAGACCCATAAATTGCAAGATCCACAATCTAATATTAATTTGATTAGATATACTGATGAGAGGAATCCTAAAATAAAGATAAAAAAGCAGCTGTGTCGATAATAACAAAATTATGCACTCAAATGGAGTACTTGTTTCAAGGTTAATCTTGTTACTTGAAAGTCTTGGAAAATAAGGGCATTCATTCTTTTGGTGGCTTTGTAGGTTTTGTTCCAGCATGCAGCTAGGCACTCCCCTTTGCTTTTTGGAGATTTGATTGCATCCATTCAGTCAAACCTTACCAATGATAGCAACGTAAATGATATTGATATGGCTGGCTGAAGTTGTGAATGGTTATGCTTATTATCTTTAATTTGTTACAGGCTTCATTTTGGAGAACTATTTATTTGTAACCCATCAGTTTTTGAGTTCCATCCACCTTGCTTGTGTATGTAATACTAACTCCATAATATGTATGATACAGCTTGGGTATGATACAGAATTTTTTTGTGCTTGTTGGGCATAACTGGTTCGTGCAAGAATTATTTTCCATGTGATGTTATATGTACCACTGTGATTATATGGTGTTCATGTAATGCATAATTTTGCATATAATGTCTTGTTGCCGTCTGTCATATGCAACTGTGTTACATCTGGGATGTGCCCTGCCTTCCTGTTCGCTTATATTTTGTCTTGAAGGAAATGTCGATCTTTAAGTTATGCCATCTATATATACCTTTTATCCTTAGCGATTCATGTTTCTCTAAGTATCCCTGTTGCATATGGTTAAGCCGAGTTTTTTACATTTGGGTAAATCTTGAAGGGTTTCTTGGTTTTCTGTTGGACATGGTTGAGAAAGATGTATGGGTGGACCTGTTTGTTATAGGATTTGATGGCCATAGATAATTTTGCATTGGTTCATGATGTATCATGTGTTTGACATGTTTAGTTCGTGTGACGAGGAAAGGGGGAAAAGGAAATAGGAATGATAAGCATTTGATATTATGGATACAATGTATCCCTGAGAATCTGGTAATTGAGAAAATCGACTTGTTGTGCAAAGTCAGTAGCTTCAATACAGTTTGTCTTGAGGAAGGAAAGTGTTTATTGGGATATTGAAATGCTCTCTATGTTTCTTATCACTATATATCCATTGTAAATGGATTTTGCCAATTTCCTATTAATTTCTCACAATGAGCAAAAAACTAATCAATAAATTCATGTATTATCACGGTGTAGTAAGGTCTTTGTCATACAACATTTGCTATAACATACGCAGAGACTTCAATCAAGTACTCAGTTTTACTTGCATTTTTACTATAATATATGATGCTTGTGAAATGCTAATAAGGATGCAATTTTCGCTCAAATTTTGACAATTTTCCTTGTGGGATAATTTCATCAAATACGATCTAAAACTTCATCTGCGTATTCTTAGAAAGTTTCATTCTTGTGGTTGCTATTTCATGGATCATAGCAGTATACAACTTTACTGAACTTTTTATAAGAATGTAGTATAGAGAATTTGAAATAGATACAATGAAGAGATGAGAACTATAGAAATTTAGGTTTAAGGGACGGAGAGCCAGAGCAGGAATCCTATCATAACATCTCGCATGGTGCAGGACGTTTTGAACGAAGTACATATTTGCAAACAAGGGGCAATTTGGTCTTTTCGCTGCCCTGTTTGGCGCAATGAACCCTGCATTGTGCCGGGTTCTCATAGAATTCCTACCCATACAACTATCAGTGTTTAACCACATCACCTCTCAGATACTTGGGAGCACAAAAAAACTTTGAGATTTATTTTATTTCAAATTAGCTGATGGAAGAAGCAATGACACGATACAGTCTTATCACAGTCCATCGGAATTTTTTGCAATTGCAATTAGCTCAGAGTTCTGCAAAGTTATCTGATGGTCTTGAAACCGTGGATTTCAGGGAGGGGTGCACATTTCCAGGACGAACCGAGATCTCCAATAAGGGCCCGTTTGGTTCACTAGGTGAAAGTTACTGTAGTCAGGAAACCAGGTTGAAAACTGACTCTGATAGCTACAGTAACTTTCGCCCAAAAACACCATATTTTGCGGAGATATGGTCAGAAACTGCCGCATTGGATTTTTAACTGCCACATTAGCATTTTTTTTTTTTGCATAATCAAACAATGAAAACAAGTGAAAGTTACTGTAACCTGACAGCTACCTGACAGCTACAGTAACTTTCAAACAAAAACAACCCAACCAAACAGCCCCTAACAGTGTGATTCTCTTCCGTACCTATTAAAAAAAAAGGAAAATTAGAAACTAGCTAGTCTCAGGTAAAATATGACAGCTGATATAACACAGAAAATTAATTTAATTGCAGCTCTAGCCAATGAAAAGCTAACTCGTAAGGAAAACATATACCCAACAGAAGTGACAAAAATCCGCACAAATACTTTCTCAGATACCAAATGCTGTATTCCCAAAGATGAACCTCCGAGCTTCTCTCTACTACCACTAGAATACATGTAAACCTGTAAAGCAAAGTTTCCACTTTAATTCTGTAAATGAATCGGCATTGCCACAAGGCAGATTAAAAAAAAACAGGAAATGAGAAATAAATAGCAGTCTAATTAAGTAGTGCAGCGTCGACGGCTACATGCAGCTAATTTATTTATTCGTTTACATCTATCTGTCCTTTTTTTTCCCTTTTCTTGTACAATTGTGATGTAGGACGCTTAACGGACAATTTCATGGAAGATCGAGACAATAACAAGCTAAATGCGTATACATACATATTATTGATTTCCAGAAAGAAACGATCATACCTTCCAATCAAGAAGATGGATTCTGATATATTATATATGCAAATCGCCTATTTCGACAAGATGAAGCCAACCGAATTGTTAGATTTCTAAAATCTCATCAGTATCACCAGTTATTAACAGAAAATCAAAAATAATTAATATTTAGTTTATTTTTAGTAATAAATTA
Organism: Asparagus officinalis; assembly: GCF_001876935.1. Lineage (NCBI taxonomy): Eukaryota > Viridiplantae > Streptophyta > Magnoliopsida > Asparagales > Asparagaceae > Asparagus > Asparagus officinalis. The sequence continues at coordinate 8,229,987 of NC_033795.1, read as the reverse complement.
GAGTCTACTTAGATTAGGAAACAAATTCAATTTTAATTCATATTAGACAGATTTGTTTACTCTACCATAGGGAGTATTTTTAGGGTAAAATTTAATACTTTCTATTTCTTTGTGATTCTAGTTGTATTAGGAGTCTATTTTTATTTTTATATTTATTTAAGAAGAGTCGTATCCCTCTGGAGTCATTAGATTACTTTTATCAATAAACTTTCCTCTTTATTATATTTTCTTCTTGGATTCAAAGATCGTCATTTCTGGATTCAGAAAACAACCATTGGTGGACTCTAAGGTTTATCACTTCTGCACTGCCTTAATTGGTATCAGAGCCCTATTTTCGATCTGATTGCAGGCGATAAAGCCCCTGTTACCCATTAAGGCTCATAGAGACTGACTTCCGTTAGCTACGGAGTATCTGAATCTGGAATGAGTTTGAGATCACTTTGATGGTTGCTAAAGATGTCATAGGACGCCGCATGAGGAATTCAACAGCAATATCAATGAGTATGCAGCCCTGCGTCGAAATCATGGTCATAGAGAATACTCAAGGTGGGATATCTATGATACTAAAAATATGAGGTCATCTTTCAATAGAAAACTTGATGTAGAAGATTTTCTTGATTGGATCGATGGGGTGGAGAGATTTTTCGGGTACTTAGAAATTGTAGAAGATCAGAAGGTTAAGTGAGTATCCTACCGACTTGATGGTAAAGTAGCTTTTTGGTGGCAATCATTGTGCGCGGAGCGCACCTATCAGCGGAAGCAAAAAATCCAATCATGGAAGAAGATGAAGAAATTGTTGAAAGTGTAGACACCAAAAAATGCCAAGAAATAAAGCAAGATTGAACCTCGCTATAAGCATGACGAGGCTCGTCATCATAATCATTATTGGTTGAATAAAAAAATTTCCTCACTTCTAATTCATTTGCACAAATGGAGTACAGAAATCTTACTTCAAGAAAGCGTTAGGTGGTTTAGGTGCGTAGGTGGGAGCTTAGGCTATTTTCCTTTTTTAATTTATTTTATAATAGCAATATAATTGATAGTAAATGCCATAGAAAGCTTAGATGCAAAACTAGCACCTAGGCAGATTTCTTTTTTCGTTCAAGTGGTGGTGGTTTTACTGAAGGCCGGAGGAGGTAGAAGACATGTTCAAATTTAGAGGCTGGAAGAGTTTAGAGGTTGTGAAGCCTACAACAGAAGAAAAATCATGATCAAGACTTGAAGGATATACTCTATGTAAGCAGACAATGCTTTACTAGGTGCTTCTAAAACCAAGATGGGCAGCCTAAGTATCATCTAGGCGTTAAGCGCTAGGCAGGTGGCCAACGTATCACCTAGGCCTAGAACATAGGCGGAGGCCTTTTAAAATAGGGACATATAACTACCGATTCTTAAGCATATCCCACCTCAGATACTTGGACGCCCAAAAACTTGAGATTTTATTTTGATTCACAATAGCCAACAGAAGAATAAGTCTCTCATATGATACAGTACAGTATAATTATTACAATCATTTGCACACATGAAACATCCATTCTTCAGGGAAGTCACTAGTCCATGGGAATCTTTTGCAACTTTGCAAGTAGCTCAGATTTCTGCAAAGGATTTGATGGTCTTGAAACCATGATTTTCTGGGAGAGGTGCATTTCCAGGACGAACTGAGATCATCACTTCAAGACCTGGATATAAGTTTAAACAATTTATATTCATTCAGCAAATCACCAACAAAAGGCACAGCATTGTTAGTCCACAAACATGCATAAAACCGTAACAAAAAAGAATTCATCGAAATCCTTTCTTCACCTACAAGTCTCTCTTATAAAATGGCACAATTATTAATGATCATGAGTCGTCAACGTAGGTGAAAAGGGGACACTTAAAAGTTAACCACTAACTTGTAACCAAAGTACCAGGTATTTGCACATCTAATGGTTAAACCCTAACTTGTAACCAAAGTACCGGGTATTTACACATCTAATAGTTCATTGCACATGTTTGCGGGAAGATTTATTAGGATTCTTTCCCCCCTTAAACCTATTTACATCACCCGATAACAGTGGAATAGTTTCTGACATTTGTTTGTAGAAGTCTCCAATATGGGAAGTACATGATTTTTGCAGTTATAGTAGGACAGTTGGGAGTTCGGATAGATGAAAAAACACTTGAGGATAAATAAAGAGATAATGAACTATTGAGCAATATAAATGTCAGAAATTCAGGAGAGCGCAAAAAATTTACAGGACAATACACAGGTGAGAACTCACCAGCAGCCTTCGCAGCCACAGCTTCTTGATAGACATCCGTCACAAATAGGATTTGAGATGGCTTATCTACTCCTACCGATTGTGAGATCTCAGAGTAACTGCGCGATTCTCTTTTATTCCTATAGAAGACGAAAAATTGTTATTAATTTTGAACAAACAATACGATGAAAAAAGAAGACTGACTAGTAATGAAAACATACCCCACAGTAGTGTCGAAAAATCCACACAAGTATTTTCTCAAATCCCCAAATACTGTATTTCCAAAGATGAGCCTCTGAGCTTCTCTACTACCACTAGAATATATGTAAACCTGAAGAACAAAGTTTTGGAATCAACATCATCATTTTTCCACAGAAGATTAACAAATCAGAAAAAAAGAAATCATAAAGCAGTCTAGTAAGTAGTGCAGCATGGACGCCTGCATGCCAATATTTGAGCACTTTCTATCTGAAATGTAAGCAAAAGAGAGAGTTTTATTTATTCGTCTACATCCTTTTCTTTATTTTTCTCATACAACTGACCATCACCTGGTGTCCTAATTCATCCATATGGGATTAGAACTTTGTTTACAACTTTACATATATTTGGCTGGTACCAAATGTATCTCAACACTATGTATTTATTCGTGTTTATACAACAAAATACTATAAACCTTCCAAAAATTTCATCCTCCAGTTGTATTGTTGGTTCACATTCTTTCGATGCCTCAAGATAAATTAATTAACAAGCCACAGTCATCCTGATCCTAGACACACTACAGTCTACTATTCGACTTCAAGAATCCAACACTTTCAATGCAGAGCGTACAGTGGACAACTAGAGGATTATCATTTATCGAAGTGCAATTTTTTTTTAATTATGAATGATTAACCGGATTGAGGATGAGGAAGAGGAAGAGAAAGGACATCAGTTGCAAAAAGAAATAGCTATGTCATTCTGGTGAGATTGATTTCCTCCTGCAAGTAAGAGGTGCAACTGTTCTCAAATTATAAAACTAAACAATTCCAATGGAGCATCTAGTAAGCACCACAAATAGATATTATTCAGTTGCAAGGAATTTTATTTTAAGTAAGAAAAGAATTCTAGTTTTTCTGGTGCCTATGCGTTCTACTGTCCTTTTCTCATCTATTATTCTTTCTCATTTTGAGAACCAGCTAAGACAAGTATTACTGTTACAAAAAAATAAAAGCAACTTTCAGTAATACTTTTCTTACTGTAAAGATTTGATGGGATGAAGCTGCCTACTGCCGAAAGAATATAGCTACGCAGTCCATATTACTAGTTCTAGCACTTCTCAACAATTAATTGAAGAAATTATGAGGATATTACCTTGATGCCCTTAGCATGCCACTTCTGAAGAGCTTCAGGAACATCCTCAAATACAACTCCCTGCAGTTCATTATTTTCATACCCAGTTCTCCATATATGTCCCTGTATATAGAAACGAAACGCGAATAAATGTAAAAATTCAATTCTGGTAGCTATAGATACACCTTTTACACCTAGTCACTTGAAAGATTTAATTACCTGCAGTTGTTTGAGAGCAGTAATTTTTCTGTCAGCCTTTATCATTGCTTCCACATTAGTTACCAAAGAATCAATCACTTTTTCTTTCCCCGCATCATCAGCTGGAATTGGTACAGACCCTAAAATACCTTTTTCCAGGTCATCTTTAACCTATATATGATTTAAATTCAAATGTAACCATGTAAGTCATAACCAAAATTTGAATATAAAAATAGATACTGAGCTCACTAATTTGGACGAACAGAGTAATAATGGAAGGAACTTAAAGCTTTTATGCCCGAAGACTTTCATAGTGCTTAAAAGAAGGGCCCACCACCCCCCGACACCCCACTCCCAAAAAAAACAACCTCTTACACGAATGCACATGTTTCCCATGCACAACACAGATGCGCGAGTATTATCACATGGACAAACATGCACAAAATGCACTACCAATTTACCACATGGAATAAGCTCTAACTTCACAATCGGCTAATGTTTTAATAACAAAACAAGTTAGATGTGAGTTTTGTGTTTATTCAGAATTTCACATCCTTCTTCATACAACATGACTACATGAGCAGGTAGAATAATAAAGTAATTACATGAAAACTTTAATATTACTCTACCATAAGACATAACAGCACAAAGAGTAAGATCAAGGACTTACTTGAGCATGCAATAGCCCAATATCTTCTTTGGTTTCCTTGCTGTCATATGTAGACATTAAATGTCTCCGCACATTATCACGGGCATAGGGAAAAAGGACATCCGTAACAAATGATATTGGAGTTGTTGTTCCTTCAATGTCAAGAACAATGCATTGCTGCGAAATACGCCAAATATCTATTAGAGGGTAAAGCTCATCATGCTCATGTTTCTCAAATACAAGTAATATTATTCAAATTAGACCAGGTGATACAGCTAGCTGATGTAAGAATTTCTTGCAACTAAGGGCTGCATCTTCAGAAGATAATGCAGGACAAAGAAAGAGAGAATAAAAAAACATCTGACTGCAGTACACGCACATAAAAGGAAGGTGACAAGAACTTACTCGTAATGGTTCTGCAACATGAGTTCCATTTGTAGGTGCTGCCGTAATAGAACCTTTTACATGCCTCTCACTTCCTTGATGTACTTTAGCACTGTTGATTGGACCATGACTTGGACTGGTCCAGTCAATACCTAACTGGTAGAGTTTGATGGCAGCATCAAACAAATAATGGTAGCACTCAGCCTAGAAAAGAAATGAGAAGTAAAATTACTCATCATACAACAGAAAAAAGGGAATAGCTATCTAGCATTCCAAATTTATTACAAACGACAGCCAGGGCAACCATCTTTGAGAAAAGAATAAAGAAATAATAAGACATCAACAAGGTTATAAAGAGCGTAAAATAGAGTGGCTAATGCCAGAGAGAGGGCCTCCAATGTATAAAAATAGATTTAGGAATGAATTTGAATGCAGGTGACTTCATCTCCACAAAATAATTTATAGCAAAAGCAATAATAAAAACTAGCATATAACAATGGGTGTGTCGTGCAACTTACGTCAATTAGAGAACAGCAAGTAGAGAGTAAAACATTTTAAAGTAAAGTGCTATTAGGATAATATCACAGTAAGAGCATCACCAGTACTAAGATTAGACGAAAAGTATAGTTCCCACTAGAATATTACATCCTAGCAATAAAGATATAGACCAGGTGATCTTATATTGTCAAAATAGAATCAAAAACATCCTTGAATGTCATAACTCCAGGTATCGCACGCAAAAACTAAAGCTGGACTTATGAGAAAATCATAATCAATCTGCTCGCAATATTTTGGGATATTCTACATAATACTGCAGAAGTATCAAATTCTGAATTCAGCAAACAACAAACTCCAAGACGGAAGCTCAAAGGCCATAGAAATAAAAGCAAAGGTATGGACCAAATAAGAAACGGGAGTGGTAAGTACGTGAAAATGACATAGTTACTTGGAAATTTTATTGCAACAAACTCTGACAAAAGAACAAACCTGGGTCTTGGCACTGATCCAAGAATCTCCCCATACATATATGCCATGATTACGTACAAGCACAGCTGTAGCTTTTGGGTATGCTGCAATCTGTAAAACATGAATACTACGGCCATTAGCAATTAGAATTACTATCAAAGGGAAAAAAACAGTTACAAGCCATGTAAATCATATATAAAGGGACAAATAATAGTCTCAGAATAGCTTTCCAATTATGTAACCATCAACTTTAGGTGTCTTACATTTTGTTTGATGTATCCTATTCAGAAAAATTAGAAAGAAACAGCATCCACTATCCTAGAAGCACTTTATTTCACTTATATATTACAGAATCTATGCAATTAGTGAAGTTAGAAGGAAGAAGTTTCAAAAATACTTTATCTTGTTGTCACAGACATTGTACATTTCCATGGACATGCCTACAATATGAGCATGTATTCCCTATAATATACAAAAAGTTGTAGTGTCACTGCCTATTCTTTAAGGAATTGTGTTGCGTCATGCTGAAAGGGACGACAGCACTATTCAAGCTGTAAATTGACTTTTCAATCAATTGTATAATGGCAGTGTTTCCCAAATGAATCTTCCAGAATGTCTTTATGTAACTAATAACTTGCTTTCATTACTTACATCTACACCTTCACGTCATGATCATTTGCTCAGATAACTTCAAGACATAGTGGCCAACAGTGACCGCATGTGATTGGTAAGTGATGGCTAAGTGATTTTCTCAACCACTAAACAACCTTTATGCGGTTTGCTTTAAAGAATTTGAGTGGTTACGAAATTATGATGTGTTCTTCATAGCGTCAAATAATGTGAGCATTCATACTCAGATGAACATCACCTATTCTAGTTCATGAATTTGCAGTCAGATTAAAAAATGGAATATCAAAACTGAAAAGTATCATCTTAACATGTCCAATAGGGTGTCAATATAAGGACTGTGAAATTCTAATATAAGAATGTGGATTGGCAATCAAACTCAAGAAAGAATCTTATGCAAGCAGTGCAATTGAAAGAAAGAACTACCGCTTCGCTGAGGGCTTCTGTCAGCTCACTCTCAAGAGCAGTGTTTTCAATTATTGGAACAACAAGTTCATCATAGTAACCATGTCCTTGAATTCCTTTTATCATTTCCATGTGAGTTATCTGCATCAATAAAACAGAAAAATTCATGATCAGGCTAGGATGATATAAAGGAACATGACACGTTATAATAAAAACATCAAAAGGCAGGGGGGAAAAAAAGACTTTACCCTGAACTCCTTCGCGAAAGGATGAAGCATAGTTACGAGACAAGACTCCATCCCATGACTGTGAATCACAGCTCCAGCATTTCGCATCTGATAAGCCTACAAAAACAACTTCCCTCTTTCCGTTAAGAAATTTCCTTCAATTTATTGACAATCACTACATATCTCAAGAATATCTCAAAAGTATCAACTGAAGTTTACTGGGCTTCACTACCTTCATGAACAGTGGAGCACAGTCTGTACATTTGGGCAGCTTATTAGGATACGGCTTCGCTGAGGGGGCAGAAAGCACGATCCCGGCATCAGAGAGCACGTACATATCCTCAGGCTCCATCCTCTCCTTCTGGACTCCTACCCATTGCAACAATTTTAAGAAATCATTGGAAAATGAATCAAAATTTTGATTTTTTTGGGGGGGATTTTAGATATTTGTCCCTTCAAATCTTTCATATTTTAAAATTTGTACCTCATATCATTAAAGTTGCTACTAAGCCCCTAAATGCCATTAAACTTAAGTTGTTGACTGACTTACCAGTTATACATTTTTCTCGAAAGTTTGCATTCAAACCGGAACCCATATAAAACAAACCAAAACCTTCTCCTCAAATGATAATTTTCTTTTCCCTAACCCATTTTCATAATAGTGTGTTTGGGAGATGACTAAGGGAAGGGAATGAAGGAAAAAATTTTCCTTCCTTCCCTTCCCATTCTTTACCCCCCAATTTGGGAGGTAAGATTTTAGTTTAATTTTCCCCATCATTCCCCTCCTCTACCCTTCTAAATGAAACTCACAAACAAAAGTAAACCAAAATTTTCATTGCCCTCCCTTCTTTACCCTCCATCCAAACAGACCATAAGAGAGAGAGAGCGAACTTCCGTGACTTCAAGTACGAGAACAAATAAATTGAGGATAAAACAGTAATCTACAGCGTTGAATTTGTTGGGTGGCAGCCGCTCTTGTTGAAAATGAAGGATGAAGAGCTTTTGGTGGGAGGTCAAAAATGGAGGCAGGCTGAAGAGCTTTCGGTGGAAAGCTTTGTTTTTGTCAACAACATCAGGGTCTTTCGATGTTGACAAAGAGAGTTCCGCTGCCTGTTTTTTATTGACAAATGAGAGGGTATGAAGCCTATAAATCCCCTCTCCTCTTCCTTCGTTCAATGCATCAGAGCTTGAGAAATCCATCAGAGCTTAGATCAGTTAGGAAGAGTGATTAAGAGAGCAATTAGAGTTTGGGCAATTTTATGAGAGAGATTGAGAGAAAAAGAAATCAAGAGTGATTTGTTGTTTGTGAGATTATTGAGTGATTGTAATCTCTATTTGTACTCTCTCTATTAGTGAGATCTATCCCCTCATTGCCCCGTGGACGTAAGCATATTGCCGAACCATGTAAATTTGGTGTCTTGCCTGCTGTAGTACTTGTTTTTATCTCGGTTATGATTTTCGGTTCCGCTGCGCACAAGTGGTATCAGAGCTCCGGGTTGGCTTGGGGTTAGATTTGGAGGATTGAAGGAGAAAGCTAGGGTTTTTACAAGGGATTTCATCTTCCAAGGAGTGGTGGAGAAATCAATTGGAGGATTCGGTGCGGATTCTCGTTTGGAGGTACAAACCCTAATTTTGCTCTTTTTACAATTCAAGTTGTAGTTGTATAATTTGGAGATTAGATTGAAAATGACCGAAGCAAGTACATCGGGATCGTCCTTGACTAAGGCGATACAAGGATTGAGCATTAATAATACAAAAATTAATGTTTAAAAATTTGATGGCAAGATAAATTTTAGATTGTGGAGGTGTCAAGTGATGGATACATTAAATGCACAAAATTTAGAAGAGACTCTTGAATTACAAGATAAACCCGCTGATATGGAGAAAAAGGTTTGGAAGAAAATAAATAGTAGAGCATGTGGGGTTATTAGATCATGTTTGACGCCGGATTTGATTTACGATGTAATGAATGAAACATCGGCAAAACGGTTGTGGGAAACACTCAATGAAAAGTATTTGACGAAGAGCATTAAGAATATGCTTCATTTAAAGAAGATGTTTTACCAATTCAAAATGAAAAGAGGAGTTTCCATTAGAGAACATGTTAATAATTTTATAAAATTGCTATCGGATATGACTAATGTGGATATCATGGTAGAGGATGAAGACAAGGCGATGTTGTTATTATGTTCATTGTCAGAGGATGATTATGGTACCTTTGTCCTTACAATGATTAATGGTAGAACCACTGTCAGTTATAAGGAGGTGACCTCAGCATTGGTTAATTATGAGTTGAGAAAGAGTGATAATGAACCCTCCGAGAAGGCATCGAGAGATACATTGACAGTGAGAGGTCGTAGTCCAAACCACCGTCCATTTAATCACTCAAAATCGAAGCCAAGAGGGGCACATCCTGCAGTTGGTAGGAATCAGTGTACTTTTTGTAGAGAGGATGAACATTGAAAATCTGATTGCCTAAAGTTGACAGATCGAGCCGGAAAGAATAAGGGAAAAGCTATTCAAGTTTCAGATGTGAATGTTGCCAAGGCTAGTGGCGACATTTCAGATTAAGATTCTTCGGGCTATTCGTGCCCAGCACATTTGTCAGTTTGTGTTGTCGACTCTACTGAGTGGATATTGGATTCAGGTGCTTCATACCATATTTTTCCTAGGAGAGATTGGTTCTCCAGTTTTCAGGAGGTAAAAATAGGGGATGTCGTGCTCATGGGTAATAATCATGAATATCCTATTGGTGGTATCGGTACCGTTCGGATTAGGATGTGTGACAGGGTGATTCGAAAATTGGATGAAGTGAGGTTTGTTCCTCAGTTGAAGAAGAACATCATTTCACTTGGAGTTTTGAAGGCAGCAGACTATAGGGTGACCTCGGAGGATGCATGTTTGAATGTCATATTTGGGTCCATTATTGTAATGAAGGACGTCAGGAGAAAGAATTTGTATTATTTGATTGAGAGCATGGTGATTGGTAAAGAGCTGACGATTTTTTAGATTTGACTAGACTGTGGCGTTTGTTGATGCTGGGATATTTGATTGGTTATGTCGTGTATGGTTTGTTGAGGAATGCTTTGATCTGCAGATTGAAGTCCTTTGAGCATATTTGTATGAGCAAGGAGACCGGGGTAAAATTTGGTACTTCTATCCATCGATCGAGGGGTCTTTTAGACGATGTTCATTCAGGCATTTGGGGCCTTCCAAGGAGACATCATTGGGAGGTAATAGGTATTTGATTTTCTGTGTTTGTAACTGTTCTAGATATTTGTGGATTGCAACCAAGTCTCGTTGGTGTGAAGTCCTAGTAGTCAACAATAGGTGAAAGAAATGTATTGGCAGAAAGGTAATACGTTGTTCTAATTTTGGTAGAGGTTCTTTTCTGTATTTGTGCCAAGCTCACGACAGTTTGAGACACTTCATTGGAAAAAAAACATTAGGACGACAAGATGAGATGACAGTTTTAATGGGTCGTTCCTTACTGGAGGAGGATCAGCGGTTGATGTTGAACATTGATTTTGGTGTTGGTATTTTTGACATATTTGAGTCATCTTAGTCATAGGTTGCCGACTGCTGCGTTTAGAGATTTTAGATTTGGTAGAGCTGCTTCAGTTTTTAGAATGTTTCGGATATTTGGTTGCCCAACATATGGTCACATTGAGAATGTGAGATTTGATCCGAGTGTACGTTTGGGATTCAGAGGCTCGTTTGGTTATCAATTGAGAGACTCTGATTTTTTGCTTGAGAGACTCTGATTTTTTGTTCTGAGCAGGTATGTCACATTTGACTCTCGACAGGTGGAGAGTGTTGATCAGATTATTAAGATATCGTAGCGGGTGGATGATGATATTATTTCACATTGGGTGGAGATTACTCCACATACTCTAGATCATACTGTATCGTTTGGGATTCCAGCTGAGGTGACACAGATTAGGGATCATGTTGATGTGGATACAGATGATGAGTTGATTGTTTCGAGTGTAGCTGGTGAACATAGTTCGGATTTGGATATGACCGTTGGTTCACCTCAGGTAGAGATGTTTGGTTTGTTTCACTTTGGGGTCATTGGGAGAGCTATCAGTTGCAGATATGTTGGTGATGTTTGAGAAGAGTTGTGAATTCTTCTAGTTGATTGAGGGTCTTTGGAGGCTATTTGGTGAACTACGTGAGACTTGATTCCTTGGACAAGAGGATACATAGACAGTCATTTTATGATGCAACCGATTTGGTGAGTTTATACTGACATTTGGAATTTGTTCGTATTTTCGTTTGGGTTCTCGACTTGTTGTGGATTGAGACCGTTGTCGTGGATTTATTCCACTTCGTACTGGATGCAACAAGTGAGACATTTGATTGGTATTGGTGTCTGCTCAGTTTTGGGAAAACTTCACCGAGATGGAGATTGTTGGGTGGCAGCCACTCTTGTTGAAAATGAAGGATGAAGAGCTTTCGGTGGGAGGTAAAAAATGGAGGCAGATTGAAGAGCTTTCTGTGGAAGGCTTTGTTTTTGTCAACAACATCAGGCTCTTTCGGTGTTGACAAAAAGAGCTCCGCTGCCCGTTTTTTGTTGACAAATGAGAGGGTATGAAGCCTATAAATCCCCTCTCCTCTTCCTTCGTTCAATGCATCAGAGCTTGAGATCTCCATCAAAGCTTAGATCAGTTAGGAAGAGTTATTAAGAGAACAATTAGAGTTTGAGTAATTTTATGAGAGAGATTAAGAGAAAAAGAAATCAATAGTGATTTTTTGTTTGTGAGATTATTGAGTGATTGTAATCTCTATTTGTACTTTTTTCTATTAGTGAGATCTATCCCCTCATTGCCCTGTGGACGTAGGCATATTATCGAACCACGTAAATTTGATGTCTTACCTGCTGTGGTACTTGTTTTTATTTCGGTTGTCATTTTCGGTTCCGCTACGCACAACAGAATTAATCACTGAACCCGACCAATGTTAAAACTTGACTAAATAGCGAGGGACTAATTTCAAAATATCCAACATTTAAGGTACCAATATCCCAAAAAGGAAAAAAATCTTTTTTTTAAATACCGGAGGGAGACATGACGATGAGTTGCTGCGATTTGGGGACGGAATCGTCGTGGACCTTGATGGTGATGCTACCGNTCGGCCGATGATCAGCAACTGTTTATCTCTCTAGATTCTAGGGATTTGGTCTCTCTTTGTCTCTCTAGGGTTTGGGAGTGAGAATTTTGGCCGAGTGAAGAGAACCGAGAGGTGGCGCTAAAAAGGGAAAAGATGGCCAGAGGCAAGCCGCTTTGCAAGAATCTATTCGGAAAACACCCTGGAAATATAAATATTTTCACTTATATGTACTTTTTTGCACTAATTTAGAAATAAATTTGAGATCGATTTTCAAAATAAATATCTCGAGGGACGAATATCCCGAAAGAAAAATCCAATAATACCTCGTGACGCTTCATTTCGTAGATTAGGATTCTCTAAAGGCTAAATTACTAGATTAGTATTTCAATAGGATCGTGTTTATAATTTAATATTTTTTACTCATTGACAACGTTATAATATTAATATTGACTTTTCATACCCAGTTAATATTATTTTATATAGAAAAATAATCAGATTGGCGTCATTTTATGTAGAAGGTATGAGGATTAATTGCGAATAGACCCCCTTAGTATCATTCCATTGCAAATAGGCTCCTTGTAGTTCTATTTGCTGCAAATAGGCACCCTGAGTGAATTTTTGTTCCCTCTTAAAATTATTAAAAATATTTAGTGATAATACAGGTGGTCACTGAATAGTTTTATTGGTGACGATAGACCCTCCCAATTGGTAACTTCTCTATTTTAAAAAGATTCAAAATTTTCGCTAACGGGCGTATTCAGACTCGGGTCAATTTTTTTGCGGGTCTATCATAACTGATAGAACTACAGGGGGTTTGCGGGTCTATCATAACTGATAGAACTACAGGGGTCTGCTCACAATTTAGTGATACTGCAGGTGGTCTATCCACAATTAAACCAAGATGTTACTACCATAATGTCTCCAACGAAAAGAGAAAAAAAAAATAAAAAATCTAAACAAGGTCCTGCTTAAAAGTGGCAAAGTGATTATTTAGCCATTTTGTAACCTTTGATGCCCCCTGAATTGATTATTTTATTGGAGAAGTAAATTAAATTAATACGTTGCTTAAGTAGATTATATTTAAGACCTTTTGAAGGAGGTTCTTTTAGCACCATGTTTATTTGCATTTTGGTTAATGTATTTGGTTTCGAAGCTCTCTCAGTCCACGGATATGTGAATCCCTCAAGCCTGATTCCAAAACATCCCAAAGACAAAACATTTCCAAATCGAAAGAGAAGAATTGAACGAGTATGATCACTCCCTGTAAAAATATATTTTCGTCTAAAATTAGGATTATCTGGGAAAAATAAAAACTACCGTAGAGCACATATACGGCCTTCATACCCTAATGACTGGTCCAACGCCAATTTCATCAACCATATTATCTACTACACGCATATAGTCATATATGCGGGCAAAGTTCACGCAACAAATACCTCCACAGCATAGTAATAGCAGATACCATAAAATATACACCGATAAAAGTTAATTTTTCCAGACATTACATAAACTTATCCGTCTGCGACATAATTTATAAATTCATATACTAATGATAAATATACTACACAGTATGAACTCTGTACAAATTAAGCTAAAGGGTTACTGCTCAGTGCTCACTCTCTCTCAGCGAAACACCTGCTCTTACATCTTCACCTTTCTTCTGTACAAATCCTGAATCAATCAATCAATCCAGTGTCGATATTTAAATGACATATAAAATGAGCATTTATCTTCGTATTTTTACAGCATACGAGTAAGATAACTTGCCGGTTAAAATGATCAGCTCAGCATGCTAGGGTTCCCAGTCTGCAGCATCCTCTTGATGACATCGGTGTGCCACCCAAACGAAGAATCTGATGAACTGTGGAACACACCGAAAGGAAAAAAGAAAAGTCACCTGGAGATTCATTTAGAAATTCCTTCACAAGTTTTATTTGCTCAAGCAAGAAAATGATAGGTCAAGTGTTCAAGAAAAGCACAAACCTTGGGATGGTGATTTCATAGGGGAATGATATCACTTCAGAATTGGATATTGAAGGAATATGATCCTTCTTCTCGTTGACGAATTTTATGACCTGAAACAAGACATCTCGGAGGGAAGACTCCAAGGCAGCACGACGGGAACTGCTCTCTTCCATTGCAGTTTCTGCTATAACATTGAATGAGAACTTGCAGCAGTAGTACATTGATATACACAATTTTGGGTTAATTGCGGACAGACCCTCTATGATATCGTGGTTTTGAACTAACTACCCCCCTAGTTTTATTTTTACAGAGAGATGTCTGAGTGAACATTTATAGATTCTTGCACCGGTTTATTTCAAAAAACAAATTTCTCTTCCTCTTGAGGGTAAAAAATTTAAAACATTTCACTCATGGGGCCTATATGCAAAAATAAAACTAGAGGGATAGTAAGTTTAAATAATGATACTGCAGGGGGTCCATCTAGGGGTGGTAAACGATCGAATTGAATCGAATACTAAGGTGTTCGTATTTGTATTTGTTTAAAATTATCGAATTCGAATGCAAACTCTAATATTCATATATCTAGTTTTTCGAAACTCGAATACTTGGTATTTCATAAATATTCATGAATATTTACAAATACTTATCGAATATCAAAGTATATTTATTCTGCAAAAAAAATTGATTTTCAAATAATATTAAAATTCATAAATATAAATTATTTCTTTATAATATATGATGTATATATTTAAATCAAATTTTTAATTAGAAAACAGATTTAAGATTATTTAAGTCTTAAAATCAGTATATAAAACTTAAGTAGAAATGGTAAGTGAGTTAAAAATATAACATCATATGTGCAATAATACAAATAATAAGGTGTGATCAAATTTTAAACGAATATTTAATAGATAAACGAATCGAATATACATCTGGTTAAATTCTATTCGTTAGTAAACTCGAATACTAAAAAATATTTGTTTAGGAGGTGTTAGTCAATTGGGACATTTTCATGCAAAATAAGATAATTGTTAAAGTAGAATAATTTTTCGCTAGTGGGATATTTTAGTGGGATAAATAGGATCCATTTTGTGAAGCGGGATATTTTGATAAAATAATGTGGGATAAAATTTTATAATCATGAAATATATATTTATGCATTTTGAAGTTATAAATACTATTTATGTATTTTAAACTTACTATTATTGATTAATAATTGCTTACAAGAATGTTCTTTACTATTAAATAACTTTTGGTTAGACAATAAGATATTGATAATTATTATTATAATAATGGTTTAATGATGGTGATAACCATAATAGGAAAGAAGTAAAAAAATATAAAAAATAAAAAAATAACAAAATGAATATGAATTCTAGTTTTTTATCATCTAGTTCCAAGCTAAAACTTGGAATAATTTGAGAGACTAGAACTCTCATTTTTGTATAGAAAAATAAAAAAATAGGATAATTTTGTACCATTATCCCAATTCTAGTTTTGTTAGAGTTCTACTTGACTAACACTATAAAATTTTGTTCTAGTTTTAGTTCTATGTGACTAATATCTTAAAAATTTATCTCACATATTATCTCAGTTCCAATTTTAAGTTCTAAGTGACTAACCCTCCTTAGTGGTAAATAAACTACCAAATCGAATATGACCGAATAGTTATTCGAACAATTAACAAACTATTTGTTAATTATTTGGTTCATTTCCACCCCTAGGTCCATCCGCAAAGAACCCTATATTTGACCCATTTACTTAATTAGCCATGTACCTCGAGAAAGTGCAGATGCCTTAGAATGATGAGACTTTCCGTGTATTTTGGGAGTCACCACATGCAAGTTAATGTGCCATTGCTCCCAGTAAAGGCGTTCAATTTTGTTACTGAACCAGGTCGGTTGCTTGTTCTTGACCTCGTAGAAAGACAAAGACACCTGCAAAGATAATAGTTAATTAATATACTGAAGCTGATGAAAACTGTACTGCTTGCAACATATAGTTTCAGATATCTTGGTATAACATCGTCAGGTCCATAATCTTACAATTATAGCTGGTTTATAAGTTACTGGATTATTAAAACATAGTTGCCACATTAAAGATTATCAGATAGATCAAAAGCTTAAGAGAATGTGAAAGATATGATGATACAACAATCTTAGGACATAATAGTCAGCTATGTCGACTGTACTTTTTGCAACTTATAGTTCAGATAACATAGCTAGGTCCATAGTCTATAGTTTATAGATTACAATTATCACCGGTTTATAAGTTGCTGGATTAGCAGAATGCAGTTTTCAATCTTAAGATTAACAGACATATCAAAAGGTTGAAGAAATGTGAAAGGTCTGACAATAACGACAATTTGAGAACGTAATAGCCAGCTTATATTTTCATTTTTCAATAACAACGACAGATGTATATAGTGAAGGCCAAGTCTAAAAGCACTCATTTAAATTGTATTTCATTATTCCTCCATGCAAACCTGGCTTTTCCTGTTTGGATGTTTCTCCACCCAACCAATGAAGTGGTCAATCTTCTCCTCTATTTTCTTCTCCAACTCTGGATCTCCACATTGTACCTGCACAATGAGAAGCAATAAGTTTACACAAGAAAATATAATAACAGTTAGAAAAACAAAATTTATGCATTCTGAAACAAGGTACGGTTTTATCCTCAATTCACATAAATAGTGCCACAAGAGAAAAAAAACATCAGTGACATATCAATTAGCACCCACGCTAAATGATGAATGGAAAAGAGAAAATCAGCTAGGCTTATGGTTGAGGATGAAGATCTCTAATGTTCCTTTCGTAAAACTAGTATAATGCACGTGCTTTGCACGTGAACTTACATCTTTTTAAGTTTTGAATTTTTTATTTTGAATAGTAAAACTATGTGTTAAAAAATAAATTTGTATAATAAGATGGCTTAAAAAGAAATGCATGAATTTATTATTATTATGTAGTTATTATAATTGAATGTTTTTTCTTATAATGATTGCCTAGTGTTAATCTTTTTTAAATAAGCCTCCAAATCTAAAATTGTTCTTAAATAAAACTGCAAATTCTATAAGTTCTCTTAAATATGCCACTCTAAGTTAAAATTTTTTAACTTAACTATAAATTAACTAAGCTACATTAATTTTGCTAGCTTTTTCCTGATATTCCCTAGATAGTTACACTTGATACCTGCAACATATTGTGATAGTTATTTCTCATTATAATTATTTAATAGGGTAAATTACACTAAACCCTTATGAACTTTCAGCCCATATGAATTTTCAAAATTACACTAAAACCATAATGATTTTTCTGTTTCAAAGAAGACCCCTAATAAATTTTTGATTTTGCAGATAACCCCTATAAATTAGAACCAGAAAATGGCATAAAAAGGCATTTTGAAAGTTACCGAGGGTTTGGTTTAATTTATCTAAAAGATATTAGGGGCTTTCTACAAAAGTTATCAACTGAAAGTTCATATGATCCATTTACTGCAAAATGCTGAAAGTTCGTAAGGGCTTATTGTAATTTACATTATTTAATATTATAATTCTTAGTTTAAATAATACTATTGAAATAATTATATTGTCTATATACTATAAAAATATTTATTTAATTTAATTTTTTAACTATGCTCTTAAATAATTTAGTACTATAAATATTTCATAAATTTTTATTTTATCATTAATATTAAATATTTTTTTTTGTAAAAAGGTTAGTTTTCAATCATTGCCAAGTATAGATTGTTTAGCATCACATAATAATCTTTGAGAAAACACTTTAAAAATAATATTAAATTATTTATTTAATTTATTTAATAAAATAATACTAAATAAATAGTGTAATTTGTAATTTACCAAATTTTATTAAAATAATTACACTATTTATGTGATTCAAATTTTATTCTATTTATTTTATTGATCATTGAATTAGAGTATAATTAAATATATTGTTCTATTTATACTATTATTTTAATTATTTATTATAATTCATAAATAATTATTATAATAATTTAATTGGTTACTACTAATAATTGTGTATTACCTATTTTATTTATTATTTTTAAACAATTAATAGTTATAATATTTTTGATAATTATAATTATTTAGGAAGACGAGAAGGTGCATAATTAATAAAAGTTATATTTATTTAATGAAAGATTAATTAGATATAATGGCATAGTTAAATTTTATCAAAATTTGAGAGGAAAAAAAGGAAAATTAAAAGTTTTAACTCTCCAATCCTCTTTTTAAAGTAGTATAGATTAGAAGCCATATACTTAGATGAAGAAGTGAATTGGACTAATTATTTATGGGCATAGGCATGGCTAAGTGGCAATAGTGACTTTTTAAAACTTTACCTACATTTAAGAGGATGAGCACATAGAGCCTAAGAAGTCACAATTTGTGCCAATTGGGAAGATGATTGGTCACAGTCATGATCACTTGGGAAATGAGACCTTTGCACAAGTAAAAGGTATACTGAGATAGAAAAAAAGAGGTAAGGGATTAATTGACTTCAGTTTGTATCAATCTAGCTAGTTGACATTTAGCGGGGCAGTGATCTAGCTAGATAAATGCTCCTCTAAAAGCTAGAAGAATGTTACTAGATTGAGGACTTATAGCGGTCATGAAGTTAGCCCTTGGAAATTGACTGATAACAACATAAACTTCCCTGTAGATAAATTTAAATCATAGTTAATTACAATTGTATACTCTACATAAGGTAATACTCTACTTTAACAAAAATCAAATTCTAACACATACCATATTATATTCCAAAAAACATCATATGGCTTTTTTATTTTCAGCTGAACTTGTAGCTGAGGATTCATCCAAAACAAAGGTACACAGGCAACATATTTTTAGTTTTTTCTCTTCCCAAATCCTGGGAACATCCCAACCAAAACCAGGTTAATTTTGCAATGCAATTGAATGATGGAAACCCATGGATCACCTAACCTTGCAATCATGCAACTCGGTGTGAAACTTTATCAAACACTTAAAAGTTCAATCGGACTTAATTATTAGATAAAAACTATATCTCATTGACTCCACTCTCCCCACAACACACATGCAGGTGTTTGGATGTTCAAACACAAAACAAAACAAAAAACATTTCTCGCCACTACTCCCATGCTGCTGTCATATGGGCCAATTGCAATTTATTTTACTATCATAACCTGGAAAGGTAATTATTCATGAACTAAATGACAATAATCACTTAGCGTTTCATGGTGCAGGGAAAACGTGGAAGAAGCATATTGGGAAATTAAAAGGATAAGGGTTTTCTTCAGATACATTGTTCCTGTTCTTTGCTAGGTTTCGCAGATTTCTCTGTGCTTAAGGATCTATAAGAGAGTTTATGAATTTTACCCCTAAACACGAAAGTAGAAAGAAAGACAAAAACGCATAAATATCGTGGCAAAAGGACAAAAGGAAAAGAAAGTAAGGCATTCTGCTTTCAGTTATAAATTGCAATCTGCATGTCTGGTGAGATATCCATGGTCTAACACCAATAATCCCACACCCACCAATAATCCCACACGCATTGTCTAACATCAATAGTCTCACACGCACACAATAAACTCGCAAAGAGAGAATTAAAAATGCGCTTTTAAATTACCAAGGCAATAAGATGTGACAGTATAATTAATCCACAAATCTCTAACCACTTCTCTCATTTCATATAACAAATAAACAAGCTAAGATTTAGACATTGTTTTTTCATGTTTTCTTCAACAAGTTAACAATATTCATTTCATTAGAATGAGCAACAAAAGGACCTATATATCATGTACATTCAAGGTGGAGAATTACTCACATAAGTAATTTCAAAAAGTTCACAATCTACATCTTTTGGCCGAACAAGTCCCAGTGCTCTGTTAAATACAATTGTATGCAATATGCCTGCATTCAATAGATTAAAAATATCTAGAAAAGAAAAGTGATTCAAACTAACAGTTAATCAAACATATGAAGTAACAGAACTACCAAGAAGGCAAGTCCAATCACTAATAGAAGTTGGATACAGGAATAATTATATCATGTGGAATAAATAAGGACAACTAAAATAAGTGAAACAACATTGCAGTTTGAGCCTTTCAAATCTAGTAGGCCACAAATTTCTCAAGTTAGATCTGAGACTTGCCTTTTTGAAGAAGCCAGAGCACTTGTATACCTTTTTTACTAAGGTCAACATTAAAAAAAAATCAAAATCAGTTTTTAAGAACAATTTGCATAACAGCTGAAACCCACCGGTTTAAGTAACATGATCAAAGTCTTCTAGTAAGAATCGTGCAATGACATATTCTTTAATGAGCAATAAAGTTGTAGCAAAGGGCATATGTTTGGGCATCTTGTACAGAGAGTTCATAATAGGACATGTACGTGCGATGCACAATAGTCAAAAGAAATATCAGTTGATTTTATGATGCAAAAGTTATAGTTTCAGTTCATTATTCTAAGATGTATTTCCTCCAATGAGTACTATGCCATTGTTTTTAGATGGCATAATTCCAAGGGATAACGTAATACTAATTCAAACCCATCAGTCCAATCCCGACGCACTCCATCCATTAACCGACCAACTTTGGGTCCACTTCTATAAGAGCCCCCGTTTGGGGGCTAGTTGCTGTTAAGTTTTCATCTGCATTCATGGGTAGGATTCATCTCTAAGCTATCTTCTTTTGGAAAGCTCGTAAAGTGTAATTTCTTTGTTGAGATGATGTGGAGTAGTATAGGGCTAGTTGCTTGCTATATGCCATAGCTAAATTTATCTTTCCTTTGTAATAGCTTGATGACTGTAAAGGATACTTTCTGGGGATTTTGATCTAGCTTAAGTTTTGTGAATTTTGTTGTTAAAAAAAATCGTGGTTTTGGTATAAAGATTATCACAAGAAATAGCGAAATAAAGCAAGAACAATCTTACATCGCAACACCTCGCGGATCTCCACGGGCTCAAGCACCTAATTCAATGATCAATCAACCGAATTAGTCAACAAATCAAACAACTTAAAAAAAGAGCCTACACATCGAAAATCTAATTAGGGTTTCAGCGTAATCAAATCCCCATCGATCAATAAACGCGAAATAAGACGAGATCCGACGTCAAAGATGAGAGTTTTACCAGTTCCTTGAGTTGGCATGCTTCGCAGTTCATAGTGGATAGCTAAGTATAGGTTCGAGCTAGGTTTCGATGAACACTGTTAATAAAAATCGTGGTTTTGGTGTAAAAATTAGGGCTTTGAACGGTGAGGAACTGAGAGAAAGTAAACCCAAACAAAAATCGCAGTTCGAAAGAAAAATTTAGGATTTACGGTTGAAGTCGTGCTGTATCTGCTTGAAACTCTCTTCGATTTAATCTTATTATTGAAGAGATTTTTCTTGGTATTGGGCCGGGCTAATAAAAGCCCATCATCAGAAACAACTTCTCCAAACGAGAAACAATTAAAAAATGATAAAGTTAACTAGAGTCCTGCAGCGCATGCTCGTTAGGAAGGTTACATAAAGCGCTAGGCAAATTAGGCACACCTAGTGTCTAGGTGTCTAGGTAGGAGTCTGGGCGTGGCCTAAGTGGTTTTCCTATTTATATTTTTTTATTATAATAATTGATAGTAAATGTCATTGTTATATAAAGCTTAAGTGTCGAATTGTCACCTAGAAGGATTTCTTTGTTTGTTTAAGTGGTGGTGAAGGATAAAAGTCGAAGGACGTGGAAGAGGTGTTCATAGTTAAAGCCTCGAGGAGTTTGGAGGAGGTTGGAGGACGTGAAGGCCGCAACGGAGGAAATCACGATCAAAGCCCAAAAGGTGCAATTCACGTAAGCAATCTACACTCCCCTAGGCGCTCCAAAAAGCTAAGTGGGCAACCTAGGTACCACATGGGCGTTAGTCGCTAGGTAGGCGGTCTATGTACCTCCTATGTCTAGGCATACGCTTAAGTAGGCTAGGCGGAAGTTTTTTAAAACATTGTCCTTTAGTTATTTAGTTCTTTTTATTTGTTTTGAACAAGATAGGTACCACATGGGCGTTAGTCGCTAGGTAGGCGGTCTATGTACCTCCTATGTCTAGGCATACGCTTAAGTAGGCTAGGCGGAAGTTTTTTAAAACATTGTCCTTTAGTTATTTAGTTCTTTTTATTTGTTTTGAACAAGACGTAAGCAATCTACACTCCCCTAGGCGCTCCAAAAAGCTAAGTGGGCAACCTAGGTACCACATGGGCGTTAGTCGCTAGGTAGGCGGTCTATGTACCTCCTATGTCTAGGCATACGCTTAAGTAGGCTAGGCGGAAGTTTTTTAAAACATTGTCCTTTAGTTATTTAGTTCTTTTTATTTGTTTTGAACAAGA
>NC_033795.1:8197821-8205436 GCF_001876935.1 Asparagus officinalis | reverse complement strand
AAAAGGTTAATCTCTGTTTTACAGTGAACTATGTCATCAGGCTATATGACACATTAAACAGAGCACGTTCAATTCTCTTCTGAGCAAAAGGTTAATCTCTGTTTTACAGTGAACTATGTCATCAGGCTATATGACACATTAAACAGAGCACGTTCAATTCTCTTCTGAGCAGCTACTCATCCTGTTTTTATTTTTATATTTGTTTTAACAAAACCTGTTAGGCTATGTGGAGCCTAACTATCAGACTCAGCCTTATTCGCTGCATTGAAGAGAAAAAATAGGCAAGAATAGGAAAAACGAAGAAGGTAACGTTTTGGGTGCTGACCGGTCAACCGTGAGGCAAGGCCCGATCGACCGAAAAACATGCACACTACAGGGTGTGTTTCTGTATTATGTCCGGTCGACCGCGAAGCTAGGCCCGGTCGACCGCGGATCCTATAATTGGTTTCCTAAGATTTTGACGTTATGGTCGGTCGACCGTGCCATTGTTGACGGTCGACCGCGACTTGGGTTTGAGCCTCGTTTTCTGATCTGTTTAAGATTCTTGTTTGTAAGAACCCTATGCTATAAAAGGGGTGATTAGGGCAGCTTGTAAACTAACCTGAGAATAGTAAAAATTTTCTTGCGACGGTCTTGGACGTAGCTTCTCTCGTTGAGAAGTGAACCACGTAAAATTCTCTGTGTTCTCTGTGATTGTTCTTTTTCTCTTCCTCATCTCTATTTCCAAATCGCAACAGGGGTTAGAAAAACCAACAATTGGTATCAGAGCGACCAGGTTTGGCGCAGGCGATTTGAGATTAGATATGAGATATGAGGAGGAGACGTCCAAGATTAAGAAGTTTGATGTGACAAACTTCGGGTACTAAAAAATACAGATGGAAGATTAACTCTATCAGGAGGATCTGTATTTATCGTTGGGAGAGAAGCTAGTGGATATGAAGGATACAGAATGTAAGTTATTAGATCGGAAGGCCCTTGGAGCAATCAGGTTGACCTTGTCCAGATCTGTAGCCTTCAACATCAAGAATCAGGACTCGACGACGTCTCTCATGGCTGTTTTATCCAGCATGTATGAACAACCCTCTGTAGCGAATAAAATACATCTCATAAAGAAGTTATTTAATCTGAGATGTCTGAGAATTAAAAATTCAAGGATCACCTGAATGAATTTAATGAGATCACGGATCAGTTAAACTCCATTAATATTAAATTCGATGATGAAATTCAAGCCCTCTTAATACTTGGTCAGTTGCCTGATAGTTGGAAGGATACCGTTATTTCGATTAGCGGGTCATTTGGAAAATCAAAACTAAAGTTTTCAGATGTTGTTGACATGGTTATGACTGAGGAGATTAGAAGGTAAGAAGAAGGAGTTTCTAGTTCAGGGTCGGCACTGAATGTTGAAAGTAGAGGCAGAAACAGAAACAAGAATAGAGGAAATAGCTGTGGGAGACCAAATTCAAGGAACGGTAGGTCAAAATCTAGAAATCGTAAAAGCAAGAAAGAGATTGATTACTGGAATTGTGGCAAGTATGTATACTATGAGAATCAGTGCAGGGAACCCAAGAAAGACAAGGAGAGCAAGACTGATGCGAACGTTGCCTAAGGAGAATCAGATAATGCCCTCATTTGCTCGTTAGAGAGCAAAACAGAATCATGGGTGCTGGATTCGGGAGCATCGTTTCATGCTACCTCAAATAGAGATCTATTTGAGAACTATGTTCCAGAAAATCTAGGAAAAGTCTACCTTGGTGATGACCAGGCGTGTAATATAGTTGGAAAAGGAGTAGTACAGATCAACCTCAATGGGTCTGTATGGAAATTGAATGATGTGAGACATATTTCCAGCCTGAGGAAGAATCTGATTTCCATAGGATAACTGGCAAAAGAGGGATATATAACAACATTCGCATGTGATACGTGGAAGGTTACCAAGGGGTCTATGATTATTGCTCTTGGCACGAAGAGTGGGACTCTCTATATGACGATAGATGCAGATGGATCCATTGTAGTGGTTGAGAGCAAAGAAGATCCAAATTTGTAGCACAAAAGACTTGGTCACATGAGCAACAAAAGGCTAAAGGTTATGCAGTCAAATGGAAAGCTACCAGGTTTGAGGTCGAATGATCTTGACTTATGTGAAAGCTACATCTTTGGAAAACAGAAGAGAATAAGCTTCAAAAGAGTTGGCAGAACTCCGAAGGAAAAGAAGCTTGAGCTAGTTCATATAGATGTGTGAGGTCCAGCATCAGTCCAGTCTACTGGTGGAAGGTTGTATTTTGTGACCTTCATAGATGATCACTCGAGTAAGACTTGGGTCTATTTCTTGAAACACAAATCAGAAGTGTTCGAAGTGTTCAAAAGGTGGAATGCTACGGTAGAAAATAAAACAGGTTTGAAGATCAAGAAGCTACGATCAGATAATGGCGATGAATATGAAGATTCTGAGTTCAAGAAGTTATGCTATGATAGTGGCATCAGATTGGAGAGGACAGTGCTAGGTACACCACAGCAGAACGGCATAGCAGAACGGATGAACAGGACATTGACCAAGAGAGTCAGAAGTATGCATCTACAAGCAGGACTTCCAAAGCAGTTATGGGCAGAAGCAGTCAACACAGCTACCTACCCGATCAACCGGGGACCATCAGTATCTTTGGAGCACATAATACCTGAAGAAGTATGTAGCGGAAAGGAGGTAAATCTTTCTCATCTAAGATTCTTTAGTTGTGTTTCATATGTTCATTTGAGTGATCATGTAAGAAACAAACTTGATTCTAAATCTTTGAAATGTTATTTTATTGGTTATAGTGGTGATGAGTATGGCTATAAGTTTTAAATGAGCAGAATAAGAAAATCATCAGAAGCAGAGATATTGTCTTCAATGAAGCAGTCCTCTACAAAGATCGTGATGTTGTTCAGTCCACTAGTTCAGTGCAGTCTGAGCCTATATACTTCGAGCCGGATGATGTTCCAGATGGGAGCAACCTTGAGGCTAGTTCTAATGAGGCAGAAGAAGTAGCAGAAGAGGTGGAAGAAGAGATGATAGAGGAGATTACTTCAGAGAGGACAAATAGAGATGCAGAGCCTGGTCCACCTGTCAGAGAGTTGAGGCGGACAGCTAGAGTACCCAAGTCAAATCCGAAGTATCCATCATTATAGTCCAAGTCTCATTTGAACTACTTGTTGTTGAGTGATAGTGGAGAGCCAAAAAGCTATGATGAGGCATATCGAGTGGGTGATGTGAGCAAGTAGGAGCTTGCTATGAAAGATGAGATGAAGTCATTGAACTCTAACAAGACTTGGGAGCTTGCGAAGTTGCCAGTGGGAAGAAAAGCCCTGAGTAACAAATGGGTGTACAGAATCAATGAGGAGCATGATGGTTCCAAGAGATACAAGGCTAGATTGATGGTCAAAGAGTTTCAGCAGAAAGAAGGAGTCGACTACACGAAAATCTTCTCTCCTGTAGTCAAATTGACTACTATCAGAACGGTTATGAGCATTGTTATAGATGAGGATCTACTTCTCGAGCAATTAGATGTGAAGACAGTCTTCCTCCACGGTGACTTAGAGGAAGAAATATACATGCAGCAGCTAGAGGGGTTTGTTAGACCCTAGAGGGGGGTGATTAGGGTCTTATGCTAATCTAATCCGATTTTATGCTAATTAAAACTAATTAACAAGTTATCCTAGCAAGTATAAAATACAACAAGATATGTGAGCTAGGATAAGCAATATGAACAATAAGATATATCCTATATGATAAAAATATATGCAAGGATATATAAACTATCACAATGGTAAAATAAACATAAACAAGATAGTGGATGATATAAATAATGAACAATGGACAATTGTGACAAGAAATATAAACATAAGAGAAGTGCGCCAAAGCAAACTCAAACACACGATATGATCACGGAGTTCGGACCTTCCGTCCTACGTCTCCGCTCCCCACTCCCGGGGAGAAATCCACTATCACAACCGGGTTTTCTACGCTCACCCGAATAACATTTACACCTCACAATGTCGGTTTTTAACATTTACCGATCAACGTTCATAATCACTCATAATGTCGGTTTTCAACGCTCACCGATCAACGTTCACTCCTCACACTCGGTTTTCTAGCTCACCGAAAACTTTACAACACTAACAATGTAACAAAAAATATATTTTCTACAATAGATGAGAACTCAATGTAGCTCACTCTTAATTGTTATAACTCCCCACAATCCAAATTATACTAAGTATGAAAATACAATAAGCACAATGGTTGTGTGTGTAAGTAATGAGAAAAACAAGTCTAAACTCAATTTAATCTAGCAAAATAAATATGACATATTAAGCATAAACAAGCTAGATAAAGAGTTTAAGAAAACTTCTCTAAAACAAGAGCGGAGGGATGTAGATTGAAGCCCAAACAAGATTGATGATCTCCTCAAACTCTTGTGAAATTCTCTTCACAAACAAACTCTTAAACACTCTTTTAAACAAACACAAAACAAGCTTAAACCCTTGTTAAACTCTTTTAAAACATTTTTTTGGATGTAGAAAATAGTTATGACAAAGGGGTATATATAGGGTAGAAGAAAACAACCCAAAAAACCCTAAAAACCCACTAAAAACAAAAATCAGCAAGTTACCGTTACTGTGCAACGGTAACATCGGCGGTCGACCGTGGTGGTCGACCGCGAGAAGAAAAACTACAAAACTGGTCTTTGGACTGCTGACGGTCAACTGTGGCGGTCGACCACACTGTAGCACGGTCGACCGTGACGGTCGATCGCACTTTTCCAGATTTTAACATATGCTAGAATTTTGCGTATCTGATTTGTAAAATCAATTAAAAATAGTAAATCAACTCTAAAAATTATGAAATTTTGAGAGAATGTTATTAACATGTATAAGAATATGTTAGAGAAAGAATTTATGAAATATCACTTCCCAGTTGAGATAAATAAATGTTTGAACATAGATATACAGTTTCTGAAAACTGCTAAAAACTCAGTTTTGTAAATTCAATTGAAAATAACAAAACAACTCCAAAATTAGTAAAACTAAAACTCAGTTTTGTAAATTCAATTGAAAATAACAAAACAACTCCAAAATTAGTAAAACTTGGGGAAATGTTTGTATATATGATGATAAACATGTAAATGAAGAAAATTTTCAAATCTCATTTCCCAATTGTGAAAACTCATCAGTTTTACAAAAACATGCACGAACATGTGCGCGAATATGAGCTTATTAAAAACTTGATTTTGTAAATTCAAATAAACATAACAAATTAATTCCAAAATTGATAAAACTTTGGGAAACATTTATAAACATGAAATTGAACATGTTAGAAAAAGAATTTCTCAAATTTAGTTTCCCATTTGTGAAAACTTATGTATTTTGCAAGTGTGTCCAAAACATGAAAATGTGATATATATAAAATTTGATGTTTTGACATAAACAATATTTTAAAACCCTTAGAAATAATTTTATAGACTTAATGAAATATGTATACAATGATTGTTAAGTCCATAAACCAAAACTTGTGTATATATATAACTATATATATAAAAACCAAATATGTGTGTGTATATATGATTGAGCTTAAAGTACTAACACACATAATATAAAACCTAAAGTAAATATACCCAAGCTTGATAGATCTTCGATGTAGCTCAACTTAGTATACTTGCGGATGAAGCTCGAACTTGGATCTTCAATTTGAATTGCATAGGCTTCACTCCATAATTCCGCCAACCTTTATTGGATATGATCGTGAATGCGCAATTCCATCCATCCTCCAACTCGTTGTTTGTCTACAATAAATAAGAAAACATAAATACTAGACAAATAATATTAGTGGTAAATTATTTGTTAAACATCATCAAAATAAAGAGGCCAACAGGGTTTACTCAGAAGGGCAAAGAGAAGATGGTGTGCAGATTAAAGAAAAGCTTGTATGGCCTGAAACAAGCTCCAAGGCAATGGTACAAAAAGTTCGATGGATTCATGCACAGAAACGGGTACTCCAGGTGTAATGCTGATCATTGTTGCTTCGTCAAGGAGTTTGACAACAGTTATATTATCCTACTTTTATATGTCGATGACATGCTAGTAGCCAGTTCAGACACGAGAGAGATCAAGAAGATGAAGAAGCAGTTGTCGAGTGAGTTCGACATGAAGGATTTAGGCGTAGCGAAGCAGATATTGGGGATGAAGATCAGTAGAGACAAGCTTTTGGGCACACTGCGGCTATCTCAGGCCGAGTACATTAGGCGGGTGCTTGAGAGATTCAGGATGAGTGGTGCTAAGGCCGTTAGCACACCGTTAGCTAGTCATTTCAAATTGACTAAGAAGCGGTACCCTGAGACTGATGAAGAGAAAGACTACATGGCTAAGGTTCCATATGCTTCAGCCATTGGAAGCCTCATGTACGCCATGGTATGCACGAGACCTGACATTGCCCATGCAGTAGGAGCTGTGAGCAGATTCATGTCAGATCCAGGAGAGCAGCACTGGGAAGCAGTAAAGTGGATTCTGAGGTACCTACGAGGTACAATAAAAGAATGTTTATGCTTCAAGAGAGGTAAGTTAGTTCTGCAGGGTTTTGTTGATGCAGACTATGCTGGTGAGATAGACCAGAGAAGGAGCACTACAGGATACATGTTCACTTTAGGCTCTACAGCTATTAGTTGGGTTTCTCAGTTGTAGAAGATCGTTGCTTTATGAACGACAGAGGCTGAATATGTTGCTGTGACAGAGGCAAGCAAAGAGATGATATGGTTGCAGGGTTTCTTGGAGGAGTTGGGACAGAAAAGTAAGAAGAGTGTCTTACACTGTGATAGCCAGAGCATAATTTATTTGACGAAGAACCCATCTTTTCATGCAAGGACCAAACACATACAGGTCCGTTACCACTTCATAAGATCAGCGTTGGACGAGGACATGTTGGAACTTGTGAAGATTCAAAGAAGCAAGAACCCGACCGATATGCTTACCAAGGTTGTCACCACGGAAAAACTGAAGTTGTGTTCAACTTCAGTTGGCCTCAGTACTTGATGATATGGAGGCCGTCGCCGCAGATAGAGGTGATAAAGATTGATAGTTAGTCTCCAAGTGGGAGATTGTTAGGATATGTGAAGCCTAACTATCAGACTTGCCCTATACTTCAGATTGAAGAGGAAACAGAAGAAGTTGAAGGAACCGGGTCAACGGCGATGAAGTTCAAGCAAAACGACGAAGAACTCAGTTTGACAGGATCACGGTCGACCGCGCATGGCGCGGCGGTCGACCGCCAAAAGTCCAGAGAGCAGCCAGAATTTTTGCCTTCGTCGCGGTCGACCGCAAAAAGTCCAGAGAGCTACCATCAGCGGTCGACCGCGCGTGGCGCGACGGTCGACCGCGAGTCGGGTTTTGGCCCAGTTTGGTTTTTTTGATCTGTTTCATATTTCTGTTTGTAATACCCTTATATCTATAAAAGGATTGATTAGGGCATGATGTAATTAAGACAAAAATAGTAAGATTTTCTTCTGCGGCGGTCGTGGACGTAGTTTCTCACATTGAGAAGCGAACCATGTAAATCTTGTGTGTTTGTGATTGTGAATTTTTTTCTACTCTT
>NC_033795.1:8175500-8197811 GCF_001876935.1 Asparagus officinalis | reverse complement strand
CTTTCCCAAATCTCTATTTTCAAATCGCATCAGGGGGGTTGTGCATCCCCAACAGTTATCACTGCTCTTCTCAAAAAGATTTAGAAAGTGAAGAAAAGGATGAAATGATGATGTGCCACCTTAACTTCCAGTTACTTAAAAAAATTGAATTAATTACATTTCGGTATCTTGAGGTATGATGTAACTATAAGAGTGATCTTGGAGTAAGAAAGACAAAAAAATTTCAATATTTAATTAGTTTGTAAAATACAATATAAACGTAACTACTTAGCGAGTCATAAAAAAAATCATAACTCACAATATATAGTAAACTGCTAGAATAAAAATTGGATTTAAAATAATTTAGCCACTATTTTGGATCTGGGAATAGTTATGAAAATGAGTGGGTTCAAAAAATAAATAGGGGTAAAAGTTCAGATTTATAGGCAAAAACCACCCTTAACTTTGAAGGATTATCCATGCCTATCATTCTCAAGGGTTTTCCTAATATCTTCAAATTTAACGGGGTTGTCTTTAAATTTAAGGGTGATTTTCTAATATCTTCAATAGCTCTTCAAAGTTAAGAGGTTGTATTCTCAGGGCATCCTTCCTATACTGAAGGATTTATGTTTCAACATGGCGTGACGTTCACCCGTCAAGTGTTGTCAACTCTCACTTGTTAGTCCGAATGGGGAAAGTATACAATCCTATTTCTTGTTCTTTTGTAGAAAGTTGAGATATGTACCATTTCATCTTGTTCATACTTGATTAACTGTATACTTAGTGTATATAGAGTGTTGTTCTAAGTCTCATTATACAATAGACACCATTATTGAGATATAGGTCCTATACACATGCACTGATATTTATGTTGGGGTTCATATTATCAACTTGCCTATATCCATATCTCAAAATGTGTTGACTTACAAGTTATTCTCTCTCTATTCTATTATGATTGTATTATTCCATATTTTTCATCTTTGCGTACGTAGTCATACTGGAAGTTCTGCTTTTGCTAATAACAAAAGGGTATATATGTTGAAATCTTTAAAATCTTTATTTGAGCTTTGTTTTTGCAGAGATGGGGAAGGGATAAAAGAGAAAAGAGAAAAGAGAAAACTTTTCTCATACCTATGTTTGTCAGCAAACTGAGTTTGATTATTTTATCATATTTTGAACTCATATACCAGATTTTAATTTTCAAATTTGTTATTATCAAATAGGAAACTTATTGGGACCTTGTCCATACAATCGACTAGGTTTGATGAATAACAAATATTTATACGAGCTTACCGTATCTTGAGTTGAAATGTATAGGTAGATGACCATATAAATTAACATGTATACAAAGTTTCATACTCATACAAGGTTATACGAGAAAGTTACGAATACAAACAAGTCAAGAGTGCAAAACCAGCTTCTACACTTGAGAGTTGAATCTGGAGCTCATGAAAGTCGACTTTGACATGCACAACAAATCTACAATTCCAGCAACAGCTAAAATCGGCTCAGGAGATGAAGAAAGTAGATTTTGGACTTGCCCATAGTCTGCTCATATGACCGTAATGTCGACTTAGAGAAAAAGCAGAAAGGCTGAATTCTGGAAGTTAACTTTCTCCGCTGGAAATTGGACGTTGACAAGCCGCCTGAAACTATGAGATTCTGGAAAAGATGAAAGTCGACTTTAGCTTTTTTGAAATTCGACTTCGGCGAACTGGCAGACGGGAATCCTGTTTCTGATCTCTTTTCTCAGATGCAGTTTGAGCCGTTCGTTGGTTTTCTTTGTATATACCACTAGAGCTATTTTCCTACAGATTAGAGAAGTTAATTACAGAGATTTGAGAACTCTACCGGGAGAGAAGAAGTGAATTTTTTTTTTTCTAAGGTTTGATGGGGATCTTGATTGCTGTCGCCTCTCGGTGTTTTTAGTTACATCCTCGGAGCGAGCGAAGTCATTGGATCGTGTTCTTCACGGAGTGCAATCAGCTCTAGCATCGCATCGACTTCATTCTTCCAAGATCTTCACGTACCAGAAATCTTTTGGAGAACGGATTGATTCAAAAAAGGCTGTACGATCTTTTTAAATTGTGCTTAATGGGCATTAGTTTTGTAATACAATACTTTTCATTATGATCGTGTGATCAGTGTTTTTGTACGGAGTACTACTTAAGCCAGGGTAATTGAGAAACGTGGTTACTAGCTGGGAGCTTGGTTTACACCATTATGTGAGGTTATTTGGTGAAGACAACTGGTTTAGCATTGGATTAGGGAGCTGTCTTATATCACCTCCTGGCTTAGGCTAGTAATCTAGGAAAACCTCGAATATAGTGTGGAAACTCCTTATGATAAGGAGGAAGAGTGGATATTGAAGAATTACAGGAAAAACAGCAAAGAAATCATCCAGGCAGACTGGCGGTCGACCGCCGCGGTCGACCGCGAACGTGCACGAAGACTACCAGGATTCGGAGCTGCTGGCGGTCGACGCGGATGACTGTCGACGAATTTGAGCAGTCTTTGAGAGAGAATTGTTGCATCCAATTGTGGGAGAGTTGTGAGAGATCAAGAGCTTTGTTTTAGGGTTTGATCTGAGAGATTTGTAACTCTACTTGTATTCTCTGATTTCTAATAGTAAAAACTCTCCCCCTCCTTGCCCCGTGGACGTAGGCAACTTGCCGAACCACATAAATCTCTTATGTTATTTGGTGATTGTGCTTGTTTATTTGGTTGTGATCTCTCTTGTTCGGATTGTGTGATTCGATCGCTTCCACGCCGCGCACAACAATTGGTATCAGAGATTCGGGTTCGGCTTGAGGCTTGTTTGAAGGATTCTCTGAAAGGATTCCTATTTGAAGAGTTAGATCGACAACATGGGTGAAGCAAGCACATCGGGATCGTCTCTTACGAAGACGATACATAGTTTGAGCATCAATAACATGAAGATCGATGTTCCAAAGTTTAATGGCAAAATCAATTTTGGTTTGTGAAGGTGCCAAGTGATGGATGCGTTGGACGCTCAAAACTTGGAAGAGACTTTTGAGTTACAAGAGAAACCTGCCGAGATGGAAGCTAAGGTTTGGAAGAAGATGAATAGTAGGGCGTGTGGAGTTATTCGGTCATGCTTGACGCCGGATCTTATTTATGATGTGATGAACGAGACGTCGGCGAAGAAGATGTGGGAAACACTCAATGAAAAGTATCTTACTAAGAGCATTGAGAATCGGCTTCACTTGAAGAAGAGGTTTTACCAGTTCAAGATAAAGAGGGGAGTTTCCATTAGGGAGCATGTTAACAACTTCACAAAGCTACTTTCAAACATGGCTAATGTGGATATCATGGTTGAGGATGAAGACAAGGCATGCTACTTCTGTGTTCGTTGCCCGATGATGATTATGGTACTTTTGTCCTAACTATGATTAATGGAAGAACTACTGTTAGTTACAAGGAGGTGACCTAAGCGTTGGTGAATTATGAGTTGAGGAAGAGTGTTGATGAGTCCTCCGAGAAGGCATCGGGAGATGCATTAGTAGTTCATGGCCATGGTTCAAACCGAAGCAGGAGGTCGCAGTCTAGAGGTGCACATCGTGGGATTCGTAGGAATCAGTGTGCCTTTTGTAAAGAGGATGGACATTAAAAAGCCGAATGCCCAAAATTGCAAGCCGTGAAGAATAAGGGGAAAGCTATTCAAGCTTCAGAGGTGAATGTTGCCAAGGCTAGTGGTGACGTTTCAGATTCAGATTCTTCAGGCTATTCATTGTCCGCACTTCCGTCAGTTTGTGTTGCCAACTCTATAGAGTGGATGTTGGATTCGGGTGCTTCATACCACGTTTGTCCTAGGAGGGATTGGTTTTCCAGCTTTCAGAAGTTGGAAAGAGAGGATGTTGTGCTCATGGGTAATGGACATGCATGCTCTATTGGTGGTATTGGTACCGTTCATATTCGGATGTATGACGGAGTGATTCAGGAGTTGGAAGGAGTGAGGTTCGTTCCGCAGTTGTCGAAGAACATCATTTTACTAAGAGCTTTGGTAGCATCTGGCTATAAAGTGACCTTGGTGGATGCACGTTTGAAGGTCACATCGGGGTCCATGATTGTTATAAAGGGCGTTAGAAGGAGAAATTTGTATTATTTGCTCGGAAGCACGGCGATTGATAGGGAGATGACGACTTCATCAGATTCGGCTAGACTGTGGTGTTGTTTGATGCTGGGTTATTTGATTGGTAATGCTGTGCACAGGTTATTAAGGAGTGCTTTGACCTGCAGTTTGAAGTCCTGTGAACCCATTGGTATGAGCGAGAACACCGAGGTGGAGTTTGGCACTTCTATCCATCATTCGAGGGGTTTTCTGAGGGGTGTTCATTCAGGCATTCGGGAGCCTTCTAAGGGAGCATTATTGGGAGGTAATAGGTATGTGGTTTCCGCAGTTGGGGATTGCTCTAGGCATTGGTGGGTTGCAACCAAGTCCCGTTGGTGTGAAGTCCTAGAAGCCCGCAACAAATGGAGGAAGTGTGTTGGTAGAAAGGTAACCCGACGTTCTGATTATGGTAGGAGTTCTTTCTTGCGTTTGTGCCGAGCTCACGGCAATAGGAGACACTTCATTGGTGTGGAAATTTTGAGGTGACGTGATGAGATGGCAGATTTGGGGAGCTGTTCCTTTCTGGAGGAGGATCGGCGTTTGATGTCGAGCATTGGCATTGGTGTGCAGGCTACGACATGTTTGGGCCGTTTTATGTATAGGTTGCCGACTGCTGCATGTAGAGATTTTGGATCTGATGAAGCTGCTTCAGATTTTGGGTTGCGTCGGATGTTTGGCTACCCAGCACTTGGTCACATCGTGGATGTGAGATTTGATCCGATAGCACGTTTGGGATTCAGAGGCGTGTTTGATTATCAGGTATCGGCTTCTAACTTTGTTGCAAAGAAGAGAACAAAAAAAATTAACTTGTATTCCTTTGATTCCGATTACAATTCGATTACAAAAGAGAGGAGAACGAATTTGGTTCTCCCCTTTGTTTAAAACTGGGTTCTTCACGGTGGCGATGGAGTGCCTCCTTCGATTGTTCGCGTCGAATTTGATCTCCGTTGACGATCTGATGTCTTGATTCACTGGAACGATGTCTTCTCCTCACGATTTGACGTTGTGGAGAACTTACGTGGCAAGTTTGAAACTCTTGATGAGTTGATAACTCTGTGAAAGAGTTGCGTTCAGGACCCTAACTCCGTATTTTAGACTGGAGACGCGGAGTTGGGTACCCGCTGGGCATTAAAAAAAACGCGGGTCTGACCCCAGCATTTTAATGTTGTAACGCGAGTCCGACTCCAGCGTTTTGATGCTGTAACGTGGGTTCGACCCTCGCGTTTTACTGTTGATACACGGGGAGGACCTCTGCATTTTGGTGTTGATACACGGGGAGGACCTCCGCGTTTTGGTCTTAGAGCGCGGTGATGAGTTCCGCGTCTTGCTTTGGAGAGATTATCAACAAGTAATCTCTTTTGTCATAGCGTTGCAAAGATCATTGTCTTGTAATCTTTGTCTTGGCTCCTTGAGAATATGAGAGTCGTCAGATTGTAACTCCCGATGTTGATTGTGAATGCTGTTGAACTAGAGATCTCATCGGTTGTCGTGAAGGTCGTCAGATTGTAACCTTCAGCGATCTACATGAAAGTCTTCAAATTGTAGCCTTCTGGAAGTCGTCAGATTGTAACTTCCATCATCGGTGCTTGATGGGGGATAAGCTATCTATTGTGATTTTTTGACAGCCTACAGAACCCCCTCCAAAGTTTTCGAAAGTTCGCGGTTGATTGGGATGAATTTTCGGAATACTTTGGATCTCAACTCTGATCTTGGAGCCGTTGATTCCTTGTTGTAAAGAAGTCGTTCTCTGCACTCGCTTCGAAGGTATCTTGGTTGAAGGAATTTGCCATGTAGGACCTGTGTGAAGGTATGCGCCATAATCCTGCTTCTGGAATGTTGGGGTGTATCCCTACGTTTTGAACTTGAGACGCGAGACTCACCCTTGCATGTTGAATTTGGAACACGGGTGTGACCTCGGCGTTTGGTTTTTGCATCGCGGGTCTGACCTCAGCGTCTGACCTCAGCGCTTTGACTTAAGACATGGAAGTGGCTTCCGTGTATTTTTGACTAAGTTTTTGAGACTTGTCTTTAGCTCATCTGTTTCAAGTCTCGGCTCACATCCATTAAGCTAATGGACCTACGAACATGTATAGGATTTTTAGCAAACCCTCAGCCATCAACGGATTTGATAAGCCTTTACCGACTACCGTTTGAGTCGGGATAGCATGTGCTAAGAGAATGAATCCTCTTAGACTTGATGCTATGATTTTGAATACATAGACTTTGTCATTTTTACGGAAAAAGACTAACCGACAACGCGTGTTAGGCGTAGGCTTATCTCTAATTAGGGATCGAGATAAAGTCCCCCATGTGTGTGAGGCATGGATTTTGATATCTTTTTCACGGCAAAAGATTAACCGGCAACGCGTGTTAGGCATAGACTTATCCCTACTTAGGATTTGGGATAAAGTTCGCCATGCGTGTAAGGCATGGATTTTGGCGTTATTAATAACGACCTGCTACGATATTGAATACGTAGGCTTTGCCATTATCGTGAGAATAGGCTACCCGGCAGCATGTGTTAGATGCAGACTTATCTCTAATTAGGGATCGAAATAAAGTCGTTATTAATAACAACCTGCTACGATGTTGAATACGTAGACTTTTGTCCTTTTTACGGTGAAAGACTAACCGGCAACGCGTGTTAGGCGTAGACTAATATCTAATTAGGGATCGAGATAAAGTCCCCCATGCGTGAAGGCATGGATTTTTGATGTTGTTTCTTCTTGTGTGGCTTTAAACACCAAAAGAAAGTTGGAAGTGTCAGATGTATAGTATTAACTTGGCATGAATTTTCACTTAAAGTGAAATTCTAAAATTTTCTTTATTATCACGGCATGAATTTTCACTTAAAGTGAAATTCTAAAATTTTCTTTATTATCACTAGGATAATTCTAGAAAATCTTTAATCCACTGGGGATTTTATAATGAAAACTTGCTATTCTTGTTGTAAAAAGGATTAACAAGTTCATTGGGGGGGTAGACTGTTAGAGGTGTGATGTTAACCTAACAGTATTTTATGGACCTATCGCTCTATTAAAGAGAGTCGATAAGTTGGTTTGGTTGTCAGAGATTTGATGTTAACTTGACTGGAATTTATAGACTTATCGCTCTGTTGAAGAGAGTTGATAAGTTGATTTTGTCAGAGGTTTAGTGTTAACATGACAAATTCGTGTTGCGATTGGAGCAACTTTGTGGACTTATCATCCTATTAAAGAGGATTGATAAGTGGGTTGTCAGAGGTTTAGTATTAACGTGACGAGAGTTTGTGTTGCGATTAGAGCAACTTTGGAGACTTATCATCCTATTGACGAGGATTGGTAAGTGGATTGTTGTCAGAGGTATATTGTTAACGTGATAGGAATGTGTTCTTGTGACTTGCACAAGATTTTAGGAATTAGCGTCTCGCTGGGAAAACTTGCTAAATGAGTTTATCATCAAAAACGATAAATTTTGATGCTTGTGATTTGAACAAGATTTTGAAGACTTAGCGTCTTGCTGGGGAAATTGCGATTTGCGCAATTTTGGGGACCTATCATCCTATTGGTAAGGATTGATAAGTTGATTGTCAGAGGTGTATGTTGTTAACGTGACAAATTGGGAGTAATGCGAGTTGAATGCATACTCTATGGGGATGATGATCGTCAGAAGTGTAATGTTAACTCGACGATGTGAAAGATTCGTTACTCTTAATCCAATGGATTCCAAGTAATCAACCCCAAGTCATGATTAAGACTTAGCAGGGGAATAAAAAGAGGTAGATAAGGCACATCGCCTAGTGAGGCACTATCCATGAAGTCGGAATAGAGTCACATCATCAGATAGGCCATTATCTGATGAGTTCGACTATCAGAGGTAACTGTTAACGTAATAGTTTTTTATGGACCCGTCATCCTACTTGAAGAGGATTGACAAGAGAATTTGGAGGGAATGGACTATCAGAGGTAATAATTAACATGATAGTTTTGATAGACCCGTCATCCTACTTGAAGAGGATTGGTGGGGGAATTTAGAGAAAACAGACTAGATAGACCCGTCATCCTACTTGAAGAGGATTGGTGGGGGAATTTAGAGAAAACAGACTATCAGAGGTGATCATTAACGTGATAGTTTTAGTGGAATAGTGGACCTGCCATCCTATTGAAGCGGATTGACAAGTTGATGGACTATCAGAGGTAAATGTTAACGTGTTAGTTTTTGTGGACCTGCCATCCTATTGAAGCGGATTGACAAGTTGATGGACGTGATAGTTTTGGTAGATTTTGTGGTTAACAGAGGTATTCTATTAAACATAACAATTCAGAAAATTTATTACTCATAATCCAATAAACCAACCCCCAGCCTTGAACAAGTGCAAAGGGGAAAAGAGAAGACATGACACATCGCCTAGTGAGCCATTATCTAACGAGTTTGACTATCAGAGGTCACTGTTAACGTGATAGTTGTAGGCTGTCTAAAAATCACAATAGATAGTTGATCCACTATCAAACACCGATGATAGAAGTTACAATCTGACGACTTCCAGAAGGCTACAATTTGAGGACTTTCACGTAGAAGGTTACAATCTGACGACCTTCACAACAACTAATGAAAGCACCAATTCAACAGCCTTCACAATCAACATCGGGAGTTACAATCTGATGACTCTCATATTTTCAAGGAACCAAGAGGACGATCTGTGCAAAGCTCTAGCAAAAGAGACTATAAATTGACGGTCTCTTCATATTAGAATGCAGATATCTCTCAAACCGTAAAGAATTTGGCGAAACGGAGGAAGCGAACCAAAGCCTTCGGCTCTCGTCGAGATAGCCGATTTTCATATATAATTCGTCTAATTCCGACTTACGGTTTGAAAGTTATGACCTGTTCTTCGTAGCAGATTATGTTCTGAAGTCCGTCTGCAAGACCAGACTTCGTCAGAACATTGGACTTAGCCTGAAGCTCGCCAAGCCTGCCTAAAGTTCGCCTCTGCATTACAGAGTCAAAGCGCACAGGTCGAACTAGCGTTTTAACCTCAAAACGCAGAGGTTATCCTCGTGATATAACATCAAAACGCAGAGTTCATCTCTAAAACAGCACCAACTGTGCGTTTTTAGCCTTTAAACAGGCCCAACTCTGCGTTTTCAGCCTAAAACGCAGAGTTCATCTCTAAAACAGCACAACTGTGCGTTTTCAGCCTTTAAACAGGCTCAACTCTGCGTTTTCAGTCTAGAAACGCAGAGTTAATCTCTAAAACAGCACAACTGTGCGTTTTCAGCCTTTAAACAGGCACAACTCTGCGTTTTCAGCCTAGAAACGCAGAGTTAATCCCTAAAACAGCACAACTGTGCGTTTTCAGCCTTTAAACAGGCCCAACTCTGCGTTTTCAGCCTAAAACGCAGAGGTCATCTCTAAAACAGCACAAACTGTGCGTTTTTAGCCTGAAACAGGCCAACTGTGCGTTTACAGGCCCAGCTGTGCGTTTTCAGCCTCAGCTGTGCGTTTTCCTAACTCTGCGTTTCAGGTCCAGAAACGCACAGTTCGGGCCCAGAACGCTGTTTTCAGCGTTTTGACTCGTTCAAAGCACTAACAGAACGGTTTCAAAACCGTTTTCCCCATGATTTAGGGAGCTGTTTAAGAGGGGGCAGTTACACCCCTACTCAGCCCATTGAGGAGCGGATTAAGGGGGTAGTTACTACCCTTAATCCCCTATAAATAGTGGGAAACTCAACTGAGTTCGGGGCTTTTTTTTTTTGGCTGACTTTTTGGGGATCCTTGATCGGGCATCTTTGAGCTTTCTGCAGCAACAGAGAGCTTTGGAGATCAGCGACTTGAAGGAGCTTCTTCCTTGGCTTGTTAACCGAACTTTCGGTTTAAATCAACTCTTCCATAGAGTTTCAAACTCGTTCAGAGTTATCAACTCATTCAGAGTTATCAACTCGATCAGAGTTCAAAACTTACTCTACGAGTTCTTCTAAAACTCGTTCAGAGTTATCAACTCGTTAAGAGTTATTTTCAAACTTGCCACGCAAGTTCTCCACAGCGTCAAATCGTGAGGAGAAGACCACGTTCCAGTGAATCAAGACGTTCGGATCGTCAACGAGAAGCAAACTCGACGCGAGACGGTCGGATCGTCAACGGAGAGCAAGTTCGATACAATCAATCGAAGGAGGCACTCCATCGCTACCAAGAAGAACCCAGTTTTAAACAAAGGAGAGAATCAAATTCATTCTCCTCTCTTTTGTAATCAGAATCCAAATTGTAATCGATTTTGAGAGGAATACAAGTCAATTTTTCTTTCATTGTCTTTTTACTACAAAATTTCCAACAAACAAAAGATGGCGACTCCGCTGGGGACTAGCTTCTCTGACGAAGAAGTGGTGGCGCAATCCGACGTTCATCTCACTGGAATGACCGTTGAAACTCTGATTATCGAGTTTAATCAAGCCAAGTACGAGGAGGCCCTCTCCTCCGGATCCCTTAGCCCCAAGGCTATGCGCAAGATCCACAAAGTCTCCAAGAAGACTAAAGCTCCAATTGTTGCTCCTACACCGAAGGAATCTCTCTCCTTTAGCCGAGATTGCTCGAGTAGCCCCTCCTCTAAAGGAGTGGGCTCAGTTGTGCAATCAAAACGTAGCCTTCAGAGGCACGTTTCGACACCAAGACGCAGACCTCAAAACTGCGTTGATTTGGCAGAACGCAACTCTCAGGAGTGCGTTTCAGAACTCAAACGCAACTCTCAGGAGTGCGTTCTATCATTTAAACGCAGACATCAAACATGCGTTGATCTGGCTGAACGCAACTCTCAAGAGTGCGTCCCAGAACCAAAACGCAACTCTCAGGAGTGCGTTTCACAAACTGAACGCAACTCTCAGGAGTGCGTTTCAGAATCCGAACGCAGATCGCAGGACTGCGTTTCACTAGCAAAACGCAGACTTTGGTCTTGCGTTAATCAAGCTAAACACGACCCTCGTGTTCCTTCTTTGGAACACGATGTGATTCGTCGTGTTCAAAATGATCAACATGGATTTAAAATTCATGTTTACCAAGAACCAGTCCCATCCTTTAACGGACAGGGGGTTCCATCTTTACCCTCATGCTCCATGAGAGGTTCATCCCAAGTCTCTGACTTGCGGGAATTGCTGTCGATGTTCAACCGACAGACGAAAGTTGTTTTGCTCAATAATCGACGACATCCTCATAGGAAGAAGACTTTAGAGGATGAATACCTTGAAGTCACTTCTAACATGGTTGGTAGAAGGAGATCATCAACCCTTAGTTCTGACGAGTCAGAGACAGATCGTTCTCCAAGCGTCAGAGAAATCACTAATGAGTTTGAAGGAATCTACCAGCGTACTCAGACTCGAACAGGAGCCATTCCTCCTATCAACTATCGGAGTTTAGCCAGAGGAATGACGAACACTCAGCCATTGCGGAGTCCCAATCATCAAGCTCTTTCGTTGGGCATGAGAGCTTCGTCCACATGGCAGAACATTCGGAAGACCTTTCAAAGAGACTTGATGAACAGGAAGCCATGCTCAAATCTCAGCAGGAGGCCATCAATGAACTCATGGCCATGTTGACTCAAATCGTCGCAGACAAGGCCAAATCTCAGGAGACAGATTCGCCGCTTAGGCAAGAATCTTCCCGGAGAGGAAAAGCGTCTTCATCCCGACCTCACGCAAGCAAAGGGAAGGGAAAAGTGGTTGATGATGCGGCTTCTGACCAAGAAGCCCACAGCCTGGAATCTCCCTCTGATGAAGGAAGAGAGACTGAGAACGAGCAGAATCTTCAGTCTGCCAAAATGGAAGAATTGGAAATCCGCCTCAAAGACATTGCTAACAGAAGCGAGCTCCAAGATGAGGGAGTTATCAGGCCCTATCCTTCCGAATGGGATGCAGCCCCTTATCCTCCAAAGTTCGAGGTCCCGACGCTACAAACTTTTGATGGCACGGGATCACCGAACCAACATATTTATCATTTCAAGTTACAGACTGGAAATGTAATATCAAATGATGCCATACTGGCTCGATTGTTCATTGGCACCCTCAAGGGAATTGCCTTTGAATGGTTCAGGAAACTGCCTGCGGGCTGTATCCAAAAGTGGGCGGATCTAGAGAGACTCTTCCTGTCAAGATTCTTTGAAGAGGATACAGAAGTCTCCATTCATACCCTTCTCGCCACCAAGCAGAAGAAGATGGAGTCCGTCAAAGCCTTCGTCAAAAGGTTCCGAACCATGACCTTCCGGTGTTCGTCAGGTATGACACAGTCTACCTTAGTAGAGACCTGTCGACACAACTTGCAAACCGACCTCCTAGCCCGAATAGGAGTTGCAGAATGCCGTTCTTGGAGACAACTAATCTCTCAAGGCGAGCAGGCTCAAAAAATTATTGCCAGGATCAGAGCTGAAGAACAAAGTAGGCAGGATCAACCTGAGCAATCGGACCAAGCCCAACCTTCTCCAGAGCAATCGGACCAAGTCCAATCTCCTCAGTCAGAAGGGGAAGATACTACGGCCACTGAAGCTAATCCTCTTCAGTAGGATGCCGGGTCTCCAACAACTATCACGTTAATAGTTACCTCTGATAGTCAAACTCATCAGATAATGGCCTACCTGGTGATGTGACTCTATTCCGACTTCATGGATAGTGCTCCACTAGGTGATGTGCCTTGTCTACCTCTTTTTTATTCCCCTGCTAAGTCTTCATCAAGACTGGGGGTTGATTACTTGGAATCCACTGGATTAAGAGTAACGAATCTTTCACATCGTCAAGTTAACATTACACTTCTGACGATCATCATCCCCACAGAGTATGCATTCAATTTGCATCACTCCCAATTTGTCACGTTAACAATACACCTCTGACAAAACCCACTTATTAATCCTCGTCAATAGGATGATAAGTCCCCAAAGTTGCTCAAATCGCAACACAAATTCCTGTCACGTTAACAATACACCTCTGACAAAACCCACTTATTAATCCTCGTCAATAGGATGGTAAGTCCCCAAAGTTGCTCCAATCGCAACACCAATTTTTGTCACGTTAATAATACACCTCTGACAAAACCCACTTATCAATCCTCGTCAATAGGATGGTAAGTCTCCAAAGTTGCTCCAATCGCAACACAAATCTTGTCACGTTAACAATACACCTCTGACAAAATCCACTTATCGACTCTCTTCAATGGAGCGATAGGTCCACAAACCCGTCAAGTTAACACCACACCTCTGATGACCAAATCAACTTATCGACTCTCTTCAATAGAGCGATAGGTCCATAAAATACTGTTATGTTAACATAACACCTCTAACAGTCAACCCCCCTAATGAACTTGTTAATCCTTTTTTTCAACAAGAATAGCAAGTTTTCATTATAAAATCCCCAGCGGATTAAAGATTTTCTAGAATTATCCTAGTGATAGTGAAGAAAATTTCTAAACTTCACCCTAAGTGAAAAATCATGCCAAGTTAATACTACACCTCTGGCACTTCCAACTTTCTTTTGGTGTTTCAAGCCACACAGGAAGAAACGACACCAAAAATCCATGCCTTCACGCATGGGAGACTTTATCTCGATCCCTAATTAGAGATAAGTCTACGCCTAACACGCGTTGCCGGTTAATCTTTCGCCGTAAAAAAGACACCAGGATTCATGCTTGGGGGAATCTATCTCGACCCCTAAACAGAGATAAGCCTGCATCTAACACATGCTGCCGGGTGGTTCGTTCCCGCGAAAATGACCAAGTCTACGTATTCAACATCGTAGCACCAAAATCCATACCTTTCACGTATGGGGGACTTTATCTCGATCCCTAATTAGAGATAAGTCTGCATCTCACACATGTTGCCGGGTAGCATATTCCCGCAATAATAGCAGAGCCTACGTATTCAATATCGTAGCAGGTCGTTATTAATAACGCCAAAATCCATGCCTTGTACGCATGGGGAATTTTATCCTGAATACTAAGTAGGGATAAGTCAATGTCTAACACACATTGCCGGTT
Source organism: Asparagus officinalis (assembly GCF_001876935.1). NCBI lineage: Eukaryota > Viridiplantae > Streptophyta > Magnoliopsida > Asparagales > Asparagaceae > Asparagus > Asparagus officinalis. The sequence goes on along the minus strand of NC_033795.1, from coordinate 8,183,716 downwards.
AGTCTTTTACCGTGAAAAGGACATCAAAATCCATGCCTCACACGCATGGGGGACTTTATCTCGATCCCTAAATAGAGATAAGTCTACGCCTAACACGTGCTGCCGGCTAGCCTATTCCCGCAATAATAGCAAAGCCTACGTATTCAATATCGTAGCAGGTCGTTATTAATAACGCCAAAATCCATGCCTTACACGCATGGGGAATTTTATCCTGAATCCTAAGTAGGGATAAGTCAATGTCTAACACACGTTGCCGGTTAGTCTTTTACCGTGAAAAGGACATCAAAATCCATGCCTCACACGCATGGGGGACTTTATCTTGATCCCTAAATAGAGATAAGTCTACGCCTAACACGCGTTGCCGGTTAGTCTTTTACCGTGAAAAGGACATCAAAATCCATGCCTCACACGCATGGGGGACTTTATCTCGATCCCTAATTAGAGATAAGTCTACGCCTAACACGCGTTGCCGGTTAATCTTTCGCCATAAAAAAGACACCAGGATTCATACCTGGGGGAATTTATCTCGATCCCTAATTTGAGATAAGTCTGCATCTAACACATGCTGCCGGGTCGGGTGCAGAGAACAACTCCTTTGTGACAAGGAATCAACAGCTCCAAGATCAGAGTTGAGATCCAAAGTATTCCGAAAATTCGTCCCAGTCAACCGCGAACTTTCGAAAACTTTGGAGGGGGTTCTGTAGGCTGTCTAAAAATCACAATAGATAGTTGATCCCCTATCAAACACCGATGATGGAAGTTACAATCTGACGACTTCCAGAAAGCTACAATTTGAGGACTTTCACGTAGAAGGTTACAATCTGACGACCTTCACAACAACTAATGAACGCCCCAATTCAACAGCCTTCACAATCAACATCGGGAGTTACAATCTGACGACTCTCATATTTTCAAGTAACGAAGAGGACGATCTGTGCAAAGCTCTAGCAAAAGAGACTATAAATTGACGGTCTCTTCATATTAGAATGCAGATATCTCTCAAACCGTAAAGAATTTGGCAAAACGGAGGAAGCGAACCGAAGCCTTCGGCTCGGTTCGCATGGCCCCGTCTCGTCGAGATAGCCGATTTTCATATATAATTCGTCTAATTCCGACTTACGGTTTGAAAGTTATGACCTGTTCTTCGCAGCAAATTATGTTCTGAAGTCCGTCTACAAGACTGGACTTCGTCAGAACATTGGACTTAGCCTGAAGCTCGCCAAGCCCGCCTAAGGTTCGCCTCTGCATTACAGAGTCAAAGCGCACAGGTCGAACCAGCGTTATAACCTCAAAACACAGAGGTTTATCCTCGTGATAATAACATCAAAACGCAGAGTTAATCTCTAAAACAGCACGAACTGTGCGTTTTCAGCCTTTAAACAGGCCTAACTCTGCGTTTTCAGCCTAAAACGCAGAGTCCATCTCTAAAACAGCACCAACTGTGCGTTTTCAGCCTTTAAACAGGCCCAACTCTGCGTTTTCAGCCTAAAACGCAGAGTTCATCTCTAAATTAGCACGACCTGTGCGTTTTCAGCCTTTAAACAGGCCCAACTGTGCGTTTTCAAGCCTAACTCTGCGTTTCAGGTCCAGAAACGCACAGTTCGGGCCCAGAACGCTGTTTTCAGCGTTTTGACTCGTTCAAAGCACTAACAGAATGGTTTCAAAACCGTTTTCCCCACGATTTAGGGAGCTGTTTAAGAGGGGGCGGTTACACCCCCACTCAGTTCATTGAGGAGCATATTAAGGGGATAGTTACCACCCTTAATCCCCTATAAATAGTGGGAAACTCAACTGAGTTCGGATCCTTCTTTTTTGGGCAGCAAAGAAGAGATCTTCGGCTAGCTTCTGATCGGATTTTATCTCATCAACAGAGGGAGATTCGGTCAAGGGCTTTTGGGATCTGAGACTTGGCAGCAAAGGGGGAATTTCTTCTTTGAAATTATTCGGCCTTGGCTTATTAACTGACTTTCGGTTAAATCAACTCTTCCATAGAGTTTCAAACTCGTTCAGAGTTATCAACTCGTTCAGAGTTATCAACTCGATCAGAGTTCAAAACTTGCTCTGCAAGTTCTTCTAAAACTCATTCAGAGTTATCAACTCGTTAAGAGTTATTTTCAAACTTGCTTTGCAAGTTCTCCACAACGTCAAATCGTGAGGAGAAGACTACGTTCCAGTGAATCAAGACGGTCGGATTGTCAACGGAGAGCAAGTTCGATACAATCAATCGAAGGAGGCACTCCATCGCTACCAAGAAGAACCCAGTTTTAAACAAAGGGGAGAATCAAATTCATTCTCCTCTCTTTTGTAATCGGAATCCAAATTGTAATCGATTTTGAGAGGAATACAAGTCAATTTTTCTTTCATTGTTTTTTACTGCAAATTTCCAACAAACAAAAGATGGCGACTCCGCTGGGGACTAGCTTCTCTGACAAGATTGGCTTCAGCGGCCGTAGTATCTTCCGGTTCTGACTGGGAAGAATGAGCTTGGTCCGATTGCTCAGGAGAAGATTGGGCTTGGTCCGATCACTCAGGTTGATCCTGCCTACTTTGTTCTTCAGCTTTGATCCTGGCAATAATCTTTTGAGCCTGATCGCCTTGAGAGATTAGTTGTCTCCAAGAACGACATTCTGCAACTTCGATTCGGGCTAGGAGGTCGGTCTGCAAGTTGTGTCGACATGTCTCTACTAAAGTAGACTGTGTCATACCTAACGAACACCGAAGAGCCATGGTTCGGAACCTTTTGATGAAGGCTTTGACGGATTCCCTCTTCTTCTGCTTAGTGGAGAGAAGGATATGGATGGAGACTTCTGTATCCTCTTCAAAAAATCTTGACAGGAAGAGTCTCTCTAAATCTGCCCACCTTTGGATACATCCGGCAGGTAGTTTCCTGAACCATTCAAAGGCAACTCCCTTAAGGGTTCCAATGAACAATCGAGCCAGTATGGTATCGTTTGATATTACATTCCCAGTCTGTGACTTGAAATGATAAATATGTTGGTTCGGTGATCCTGTGCCGTCAAAAGTTTGTAGCGTCGGGACTTCGAACTTTGGAGGATAAGGGGCTACATCCCATTCGGCAGGATAGGGCCTGGTAACTCCCTCATCTTGGAGCTCACTTCTGTTAGAAATAGCATTGAGGCGGGCTTCCAATTCTTTCATTTTAGCAGATTGGAGATTCTGCTCGTTCTCAGTCTCTCTTCCTTCATCAGAGGAAGATTCCAGGTTATGAGCTTCTTTGTCAGAAGCAGCGTCATCAATCACTTTTTCCTTCCCTTTGCTTGTGTGAAGTCGGGATGAAGACGCTTTTCAGGGCCATGAGTTCATTGATGGCCTCTTGCTGAGATTTGAGCATGGCCTCCTGCTCATCAAGTCTCTTCGCGAGATCTTCATGGCTTTCTGTCATATAGGCGGGGCTCTCATGTTCAACAAAAGAGCTTGATGATTGGGACTCTGCAATGGCTGAGTGTTCATCATTGGAATTAGTTCCCCTGGCTAACCTCTGATAGTTGACAGGGGGAATGGCTCCTGTTCTCGTCCGAGTGCGTCGGTAAACTCCTTCAAACTCGTTAGCGATTTCTTTGACGGTCGGCGAACGACTTGTCTCAGAGTCATCGGAACTAGGACCTGAGGCTTTCCCTCTGCCGATCACATTGATAGTGACCTCAGGATATTCGGTCTCTGGAGACTTCTTCCTGTGCGAACGTCGTCGTTGGTTAGACAAAGCAATGTCCGTTAATTGGTCGAACACCAATGGTTTGGCCGCATATGAGAAGTATTGATATCCTGAGAGGACCATAGGAATCAGCCGTTCACATTGGAATGAACGAATGACTTGCTGCATCGGTCTTTCTCTTAATATGAACTCTCTCAAATCTGTTGTAAAGATTCGAGGAGAATTACTCACTGATCGTGAGGTTTGAACTGGAACCCCCAGTCCATGATTGGACAGGACTGGCTCTTGGTGAATATGGATCTGGTTGAGATGCCTTGAATCCACGAACTTTTTATATCCGCCCCTCAACCTAGTCGCGCTACGTAGAGTATTCGGTATTGAATCCACGAAGCTCCACGGTATATACCAGGTTCTGTATTGGATTTGGAACTTGGGACGCGCGGGTCGCGTTTGGCTCTTGAGACGCGAAGGTCGCGTTTGGCACTTGAGACGCGAAGGTCGCATTTGGCACTTGGAACGCGAAGGTCGCGTTTGGCACTTGAAACGCGAGGGTCGCGTTTGGCACTTGAAACGCGAGGTCCACATTTTAGTTTGGCGACATGAGGGTCACGTTTTGGTTCTGGGACGCACTCCTGAGAGTTGCGTTCTGCCAGATCAACACAGTTTCGACGTCTGCATTTTGATGTTGGAACGCGCCTCCGAAGGCTGCGTTTTGATTGTACAACGCGCCACAGAGGGTTGCGTTTAGCATAAGCTGAGCCCACTCCTTCAGAGGAGGGGCTGTTCGAGCAATCTTGGCTAAACGAGAGGGCTTCCTTTGGCATAGGAGCAACATTTAGAGCTTTAGTCTCCTTGAAGATTTTGCGGATCTTGCGCATAGCCTTGGGGCTAAGGGATCCAGAGGAGATGGACTCCTCAAACTTGGCTTGGTCAAACTCTACCACGAGAGTTTCGATGGTCGTTCCAGTAAGATGAACATCGGATTGCGCCACCACTTCTTCATCAGAGAAGCATCTCCCCAGCGGAGTCGCCATCTTTTGTTTGTAGAGAAAATTGCAAAGAAGAGAACAAAGAAAATTGACTTGTATTCCTTTGATTCCGATTACAATTCGATTACAAAAGAGAGGAGAACGAATTTGGTTCTCCCCTTTGTTTAAAACTGGGTTCTTCACGGTGGCGATGGAGTGCCTCCTTCGATTGTTCGCATTGAATTTGCTCTCCGTTGACGATCCGATGTCTTGATTCACTGGAACGATGTCTTCTCCTCACGATTTGACATTATGGAGAACTTGCGTGGCAAGTTTTAGAACTCTGGACGAGTTGATAACTCTGAATGACTTTAAACTCTTGAAAAAGAGTTGATTTGAACTGAAAGTTCGATTGATAAGCCAAGGATGAAGAAGCTCTTGTTGCAGATCTCCCAAGCTCCAGAAAATGCTCCAAGGATCTCTTCTGCTGCCAAGTCCCAGATCCGAAAAATGCCAGCCCAAACTCAATTGAGTTTACCCTTATTTATAGGGAATTAAGGGGTGTAACCGGGGTGTAACCGCCCACAAATCATGGGAACCGGTTTTGGAACCGTTCAGCTCATGTTTGAACGAGTCAAATGCCCACGTTGGCGTTCAGGACCCTAATTTCGTATTTTAGACTGGAGACGCGGAGTTGGGTACCCACTGGGCATTAAAAAACGCGGGTCTGACCCCAGCGTTTTAATGTTGTAACGCGAGTCCGACTCCAGCGTTTTGATGTTGTAACGTGGGTTCGACCCTCGCGTTTTACTGTTGATACACGGGGAGGACCTCCGCGTTTTGGTGTTGATACACGGGGAGGACCTCCGCGTTTTGGTCTTAGAGCGCGGTGATGAGTTCCGCGTCTTGCTTTGGAGAGATTATCAACAAGTAATCTCTTTTTTCATAGCGTTGCAAAGATCATTGTCTTGTAATATTCGTCTTGGCTCCTTGAGAATATGAGAGTCGTCAGATTGTAACTCCCGATGTTGATTCTGAATGCTGTTGAACTAGAGATCTCATCGGTTATCGTGAAGGTCGTCAGATTGTAACCTTCAGCGATCTACGTGAAAGTCTTCAAATTGTAGCCTTCTGGAAGTCGTCAGATTGTAACTTCCATCATCGGTGCTTGATGTGGGATAAGCTATCTATTGTGATTTTTTGACAGCCTACAATTGGCTTCTGACTTTGTTCTGAGCAGGTATATCACGTTTGACTCTCGGCAGGTGGAGAGTGGTGATCAGATATTTGGGACATCGTAGCAGGTGGAGAGTGATGCTACTCCACGTTAGGTGGAGACTCCAGATCATACTGCATCATTTGAGATTCCAGCTGATGTGACACAGATTGGGAATCATATTGATTTGGATGCAGATGATAGGTTGATTGATTTGAGTACAACTGATAGATGTAGTCTGGATATGGCCATTGGTTCATCTCAGGTGGAGATGTTTGGATTAGTTCATTTTGGGGCCATTGGAGGTGCTATCTGCCGTAGACTTGATCGTGATGTTGGAGAAGGGTTGCGAACTCTTCTAGTGGATTGAGGCTTTTGGAGGCCATTTGGGTGAACTACGTTCGGCTTGATTCCTTAGGCAAGAGGATACGTAGGCAGTCTTTCAGATGCAGCTGGTTTGATCAGTTGATTCAGATGGGGAGGGAGAGATCGCGTTTCAGCTCTAGATTGGTTCCCTGACTTGTTGAGGGACTATTGGATGATTTGGTGTCGGCTCAGTTTTGGTGGAAACATTCACCGAGGTGGAGAATTAAAGAATTACAGGAAAAACAGCAAAGAAATCAGCCAGGCAGACTGGCGGGCGACCGCCGCAGTCGACCGCGAACGTGGCACGAAGACTACAAGATTCGCGAGCTGCTGGCGGTCGACGCCGCGGATGACTGGTAAGCTGTTTTATGAGATTCGGTCGACCGCCGCGGTCGACCGCGAGACCTGCGCGGTCGACCGTCGATGTTCTGGGCTGGGCTTTCTGGATTTTGACCCGTTTCGTTTCTGAGTTGTATATAACTCAAAACCTGATTGTTTAGGGTAACTAAAGGACGAATTTGAGCAGTTTTTGAGAGAGAATTGTTGCATCCAATTGTGGGAGAGTTGAGAGAGATCAAGAGCTTTGTTTTAGTGTTTGATCTGAGAGATTTGTAACTCTATTTGTATTCTCTGATTTCTAATAGTAAGAACTCTCCCCCTCCTTGCCCCGTGGACGTAGGCAACTTGCCGAACCACGTAAATCTCTTGTGTTATTTGGTGATTGTGATTGTTTATTTGGTTGTGATCTCTCTTGTTCGGATTGTGTGATTCGATCGCTTCCGCGCCGCCGCGCCGCGCACAACAGATATATGATTCATCTAAATCACGATAAAACCTTCATGTTTGTGATTGCTCTTTTTAGTTTGTTTTTTGACTTCATATTTCTATGATATTTGTTCTTAATTTTGAAAAAGAGTGGCATGCACTCGACATGACAAGCACTCCATTTTGAAAGTTGTGTAAACAATTTAACTGTATTCAAGTTGAATTCTTCATCAAAGGTAAGAACAGTTGTAAGATAGAGAAGTGTATAACATGACCTTTTGAGTTTTGAGATACAACATACTGAGATACAAAAAGGGGAGCCCTCCGAAACCTGAGAAGAATTTTGAGAATGAGCATCCTCTAAAGGTTTATCTGAGGGGGAGATATCTGAGGAGGAGATAAGTTCAGTACGGAACGGGTATTCGGACTGTAGATGGACCCGATTTCATGTCATCCATGATGAAATTGAAAAAAGCTTCAGCCACTGGTCCTTCTTTTCCTGCAAAATTTTCAACAAAATCATTCAATAATGAGAACTCTGATATACTTCTCGGGTTTCATAGTTAATACTCAACAAACTTCAGCCTTGCATATTGTTCAATGCATACAGGGCAAAAAAACCAAGACATTTTAGGTTACTAATAACTAAGGGCAAATTTCACGAAACTACCATGAATTTTGGAAGATTTTGCACAAAACTAACAAAGGTTTTTCATTATGAACTTATTCAATAAACTAACATGTCTGACAACAACTAGGGTAAGCTGCGCATGTTTTGGACAATTCTGTCCAAGTCGTTAATACTATTAGCGACAATTTTAGATAGTTCATGGTATTTTCTATATTTTTTCAAAACTAGTTTTCTTTAATAAAAAAAATTATGGAAGATATTTGCAGAACTCCCAAGGTTCATGGTAGTTTTGTGAAATTTACCCAATAATCAAGATGATTAGCTAGTTGTTTTATCAAAAAGTGAAACCACATTCTGTGGATGACAAGTTAACAATAGAACGCGCAGATAATTAAACCAAATTCAAGCAGCCTGGTCATCAACGTAAACATCATCCCAAACCTTAAAAATTGGATGTCACTTCTCTAACACAAAAACTTATACAAGAGCAAGCAATCACGATGTACTTATTTCCTATACTTCTCTGTATCCAGATAATGTCATGTGACATTCCCTACTAAGACCATGTACTCCTCTCTCTTTCATTTCCTTAATAAT
>NC_033795.1:8151589-8175490 GCF_001876935.1 Asparagus officinalis | reverse complement strand
AGAGATGCTTACCATCACCAATGATTTGATCATCCCACTCCAACACTGGCTTCACCAAAATCCCGCTTCCAATGAGCATCATCTCGTCCGCATTTTTCCCTTCATCAACGGTCACATCCCTCACACTAATACCAGTAAGCCTTCCTTCCTTCACTAACTTCTCAGCAAGTGCCAACACTCTTTTTATCGTGCACCCACTTAAAATCTACTCACACCGCAACAACATGAGAAAACATATTCAGAAATTACGGTTAATTGCACATAGACCCCGTGTAGTATCGCTGTTTTGAACTTACTATCCCCGTTATCTCATTGTTGGAGATATAACCCCTGGGTAATTTTTTTACTACCCTAGTGAAATTTGGCAGATATTGCCCCTGGGTGAAGTTAGTGAGTCTATCTGAGGGTAAAGGAGTAAACGAAAAATTAACGCAGGGGGTTGACAGTAACTTCAAAACAGTGATGCCTCAGGGAGTCCATGCGCAATGAACCTTGTAAGCAAGCAAGAAGGTATCATTCATATACCTTCTCAAATCTTGGTACGATGAACTCCCTTTCCTTTGTCACAAATCCCACATTCATATTAGGGCCCTCAGCAACGTATCCTTCATCATCTAACCAAATAGCAGCAAAAGCTCCATTCTCCTCGGCTTCCATTTTGGACAACACATTTGGGAGATAGTTCACATTCTTCATGGTGGCAAATTGAGGTGATTTTATCGGTATCGAAGAGGTTACTACTTTCGTGCCTTTAAACTCTGGGGGCTTTCGGATTTGGGTCACAATGGCATAGAGTGCGGGTTGAGGACAGCCAGCGGGGGAGAGGTAAAAGTCTCCAGGGCCAGCAGAGAGCCAATAGCGCAAAGAGCCGAGAGTGCAATTTGAGGCGGCCACTGTCTGAATTAGAATGGATTTTATAGTAGCACGGTCGAATGGAAGGCGGATTTTGGCCATTGATGCAGATCGCAGGAATCGGTCCACATGTTGATCTAGCTCATAGAGATGTCTGAGATCATAAAAGAATGTGCAGGTATCAGTTTCTGTAACTGTAGTATATATGACTAAATATTTGCTTATGAATATAAATCTACAAAGTGGAAATGAATTAACCTATAAAAGAATTTCATCATCAATTGTAACAAGTCATTTTCTTTTAGGTTGTCCTGCTGTGAGAATGAGAATTTCCTAGCCTCAGCCTTACTTATCTTTTTCTCTGTCTTTTCTTTTCCTGATATCCATATGCATCTTAAGCAGGACCAATCAAAAGAATATTCCTGTGGTACCTAATTTTAACTTACCCATCCATTATAGCAGCTGTATCGAAAACACCATGTCCTCTATGAACCATATGATCATCAATGGGAATGACCATGGCAGCAGGATCTGTAGTAATTCCACCAACGATGCTCGAATACATAGCCAAGTATTCCTGGTTGCTAGTTTTGTTTTCCTGAAATACCTTAAGCTCTTCCGCAACCTTTCCATTCATCAAAACTATGTTAACCTCTATGCCAAAATAATATATGTAAATTAGACATTTGCCATTGTTCTGTTCCTAGAAAGTTTATAGTGTTTTGAGTTGAGATAAAATCCACATATCTACCACATTGAAACGCAACAAAAAAAAAAAAAAAGAGTTCGCTTGTAGTCGGTGTTTCCTCCTATACTGACCATTTGATTTCAGATGAAAGTTGTGTTATTATTGTAAAACTATTGACAGATAACCATTTAACTGTTACAGCCTTCAATCAAGAAGGCCGAAGTACTTCATACATGACAATCGAGGTTATACAGAGACATTAAGATTAATGTATGTTTACATTGAATTACGTCATCAGGCTATATGAAACATTAAAAAGAGCACATTCAAGTCTCTTGCAATTCACTTACACATCCTGATTTTCATTTTATTTGTTTCGACAAAACCTTAGCTTTTCCTATTCACTTGTCTATAAAGAAGTCACTTCAATTATGCATGATTCTTTACAACTAGGTGAAGATTCCACCATGTGTATCATTAAACTAATGAAACGGATTAAGAAAGGAAGAGGAATATTACAAATGAATCGTAACAAAAGAACAGACCAATCACCAAAATCACCTAAACAATCATTGCTATAGTAAAGTAGACCCAAAAAAAAAAAGAAAAAAAAGAATACCCTTTGTTTCTGAAAATAACATATATCACTATGTATTTGCAATTTTGAAGATACGACATTGTTTAATTGCAGATATATCCTTGTGTTCATAAATTATTAAATGATTTTGTTGCAAAAGTTAACAAAGTTGACTATTTTATAAATTAACCTTTACTTTTAAAAAAAAAATGTAAATTAACCTTTGCTGATATACAAGATAAGCCTATTCTTATCTATGAATTTTCGGGCTATAGCAAGCACATCGCTTTATTAAGCAACACCCCTCTCATATTGACTCATTAAACACATGCATGTTCTTGCTAATATTGAAGAAAATTTCATTTTGTATAATGCATCAATAGAGTAAATCACACTTAAGTCACTTAAATTTATCATTCATGGACACTCTGCTTTGTAACTTTTTTAGAATTTCAAAGAGTTATAGTTTACCAAAGGGCATCTTAAAGACCCTACAACTGCACCGAATCTTCCGCATTACATTTGTGGCCAGCGGGATTCTAATATGGACTGCTATGGTACCATGTTAAAGGCTCTGCCACTACGCCAAAACTCCAAAGTTGTGATGAGGGTTGACGGTTACGGTTTTATATTCCAACAGGACATTTTACAAATACTTCCTACAAATACAAGGGTAAATATGCTAAAAGTTCTAAGAAAAAACATGCAGTACCCCCAAATAAAGCACCTTACTTGATTCTTAACTACCCAGAAATGGCAAAAAAAAGGTGAATCGAGCAGAATCGTACCCCAGCAGCAGATAAAACAGGAACAACAACTGATCCAATACCATTCTCTACCTGGTAATCTGCTCAAATTATAATTAACCAAACATTAAATTTCATCAAAAATCGATTGATTGGGCAAAAGTTTAAAACTGAGTAATAACTCACTGGCAGTAGCACCACACTTAACAATATTTCTCAGCGATCTAGCTCGTATCACCGAAACGATACTAGGACCCGAGACGCTACGAAACGCAGGACTCATAACTTGGGTCGGTTTCGGATTCCCCGAGATGGGTTCGACGAGAAAGGACGAAGGAAGAGCCATGTGCGAGACAGGAGTTGAGTTTCGGTGAGAATTCTTTCGTTGGGATTGAAGAAGAAGAAGAAGAAGAGTAAGTAATAGGGAGCTTTCGTATCAGATCCGAAACGATTTTTTTAAATTTTGTTGTTTTTGTTATGTTTATTGTGGAGGTGGATGGAAACAGAGGATACGACTTAAAAGGGACGGTTCCCACGCTTGCGTTAAATGCTGCAGGCAGAGAATTCAGCATTTGGAGAAAATTAATCTTGTTAAATCCTTCATTTAGATGTTTTATCAAAGTCTAAATCACACTTAAACTATACCTTATATTTTCGGAGTTTTTTTTTTCCAAAAGATGTCTTTTTTGCTAAATAATTAGCAAAACCGACATCTTTTTGGCCAACAGGTCGATTTCGCAGAGATGGAGTTTTGAAACATACATGATTAGTAGTCCCATATGTTTAGTGGCCGGTAATTGGCCACTAATTTGAACTTAGAAAACCCACAGGACTACTAGTCCCGTGGGTTTTCTGAAGTCACAAATGAAATGCACGGGACTACTTCTTTTCCCCTTGCCAGAAGATGCATCCCAAGACCCAAGTCATGATCCAACAACATACTCAGTGTACATTTTGCACATGATCGGGACGCTTTTTTCCCTGATTCAAGTAAACGTGAACTACATTTGAGGTAAGACAACTTGGTATTCATATAATGCACTATATTGGTCGTTTTCGCTAGATTTTTTACTCATTATTCATTAAATACGACTAAATATATTTGCCATGTGATAGATGGTTACCGCTTCTCTAGGACTTCGACACGTGCGGGACATTATCATGGGCTAGTGTTGTTTTAGCATACATAGATAGGGAAATGTTGAAGGTTGCTCTTATGAAGAATAAAGAGCTCAAGGGGTGCTTGAAAGTATCTTCTTCCACCCCTAGTAAGAATTCTGTTTGCATCACAAACATCACTATGTATAAGTTCTAGTGGTTCATAATCTCTATGAATATAGTGAAAAGGTTTTCTAATGGTTTTAGCTTGAACACATATCTCACACTTAGAAGGTGGATCTATCCTAGTTTTGGGTATCAAGTTCAAAGATGTCATTTTTCTAATGGTTCCATAGTTTATGTGTCCTAACCTTCCATGCCATTTGCCACAAGATTCAACATTTAAGATTATGGAAGAAGAACTTTTATTATCAAAAGTCTTATTGTTAGGTCTCATGTTTATGAGCCTATTATCTAATCTGGTTTTGATGATTAACAAACAATTCCTAACATCATTTGTCGAGTGTTTGTATTTACTTGTTAGGAATCCTACACAAATATCCTCTGTTGGAGGTTGGTTGGATTTGCGTGTTCACGATGATATTCAAAGGAGATTGGAAGGAAAATAGGAATGAAGTCGTTACAATTCAAGTCGAGGTTCATTATTTCTTCATTCGTTACCAAGATCGAGCTTCATGAAGATTTCTAAGCTTGGTATATTGTTTATAGTATTTTAGGGTTGTACTTTATGTGCTATGCTTAGAGTTCAAACAACACACATACATGTTTTCGTTTTATAGATTTCAGGTTTAATTGTATAGATATGAAACAAATATTTATCTTTATATACATATATACTTGTTTCATATTTATTATCTTTATTTTGAAAAAATAATGTGTTTATGGATTAAAGACTTGATTATACTATTTCACATCTTTTCCAAAGTCTATTAATACACTAAAAAGGATTCCAAAATTTGGTTGAAATCGTTTTGACAAAATCAAGTGTTTAAACGAACTCGTATTTTTGAGATTTTGCAAAATAATGAGTTTTTACAAATGGGAAATTATATTTCAAAAATTTATTCTCTAACATGTTTATATTCATGTATATAAACATTTTCCCAAGTTTCATAAATTTTGAAATTTATTTGCTATTTTTAAACACACTTTGAAAATCGAGTTTACTGTTCAAAATGAGCTGTGCATGTTTTTCGGCCGACCGACTGTTCATATCAGTCGACCGATAAACTGCTCTGTAATTTTAAGTTTTGTTTCTGCTCAGTCGATTGATCTTTATCAGTCGACCGAACAACCTATCAGTTGATCGATGATGTTTATCAATCGACCGATATGGTTCTGGATTTTACCAACGGTCGGATCATCAGTTGACCGATTCAACCTATCAGTTGACCGATAATGGATTTTGGCTGTAACAGGTAGTTTTGGAAGAATTTTTTTTAGAGCTTATAAATACCCCTCAATGCTCATTTTTGAGCCAAGTTTTTCAAGTGTTTCATCAGTTTGTTTAAGCCATCTTGACTACTCATTTTTAAAGAGATCAAGTGTTTGTTTGTTTGAAAAAGAGTTTACAAAGAGGAGAATCGAAATTTTATTTCTGAGGCGTTCAACCTCAATTCATCATCTACAACTCTTTGTTTTTATTGGAGAAGTTTTCTAAACTCATTTATCTAGCTTGTTCTTATTTTGATTCTCTTATATATAATTGCTAGATTAATTTGAGTTTAATTTTTATTATACTCATTGTTTACACACACAACCACTTGAGCTTTAGTATTTCACATATCATATACTTGGGTTGTGGGGTTGTATCATTGAGTGAGCTTACAATTTTGTTCTCATCTTGTTAGAGAACAAATCATTTACTTGAGCTTATTGCTGATTCACGTTGTAATACACAAGGACACTTAGAAAAGTGGTTGGGAGAAGAACGTGGTCAATTACAAGAGGAGTGGCTTAGTTGTAAAAGCCTTGGGAGAGGTAGTAATTTCAAGCACTTGAGGAAAGTGACACGGGTCGGTCAAAACTTAGAGAAGTGTCTTGTAGGATTGACAATCATGTGAGTTGTAAAAGTTTTCGGTGAACTTTAAAAACTGATTGTGTAGTTATTTGAGATAGTGGAGAATCTCCTCGAGGTGAGGAGCGGAGACGTAGGTCGAAGGTTGATCGAACTCCATGATTATTTCCTTTTGCTTGCATTTGTCTTTGGTGTATTTTTATTGTCTCATTGTTTATATCGCCTATTTCTCATTGTATATCTTTGCATATATCATTGTACATCACATTGGTAGGATATATTGCATAATAAGTTTTAATTTGGTATCTAAATCGGATTAGCTTAGCAATTACCCTATTCATCCCCCCTCCAGTGTACTTTCACTTATTACATTCAACTTAAAAAGACCATCACAAACAAAACCTTTTCCAATAAAAATATCACTATTGGTAATTACAAACTTATTTGAATCTTTGACAAGTCTAAATCTAACTTTCAATAAAACAGATTCACTAATCAGATTTCTTCTAAGTAATGGTACATGTAGGACATTATGGAGAGTTAAAATCTTTTTGGAAGTCATCTTTAGGTCCACACGTCCACTTCCCATTACTTGTCTAGTCGAGTCATCTTCTATAATTACACTCCCTCCACTTGATTCCCGATAAGTTAAAAACCAAGAGCAGCAAGAAGAAATATAAATATTTGCTCCAGAATCCAACCACCAGTCATCAGAAAAGATGGTAAAAAATACTACATAAGAAGAGGAAGTCAACCTAAAGGAGTCTGAGTTATTTTCTACCATGTTGACCTTATGACTTGCTTCTCCACCATTTCCGTCTACAGGAGTCTTGATAGGAGCTTTCTTTCGGTAGAAGCACTGAGTCAAAAGATGATTGGTTCTCCCACAGACATAGTAAAATTTAGTCTCAGACTTTTGGCTAAAAGGTTTGTGGTTTCTAGAGAGATTGGGATGTTGGTTAGGACGATGGGAATGATTCTTCTTCTTGAAATTCTTGCCCTTGGGTTTGTGATTTGGGTTTCTAAAGTTCTTAGGCTTTTCCCCAACTAGGTTTGATTTGGGTTTCTAAAGTTCTTAGGCTTTTCCCCAAGTAGGTTTACTTTTGCTTTCGTTTTATTTTTTGGCTTGGTGTTTTGCCTATGCAGGTCCTCTATCCTAATACCTTTGAGGGCTTGTACAAGAGTCAAGTCACCTTGTAGATGACAGAGATCTTTAGCAAAGTCAGACTAAGGAGGAAGTTTATCAATAAGACTAGATACCTTATATTCTTCAGAGAAAGTATTTCCTTTCAACTGAAGGTATCTGATGTAGTCTTGAAATTCATGGAGCCGATCATTGATGGGTTTACTATCTACCATAACAAACTTATTAAAGGAGGAGGAGGAGAAACATTCTATATCAACATCATCTAAACCATATTCAGACTCTAGTGCTACCCACAAATCTTTTGCATCCTTATACTCATAATAAATGTCATACAATTTGTCTGAAAGAGCACTAAGGATTCGATTGTAACAATGAAAGTTTATTTCCTCAGAAGATTTGGAAATTTCAGATGATGTGGTAGGTGTGGAGGTAGGTTCAGCTTGTGATGATGAAGAGGGCGTAGGTGTTGATATAGAAAAATTAGAGTCAATAGTAGAAATAAGTCCTAAAGTTGTAAGTCAATATCTCATCTGATTTACCTACCGTTTGTAGTTCAAACCGGTGAACTTCTCAGGTTTGGCGGACTTAGATAGATTAACATTACCCATAAAGACTAAAAATAAAATTGCTAACCTTGGTAATTCAAAGGATCTGACAAAAGAATTGTTTGTGAGGTATAGTCTTAGAACTATATGACAATGGTTCACAAAATTGAAGAAATTAAAACTCACAATGATATGCTATCAAGAATGAATAAATATGAAGTATATGCACACTAACACTATTAAAAGTACAAATATAAAATTGCTTTGGTGGTTATGCAATGTTCTGAATAAAAGGTTTTTTTTAGAAGAATTTTTCAAAACAGACCCATTTCAATTTTTTTTTCTTAAAACCGACCCGTTTTTTTTTATTTATCAAAACCGACCCGATTTTGTAATTAGCAGCTTAATCACTATCCTAAACAGTCGGGGTTGGCAACCCCGACTATTTAGGAAGGTGTTAAACCCTAATTAGAAGCCTTAAACCCTAAAAATTAAGGTCCTAAATAGTCGGGGTTGCCAACCCCGACTGTTTAGGAAGGTGATTAAGCTGTTAATTACAAAATCGGGTCGGTTTTGATAAATAAAAAAAAAACGGGTCGGTTTTAAGAAATTTTTTTTGGAGTGGGTCTGTTTTGAAAAATTCTTCTTTTTTTTAACTTAAAAAAGGGCACAATATAGTATAGTTGCAGCATGTACTAGTCTAACAAATAAACTAAGCAAATGAATATATATTAGTAAAAGCAATTGATACGATTTCAAAAGACAAGCAAAGTTGCGGTAACTCAAAACTTATTATTATTATTATTTCCCTTTTAGAGAGGTTTCAAAGGCAACAGATACAAATGATGTACTTAACTATGAATGATATGCCCATGAAAAGCAATCAAAAGTATCAGCAAGTAAACAAACTGAAACTGTTTCGAAATTTCTATTTTGACCAGCAAACAAACAGAAAACTATCAACAGCTTGATTGTTCAATAATTGGTCAAGGAAGAAACTCGTTAAACAAAGCCTATACACAAGGAGCAGAAGCTAGCTGTTGGGTGCAGAGTCACGCCCTCACGCCGCAGAAGCGATATCACCCGAGAGAAAGACCTGGCTTTTGTTTTCATAAAAGCTCAAGTCAACCTTTATATTTCCGTTTTACAAAGAAAATAAGAACAGAAGTGAAATATCTCAATAAAGTAAGATATACACTCTTCCTCTCAGCAGTTCTAGGACTGAATGTCAAGGAAACCTACAAGCAATAGCTAACTCTTGTTCCAGCTCAACCTCTTATTAGTTCTAGGACTGACTTGTCGAGGGAACCTACAAGCAAAACCAACTCATAGTTAAGATACGAGATTTACGTGGTTCGATAAACCTGCCTACGTCCACGGGAGGGGGTTTTCACTATGAGGAGAATACTAAACTTGTACAACTCACAAACTATTTCTCTCTCTCTCTCTCTCTCTCTCTCTCTCTCTCTCTCTCTCTCTCTCTCTCTCTCTCTCTCTGATTTTTCTCTCTTCAAAATCTCTCAAGAATTTCTACTCTTTTTTTTCTTCACCACCACTTCTCTCTTCCTCACTTCTCCTATTTATAGGCAAAGAAGAGGGGTAAGAGAGTATGGGTGAGCATGGGGGAAGCATGAGTGAGCATGAGGAGTATAGGTGAGCATGGGGGAAGCATGAGTGGGCATGGGGGAGCATGGGGGGAGGGGGTTCCACCATCTCTTGTCCCATCCCACATTCACAATTCTCCACCTCGTTTATCATTTGATAAACCTTAAATTTTGAACGAACACAAGAAGAACACCACGAACATCACCAGAGAGATCTGAAATACCAAACCAGGCCAAAACCGAGCCAAACTAGCTGCGCCACTATACCACGATGGCCTACGTACCCTCCACCAGGATCAGGCTAACCGTAGTTTTGCAATTATTCTCCAACATAGTCTCTACCTCACCCCCATCACTATCCCGAAGGGCCATGCCCTCTTGGACAGATCAGCACAGACTGATATGAAGCAAGTCCAAGCAATGCTGGAACTTGCTGTCTATCACCACCTTGGTTAATATGTCTGTGAGATTCTCATTCGTGTGCACCTTCATGAGAGAAATATCACCTTCCTCTATGACATCCCGCACAAAATAATATCTGATGTCGATATGCTTGATACGAGTATGGTGAACTTGATTCTTAGCCAAATGAATCGCACTCTGACTATAGCACCACAAGTTCATAGTATCCTGCTCAATCCCCAAATCATCTAGAAGACCCCCACAATCACAATACTTCCTTCACTCTCTCCGCCATAGCCATATACTTGGCCTCTGTAGTAAAAAGTGCTACTGTAGCCTGTAACATCGATCGCCAACTAACTGGAGCTCCATATATATTAAACACATAACCAGTAGTAGATCGTCGTCTGTCTAGATCGCCCGCATAATCTGAGTCAACAAATCCATCAATCTGACATGTATCTCTACCAAAGCACAAACCCATATCTGCGGTACCCTTCAAGTACCTCAGGACTCACTTCACCACTTCCCAATGCGTCTTTTCTGGATTCGCCATAAATCTACTGACAACACTGACCGCCTGTGAAATATCTGGGTGTGTACACACCATTGCGTACATTAAGCTACCAACTACACTAGCATATGGGACACGTTCCATATGTGTCTTCTCTTCTGCTGTAGTGGGAGATTAGTTGCCTGAAAGCCTAAAGTGTGGAGCCAATAGAGTCACCACCGACTTAGTACTTTGTATCCCGAACCTCGAGATCACCCGCTTTATATAGCCCTTCTGACTCAAGAACAATCGCCGATTCGCCCGCTCTCTTCTAATCTCCATACCCAGTATTTTTTCTAGCAGCGCCCATGTCCTTCATCTCGAACTCTTTACCAAGTTGAGATTTTAGTTTATCTATCTCCACCTTGTTCTTCGATGCAATAAGCATGTCATCCACTTACAAAAGAAGATAGATATAATCACCTCCACGAAGCTTCCGAATATAAACACAACAACCATAGCCACTTCGGGAAAACCCATGCTTTAACATGAAGGAGTCAAATCGCTTATATCACTGTCGAGGAGATTGCTTCAATCCATAAAGTGACTTCCTCAAGCGACAAACATGATGCTCCTTATCCTCAATCTTGTATCCTTCAGGTTGATGCATGTAGATCTCTTCATCCAAGTCTCCGTGCAAGAAGACCGTCTTGACATCGAGTTGTTCCAGCTCAAGATCACCATGAGCAACAATACTCAATAGCACCCGAATAGAAGTGTGTTTCACCACCGGAGAAAATATCTCATTGTAATCCACACGCTCTCTTTGTGCAAACCCTTTAGCTACTAGCTTCGCCTTGTACCTTATATCACCGAGCTCTGAAGGATCTTCTTTTTTCTTATACACCCACTTATAACCAATAGCTTTTCTTCCTACGGGCAATGAGACCACCTCCCATGTTTGATTTTTCCGAAGAGATTTCATCTTCTCCTCCATCGCAGCCAACCAACTCTCACTATCCTTATCCCTAATAGCTTCTTTGAAGGTGATCAGCTTATCATCCTCCACCGAGAGTGCGTATTTTACCAAATTAACCTGCCCATAATGCTTCAGGGGTTGATCAGACCCCAGCTTCAGTACCTGCTTATATGCTCTCCTTGGCCTAGTGAAAGCCAAACTATCCTCGAGCTGTTGTTGTTGTAGTGCATGTGTATTTTCTTGCTGAATCTCCTCGTGTTCAAGCTCATCATCTTCATGATCCTCCTCTTGAACGCGACTAGAACCTAGTTGGTCCTTAGGTTTTATTTCAATCACCTGGGACTTTGAAGTCCCAACAGTCCCAACACCATTAACCTTGGGCACCCTAGCAAACATGGATTTCTCATCAAAGGTAACATCCCTGCTATCACGAACTTTGAATCTTCTGTACATCAAAGGTAGTAGTCTTTTACACCCTTTGCATACCCCAAGAATATAGCCTTCTTAGCCCTCGCGTCAAGCTTCCCTTCATTGACGTGATAATAGGCGGTACACCTGAAAATCTGAAGCCTCTCATAATCTACATGCTCCCCTAACCATAACTTAAAGGGTGTATCACTATCTAGTATAGAATGTGGAGACTGATTCACTATGTAGCAACCTATAACAATCGACTATGCCCATCATTCTTTACCCAAACCAGCATATGATCGCATACTCATTGCTTTCTCCCGTAATGTACGCTTCAGCCTCTCCGCGACCCCATTCTGCTATGGTGTTGATCTGACTGTCTAGTGTCTAGCAATGCCCTCCTGATCATAGAACTCCTTGAATGCACCATCTGTATACTCTGTACCATTGTCAGATCTCAGTGTTTTTAATTTCTTCCATGTCCTGTTCTCAAACATCGCCTTCGACTTCTTAAATTTCTTAAATACCTCATTCTTATGCTTCAGAAAATAAATCCAAGCATATCTAGAATGATCGTCTATGAACGTGATAAAATATCTAGAGCCACACTTGGAAGTTGTCTGAGCCGGACTCCAAACATCCGTGTGCACATAATCTAGTATCCCTCTGCTCTTATGATTGCTTCTCAGAAATTGAACCCTGTGCACCTTTCCATACACACAATCCTCGCAAAAATCCATGTAAGGTTTCTTCAAATTCTTCAGCAAACCCTCTTTACCAAGCAGATTTTGGCCCTTCTCTGATATGTGCCCAAGCCGCCTATGCCATAATCGTGTGTGCTCACATGAGTCTCTACCACTTCCATCAGTTCCAACCGCTGCATCTATTGTCACTGTTGTGCCCGAGAGAGTATATAGATTACCATGGCGAATACACTTCATCACTGCTAAGGAACCACGAACAAATTTCTTTACTCCATTCTCTGTTACTATTCTGCAACCACCGGAGTCTAAAGCACCAACTGATATAAGATTCTTTCACAAGTCAGGAACGTGCCTCACATCCGTTAGGATTCTGACCACTCCATCATGCATCTTGATTTTGATATCGCCAAGCCCCACTGTTTTACAAGCATGGTTATTTCCTATCAATATGATTCCACCATCAATGCTTCTATAGGTAGTAAACCACTTCCTATTTGGGCACATATGGTAAGAGCAATCTGAATCAAGAATCCACTTACTGGAGGTATCTTCGTCACCCGTAACAACATAATATTCTTTATCGCTCCCTTCTTCCGAGACGTAACTCGCCTCTTCCTTGCCTTCTCTCCTCCCGGTTTTATTGTTGTTCTTTTTCACACCTACGCTCTTATTAGGACAGTCGACCTTGAAATGCCCAACTTCACTGCATTTGAAACACGTTCTTTCCGTAAGAGGTCTTGATTTAGATCTACTTTCTTCCCTTGCCTTTTCCTTGTTCATTGCTCCTTCCTCTAGCAAACAATCCCTACGCTTATTCTTTGTTACCACCAGTGGTCATTTTACTGGTTGTAATCTTCCGAAGATCATCCGCTAGAAGCGGCGTTCTAGTCTCATTCATCGTCAAATTATCTCCCACAAGTATCAGTGTTTTCACCAGCTTTTCATAAGACTTCGGCAGAGATAGTAGTAGTAGAAGCGCCTGATCATCGTCTTTAACTGTCATGTCTATGTCCTTTAAGTCTGATATGATCCTATCAAACTTGTTGATGTATTCCCGGATTGATGAGACCTCCTCCATCTTTCAAGTATACAATTTGGATTTCAAATAGATCCGGTTTATTAGACTCTTCGTCATGAAGGTGCTTTCTAACTTCGACCACACGCCCGCAGCTGTTTCCTCTCCATCTACTAAGAAAGCTACATCCCTTTTAAGGCAAACGATAATCAACGTCCGTGCTTCCAGATCCAGCTCCTCCCAATCCTCATCAGACATATCCTTATGCTTCTTCTCTTTTCCAGCCAAAGCCTTGTGCAATTTTGATGAAATCAAGGAGTTTTTCATCTGCATCCTCCAATAGGAGAAATCATTCTTCCCATTGAACTTTTCGATCTCCTACTTTCTAACTTTAACTGTTTTACTTGTTGACGCCATTCTCCGCTTATATAAATAAATCCGCTTCTTTTAGGAATTCCAACAAATACCTTGTGTTCACCACACAATAATTAAGCACCACCTCAGATTAAAAATTTTACCACCTTCAATCTGAATAAAGGGTTCTGATACCAATTGTTGGACGTAGTGACACGCCCTCACGCCACGGAAGCGATATCACCCTGTAGACGGTAAAAAATACCTCTATAGGCTTACAGGAAATTCGCCTGCGAGAAGAGCTCGTGCGCCCGGTTCTCTGACACGGGCCTAAATCGCATGGACATCGCACATGCTCGATTCTAGGTTCGCCTTACCCGGAAAGGAGAAAGCATCGTGCTCAAAGCACGCCGGACGGTCACGCACAGTACAAGTGATCGGACAGACACTTCATCGATCTGCGAACTCATAAATGCGGTTCATTAATGCTGGTCAAATCCACTCGGATGGCGGTCGTTTGTTGCCTCACATACAAGAATGGGCCTTCCCATCGTAGGTGACAAGACATAGAGCACAATCCCTGGAATGACCATTCATGGTATCGAGGAACGGCGAGACGTCTCTGAAGAGGATGTGGTCACATCCCACAATTCAAGGAGAAGTCAAGCTGTCCTTCTTTCATTTAAAAACCCCTTCCAGCACGATGGAAGAGAGGTCGCAAAACTTGGAGAAAAAAGAGTTGAGACCAAGCTGTTAGCAAATCCTTGCATTACAGCACTGCTGCCTAGTTCCGAGCTCCGATCGCCGACGAACCAAGCAGACCCGAACTCCATTGCCCCGAGCTTCTACTGCGAACTGAAGCTCTCCAGCAACCTCATTCAAACGGTCCAAGGGAAGCAGACTCGACCCGAGCATCGAGCGAAGCGTCCTATAGCCACCTAAAGTCCCCACACAAAACAAAGAGGGCCTTCCCTCTGCTTCTGTTGTAAACATTTGATTTGTTAGTTTGTAATAAGCTTTCTTATAAATACAAACGAAACTCCTTTCTTCGGAAGAATCAAATTTTCACCCTACAGAAGATGGCGACCACAGTGGGAGCAGCTGTTTCATCGAGTGAAATGGTGGTGGCTCAGTTTGATGAGGTTACTATCGGGACGACAGTAGAGTCCCTCGAAATCGAGTTCGACCAGGCCAAGTACGAAGAATACTTGTCCTCCTCCTCCTCGGGTGGCAATGCGTCCCGCAAACGCCACAGAGCTGTGCGCCGAGGCCGACCTCAGACGGTCAAAGCCTCCGCACCCGAGGGTTCCAACCGAGTCTCATCGGAGGAGCCCACTCCCTCGCGATCGATCAAGGCCAAGCCAGAGATCGAGCGCAAGAGGCAAGGGTCTGCCAGATGGATCGCCAAGCGGTCCACACAGACACCTACCTCGGAGGAAGCGCCGGTTCACTCCGGCACAAACCGCAATGCCACAACCCACGGTGACGTTCTCCCCGCTGGGAGAACTAACCAACAGCGACGGCAAACACCCGTCAGACAGGGGGTCCAAACCTCCATTTCTCATAATGGCCTGAACCATCACACAGGCCCGAGAAACACTAGACGGGAAGGCAAGCTGCCCGACCTCAGAAGGCCCTCCAAATCAGGAGCGTCAACCGAGGACAGCAGAGCCATCCGCTCAGGAGGACTTCGCTTCTCAGGTCATATCCCTGATGCGAACAAACCACACCGAGCATACGAGCTTACCCAAGTAGGCGAATCCTCGAAGGCTGGCGAGCCTCGCCATAATCATTTGGCGGATAAACGTAAAGGAAAGGAAATAGGCGGTTCCTCCCGAACCCGCTCTTCTAAACACGGGGTCGAAACTCGCCCACATACTGGAATTCGCTCAAACGCGAAGACTCGCCAGTCAAGGCGAGATCGCCTGACTCCAACACCAAGGCGTTCCACCCAACACGCGCCAGAGAGAGCGCCCAAAAATCTCTCGTCAGCTCACCAGAGCGACTCTTCTGAGGCCCGGGGTTGTCACCAACCACCCGTAGAAGACCTCAGAGAATTCTTGACTCGCAAACGCACTATTCACGAGGCGAATCCTCAGTGTCATTGCGAGAGACTCATCCACACGGTCCTCGCCGACTGCCAATGCGTTGGAACGGCGAAACCTTCGGTATTTGAGAGGCTTTCTCAACAGGCCTCTCGACCGAGGCCCTCCCGTCGAAGGCGCCGTCACCAGAAAAGACGCGCTGCTGACGACCTGGAACTCTCATCCGCCACAGTCAACATGACGGATAAAGGGAAGGCGGTACTCTCCGACTCGCCAGACTCGGACTCCGTCTTAAGACCTAACACCCGGTCTGCCCGACGCCGGCAGGAAGGCATATTCCAGCGAACCCGTAGTCGCCGGGGGGTAAGTATTGGGTTTGACTATTCCACCCTAATACCTCCCTCCTGCGGCGAAGATGAGGTTCATTCGGCGGCGGCCACATCCCAGACCTCGCGCTCAAGTCAAGACGCGCAGGCGACACCAGAAAAGACGCGCTGCTGACGACCTAGAACTCTCATCCGCCACAGTCAACATGACGGATAAAGGAAAGGCGGTACTCTCCGACTCGCCAGACTCGGACTCCGTCTTAAGACCTAACACCCGGTTCGCTCGACGCCGACAGGAAGGCATATTCCAGCGAACCCGTAGTCGCCGGGGGGTAAGTATTGGGTTTGACTATTCCACCCTAATACCTCCCTCCTGCGGCGAAGATGAGGTTCATTCGGCGGCGGCCACATCCCAGACCTCGCGCTCAAGTCAAGACGCGCAGGCGAGGGCGCACATGACCGATACCAACCACGAGCAGACAATGGCTCAAAAGTTGGAGGCACAGCAGGCGACCATCGACTCTCTAAGAGAGATGATGGAGCAACTGCTGAGCAAGAAGAAAAAGAAGGGAACCCAACGTCCCTTGCCCCGGCAGACTAGGGATAAAGAATGGGTACCACCTCACCGTCCAGCGGCTGAGACGGAGGATGATCGACAATCCGATTACTCCTCCAAAACATCGATAGGAACGTCGCACACCGCGGATAGCACCCGTGACAAAAGATTCGACGAGTTCCAGGACCAACTGAACGCGCTGAAGCTTCAGCAAAACATGAACAAGCTGGGGGTGGTACGTCCCTACCCTATCGAATGGGACACGGTCCCATACCCAGCGAAGTTCAAGCCGATCAGTTTAGTGCAGTTCGATGGCAAGGGGTCACCCTCAAAACACGTCTATTACTTCATGGCTCAGACCGGATTCCTCACCGGGAACGACGCCATTCTCACCCGACTATTCATAGGTACCCTCAAGGGGGTGGCCTTTGAATGGTTCCGCAAACTGGAGCCGGGCTCCATCAAGGCATGGACCGACGTTGAAAAGCTTTTCCTCGCCCGCTTCTTCGACGACGACACGGAAGTGTCAATGGCCACTCTCCTCGCTGAGAAGCAGCGGAAGTCGGAGTCAGTTAACGACTTCGTGAAGAGATTTCGAAATCGATCAGTTCACTGTCGGGACCAAGTTTCCGAGGCGACACTGATCGAGATGTGCCGCAACAATCTGTCGATCCACATTATGTCCAAAATAGGGGCAGTTGAAACCCGGACTTGGAAGGAACTTGTTCGCCAAGGCGAGCAAGTTGAAAATATGATCAAGAGGCTGGAGGCCGAAGAGCCACAGTCCAAAAAGGGAGCAGTAGAACCAGCAGCGCCGAAGAACCTTCCTCGATCGAAGGGAAAAGAGGCTATGGCCGTGGATTCTGCCGCGGCGCCAAAGTTCGTTCAAAAGCCGAAACCCAGGCAATTTGAACCACGCCCCCAGCGGCAATATGATTTCAAAGAAGACCAGGTAGTGGCGACTCTCGACACTCTACTCAAGAGTGGGCGAATTAAGTTGCCAGAAGCCGCCAAACCGGAGGAGGCGGACAAAACCGGTGACCCAAGTTACTGTGCATATCACAGATTCCTTGGCCATCACACAACCAAGTGCTACGTCCTCAAGGACAAACTCCAGACCCTCTACGACGCGGGGGTCTTGAAGAAAGAGAAGGTCCAAAAGCAAGTAACGGCGAACATGGTCACTTTGAGCTTTGGGACGGGTCTCCCGGAGGTTCAAGCTCCGGCGGGGATAATTCCTATCCCCAAGGCGATTTTGAAGATCACTAACGACGATCCTCACAACCAGCGGGAGAAGGGTTTGGTTCCACAAACTCTGCCATCAGGGCAACTGATGTGGGTCCATCCGGACCTCCTCGACGACGAGCAGTGGACCGCACAGCCTTCCAAGGAGGCTAAGAGGAAATATTGCAACGTTGTCACCGCCATCCTGGATACAGACGACGCGGCGATGACTGCCTTAACCGACTCTGAAGAAGACACCAACGTCTTCGCCACGAGAGCCGGAAAGGAGTTCGCGAAAGAATATCCCGCGAGGGCGGAAAACCCCAGGGCTGTACAACTTGCTGCCAAGTCTCAGAGAGACAGATCCCCTGCATCACTTTCACCCCCGAGGACATGCTCATCAAGAACACGTCCCATGACCGGCCGCTGTACTTCACAGGATACGTCGGCTCGGCGAAAGTAGATCGGATCCAGGTTGACCCGGGGTCCGCACTGAGCATCGTGCCCCTGAAGCTAATCAAACATTTGGGGATACCGTCGAAGCGCCTAGCCTCGACCTCGACTACCATCTTCGGCTTCAACGCCACAGGGACTCGGCCACTCGGCAAAATCCGCCTGAAATGTCGGATAGGCGACATGAAGACGGAGGTGACGTGCTACGTTATCGATGCTGAACCCTCCTACAACATACTCCTGGGGCGTCCGTGGATTCATGGCAACCGGATCGTTCCGTCCACGTTACACCAGTGCTTAAAGTACATAGACGACTACGAGCGGGTAAGAACGGTAGTTGCTGACAAACACCCCTTTAAGGGCGTCGAGAACTACTTCGCGGATTCCCTGCTATACCAGGACCCCGACCAGCCACCAGTGGAAGAACTGGAGAGTGGCAATGAGGCGGATAGCGAACCTGAATACGGTGACAGCTTAATTCTGAATGACTTTGAGTCGATTGTAATTGGTTATGAGAGTCACCATGTAACTAACGCCGTTCAGGCAGAGAAGCTTATCATGAATGAGAAATCCGACCTTGCTTATTTGTCGTCTTGCTCCTCGTCCGAAGACGACGCACCTAATAACTCATGGTCGACACTCTACAGTGAGTCTTCTCTACACTTGCCGGTATGTTCATCATACATCTTCAAGACGCGGCCGATCGAGCCATCGCGAGCTGTATTCGTCGTGCCAGCACGGAAGAGGTATCGAAAAGACATCATCTTCGGTCGAATCGATCGCCCCCTATGCACGCTATGGGACGAATCTGAGGACGAAGACCCAGCGCCCCAGTTCTCGCAATACAGTCGAGTGGCGAAACGCATAATGAGCAACATGGGGTACGACCTCACTCGCTCAGAAGGCCTGAATTACGGCCGAGGGCGCAAGACGGTCATCAAACCCGCCTACGTCCCCAAAGGGAAGCCCTCAAATTACTTCAACAGGACTAGGAGAGGCTTAGGCTACTCCTCCTCCTCATCGGAGTTTTGTTTTTACGTCGACGAGGATTCCGATTACGCATGTTCAGGGGATCAGTCGTCAACAACCTCGGCCTGGGACTCCGACGTCAGCGTAAGGGATCTGTTCGATGGCCTTACAGTCAACATGGCCACAGTAGACCCCGCCGGAATGGCGGAGGACGAACAACTTCCACTTTACGACGAGACATGGGATCGCCATGTTAGCGCCCAGTGGAACAGTCGCTTCGAACAGCGCGAACCACCAACTGAAGATGAAGTCCTCCAGGTGAACATGGGTACTGAGGCGAATCCCAAACCCATATTCATCAGTGGCAGCCTGCCTCCTCAAGAAAAAGAGGACCTCATCGCCCTCATACGGGAATACATTGACGTCTTCGCCTGGAATTACGAGGATATGCCTGGTCTGGATCCGCGGGTCGCCACGCATCGCCTCAACATCAGCCCTGACGCCAAACCGATCAAACAACAGCAGAGGCGGTTTCGCCCCCAAATCATGGAGGCGATCGAATCTGAAGTAAAGAAGCTGATCGAATCCGGCTTCATCAGAGAGGAGCAACACCCCGACTGGGTGGCGAATATTGTTCCAGTCTTGAAGAAGAACGGCAAGATCCGCATCTGCATCGACTTTAGGAACCTCAACGCCGCATGCCCTAAAGACGAATTCCCTCTGCCCATCACGGATGTCATCATTGACAATACGTGCGGATTCGAGAGGATGTCCTTCATGGACGGCTTCTCGGGGTACAACCAAATCAAAATGCACCCCGAAGACGAGAAACACACTGCATTCAGAACTCCCATGGGGGTGTATTGCTATACCGTCATGCCTTTCGGGCTCAAGAACGCCGGCGCAACCTACCAACGCGCCATGAGCATGATCTTTCGAGATCATCTGCGAAAGACGGTCGAATGCTATGTGGACGACTTGGTCGTGAAGAGTCGCCATAAGGAGGATCACCTCCAAGACTTGAAGGCTATGTTCGAACTCATGAGGACTCATCAGCTCAAGATGAATCCTACCAAGTCATTCTTAGGGATGTCTAGCGGTAAATTCCTCGGCTTCGTCGTCACGACGAAAGGGATCCGAATTGATCCAGACAAGGTGCGAGCTATTCAAGAGCTCCAACCACCCCGAAATCTTAAAGAGCTGAGAGGCCTTCAAGGACGACTGGCTTATATCCGAAGATTCATCTCGAATCTCTCGGGCAAGTGCCAACCCTTCTCTAAGCTGATGAAGAAAGGTACCTCCTTCGTCTGGGATGAGCCATGCCAAAAGGCTTTTGAGGAGATCAAAGCTTATCTCTCAAATCCGCCTGTCCTTGCGGCGCCAATCTCAGGAAGGCCATTCCTCATATACATACGGGCTATGGAACATTCTCTGGGTGCCCTCTTAGCTCAGAACGATGATGCAGGCCACGAGCAGGGCATCTACTACCTGAGCAGAACCTTGCAGGGCGCCGAGCAACGGTACCCAATGGTCGAGAAGGAATGCCTAGCCTTGGTGTTCGCTATCCAAAAGATGCGGCACTACTTGGTTGGCCAAACCATCCATGTCATCTCCCGGATGAATCCCATTCGGGTCTTCATGACACAACCCGCAGCGTTAAACTGGCGCCTGGCCAGGTGGGCACTTCTGCTCTCTCAATACGACATTCATTTCATGCCGCAGAAATCGGTCAAGGGACAAGCCATCTGCGATCTCATGGCTAGTCACCCGCTGGGGGAGAAGACCGATCTATTCGAAGATCTGCCGGATGAACCTCCCGAAGCCAATATGACTTCGTCGCCGGAGGTGTGGCAGATGTTCTTCGACGGTGCGTCCCGCGCAGGCGCGAGCGGCTCTATTTCTGCAGGAGTGGGAGTGGCCCTCACCTCCCCGCATGGTCACGTGTTTCCCCGGGCCTTTTCCTTGACGGAACCATGTACCAACAACGTAGCCGAGTACAACGCGTTGCTCATAGGGCTCGAGTTAGCCAAAGAGCTCGGGATAAAGCATCTGGAGGCTTATGGCGATTCGCAACTCATTGTCAAACAAATGACTGGCGAATACGAAGTCAGGAATGAAGATCTTATCCCGCTCCACCGAGCAGCGGTCAGACTAGTGGAGTCATTCGAGAGCTTCCGTATTGAGCACGTGCTCCGTTCAAAGAACACCCATGCGGATGCTCTCGCATCCTTGGCAGCTAACTTAGCCCAGCCTCCTGGAACGACCCAAAAGGTCGCTGTCGCCAGCCGAAAACTCTTTCGACCCAGAGACGTCCCAGAGGCAAACGCCACTCATCAAGCCTCGGGTCAGCCAGATCAGGAAGACTGGCGTCTCCCGATCATCGATTATGTCCTATACAGCATGTTGCCTGAGGATTCGAAGGAACAAGAGTCGGTCCGACGACGTGCCTCACGGTTCTACTACAATTCAACCACTAAAACATTGTATCGCAGGTCATACGACGGCTTGCTACTTCGCTGTCTTTCAAAAGCAGAGGCGCAAGAAGCCGTACGCGAAGCACATGACGGCGTGTGCGGAGCTCATCAGCCCGGACCCAAGCTTTGGGATCGCTTACGAAGGATGGGCTACTTCTGGCCTGGGATGGTTACTGATGCAGTCGCTTATGCTAAGCGATGTTACGAATGCCAGATCCACGCCAACTACATACACCAGCCTCCTGAGGATCTACATCCGACGAGGGCATCTTGGCCCTTCGAGGCATGGGGGATGGACATAGTTGGGCCAATTTCTCCACCATCGGCGAAAGGCCATCGCTTCATCCTCGCGATCACCGACTATTTCTCTAAATGGGCAGAAGCCATCCCCTTAAGAGAAGTCAAGACTAGCGACGTGATCAAATTCATCAAGCACCATGTCATCTACCGATACGGCGTACCCCGGCGTATCATTCACGACAATGGCACGCAATTCGTTAGCCATGCCTTCAACAGGTTCTGTCACGACAATGGCACGCAATTCGTTAGCCATGCCTTCACCAGGTTCTGCGACAAATTCCGAATACAGAACCTCTCGTCCACGGCCTACAACCCTTCAGCGAATGGTCTGGCCGAAGCTTTCAACAAGACGATCATCAAGATCCTGACCAAGTTGACTTCCACTAGCAAGCGCGACTGGAATGAAAAGCTAGGCGAGAGCCTGTGGACATATCGCACGATGGTTCGTACACCGACTGGCACCACGCCTTACTCGTTGGTATACGGCTGTGAAGCTGTATTGCCATTAGAGATTCAGATTCCATCCCTTCGCGTCGCCCTAGCGACAGGGATGACGACTGAGGAAAATCACCAACTTCGACTCACAGAGCTCGAAGCACTGGACGACAAGCGACTGGAAGCTCAGCAGCACATTGAGTTCTACCAAGCTCGGATGGCCAGGAGCTTCGACAAGAAAGTCAAGCGCCGAGCCTTCAAAGAAGGAGAACTTGTACTATCCGTCCGTAGACCAATGATCCTCAATTCCAAGAAGAAGGGGAAATTCCAGTCCAAATGGGAAGGACCATTCGTGGTAGAGACAGTCTACTCAAACGGCGCCTATCGCCTCATCAAACCGAACGGCGATAAGATCATGATGCCCATCAACGGCAAGTACCTGAAGAAGTACTACCCCTAGTTCCCCTGCGCAAAACTCCCAAGAGTGCATGAGTCTAAACTGGTTCTCAAAACCTCTAACTGGTACACGAGGCTAAACTGTTCCTACTTTGCCCGCTCTGGCGAAAGCCTCTTGTGGGATTCAATTCGCCTATCTCCTCTAATGAGAAGGCGGATCCACTAGAGTCGTTCATATCACGACATATACATTCAATTCGCCTATCTTCTCTAATGGGATGGCGGATCCACTAGAGTCGTTCATATCACGACATATACATTCAATTCGCCTGTCTCCCCTAATGAGAAGGCGGATCCACTAGAGTCGTTCATATCACGACATATACATTCAATTCGCCTGTCTCCCCTAATGAGAAGGCGGATCCACTAGAGTCGTTCATATCACGACATATACATTCAATTCGCCTATCTCCTCTAATGAGAAGGCGGATCCACTAGAGTCGTTCATATCACGACATATACACTCAATTCGCCTATCTTCTCTAAATGGGATGGCGGATCCATTGAAGTCGTTCCAATCACGACATTCTCTGTCACGTTAACATTAAACCTCTGACAAAATCAACTTACCAATCCTCTTCTAAAGGATGGTGGGTCCTCAAAGTCGTTCCAATCACGACATTCCCTGTCACGTTAACATTAAACCTCTGACAAAATCAACTTACCAATCCTCTTCTAAAGGATGGTGGGTCCTCAAAGTCGTTCCAATCACGACATCCTCTGTCATGTTAACATTAAACCTCTGACAAAATCAACTTACCAATCCTCTTCTAAAGGATGGTGGGTCCTCAAAGTCGTTCCAATCACGACATTCCCTGTCACGTTAACATTAAACCTCTGACAAAATCCGCTTACCACTCCTATTCTGAGGAATGGTAGGCCCCCACGGTCGCTCCAATCGCGACAAGACCTCATCAAGTTAAATGATCACCTCTGATGACTGGCGCCGTTATTCTTACGAATAGCATAGCCTGAACAATGGCCTACCATGCGACGTGCCATTAATCCAG
>NC_033795.1:8111237-8150589 GCF_001876935.1 Asparagus officinalis | reverse complement strand
GTACCAGACCATGCGGCTTATCAGCGGTGAATACGGGCATTGGAGCCAGAGAAGGAAATCGAGAAGGCGTCGTATAATTCGTAGCCCCGGCGTGGCCAACCGCCACACCCTCCGGGAGAACCTCATCGGAGAAGGTCGCTGCAACAAGAAATAAAAAGTCAATTGAGACAAAATCCGCTGTAGGGGCGAAATCGCCCATCGAACAGAGGAGGGCGAAATCGCCTATCGAAAGGGGGAACCCATTTCGAACGAGGTCTATCCGTACAGCCTGCACTCCCCTCTAATGGGAAAGGGCCGAACTCGCCTTACGAAAAGGGAGTTCGCCTCCTCCCCACTGAAGGATTCGCCTGCCGGGACAGTACACATCCTCTAAAGGCAAAATAGGGCAGACTTTGCCCTAAATCGGGGAAATGAGTAACACTCACTTTCCTAAAATCCGACGCCTAAGACTTACAAGAGATCATCTGACGAACCCATCAACGTACCTGGGCGCGATTCCAGAGCACCGGCAGGCATGCCGGCGGAGAGACGGTCGGAATAACGTCCAGGGCCCGCACCCCTCACTTTGCACCTCTTAGATTTCGGAGCCATTGTACGATGAAGCGGGAATTCTTTCCTGGGATGTTCCTTTCAAGATTTGAGAGCACGATAACTCCCAATGGAGGAAAATGGCTGAATTAGAAGGGCGGAATTGTCCACGTGGCCACGACTGCCCTCGAAAAGCGAAAACCCTAACGGACAGAAGACGTGGCCACGATCAAATTCGACGGCTCAGATCACCCTCGGTAGATCGAAAGAACCGAGGTTGGCGGTTACATCCGACGGTTGAACCCGAAAACCACGTCCACGATGCGTCACGGGGCGAAACACACGAAATCGTGTTGTCAAACCACGATCGCCGCGACCCAATGAGACCGTGCCGCCTTAGCTGGGAAGCACAAGGCCCTATCAGCTGACACGTGGCTCATCTCCCGTCAGATCTGGGCCCACCTCAAGAAGGAAGGGTTTCGCCTGCAAATACTTGGCATGACCCCGCGAGTTGCGCGAAACTTGGCTCTCGAAGAATAATTTCGCCTGGACGACTCGCTCGCCACTAAAGGTAAAATCATAAACAAATCCAATGGAATGACCTCGCTTAAACGGTTAAAACCCACGCCTCAGACGGCTAAGGGTTAGAGCAGAAATCTTAGCATTAAGCCTAAGAGAGACTGTTCGACAACTCATCATACTGAGGGGAATAGTATGGCTAGACCGATTCAAACGGTGGTCGGTAAAGGCACATCAAACTCGTTGATAGCTGAGGATTTGCTAAAAATCCTAAAAGAAATCAAGTGCGCTTACTTCGCCGAAAATTTCTTCATTCAAAGTATTCCAGACCACACGCGAGCCGGTTTAGGTCTGAAAATTTTGAAGGGGGTCTTGTAGACGGTAAAAAATACCTCTATAGGCTTATAGGAAATTCGCCTGCGAGAAGAGCTCGCGCACCCGGTTCTCTGACACGGGCCTAAATCGCATGGACATCGCACATGCTCGATTCTAGGTTCGCCTTACGGTCGGCTCGCCAACACGAGTTAAGATCGATCAGGAGTTCGCCTTTCACTCAACTCGCCTGCGTGCTGAGATGGGCCTTCCCATCTCTCTCGAGCCGAAGGAAGAGAGCACGATACCCCAGGACCGTCAAACGGCCGCTCGCAGTACGCGCAGCACGAAAGCCTGGACAGGTGTCGAGTCAACCTGAGCATTCATAAATGCGACTCACCTCGGCTGTCTGAGCCAAGAGCTGGATCCGCCGGCACTCGGCAAGCTGGCTAGACCCACTCGAGTACTGTATACCTACTTCACCGCCTCTCCTGACCGGAAAGGAGAAAGCATCGTGCTCAAAGCACGCCGGGCGGTCACGCACAGTACAAGTGATCGGACAGACACTTCATCGATCTGCGAACTCATAAATGCGGTTCATTAATGCTGGTCAAATCCACTCGGATGGCGGTCGTTTGTTGCCTCACATACAAGAATGGGCCTTCCCATCGTAGGTGACAAGACATAGAGCACAATCCCTGGAATGACCATTCATGGTATCGAGGAACGGCGAGACGTCTCTGAAGAGGATGTGGTCACATCCCACAATTCAAGGAGAAGTCAAGCTGTCCTTCTTTCATTTAAAAACCCCTTCCAGCACGATGGAAGGGAGGTCGCAAAACTTGGAGAAAAAAGAGTTGAGACCAAGCTGTTAGCAAATCCTTGCATTACAGCACTGCTGCCTAGTTCCGAGCTCCGATCGCCGACGAACTAAGCAGACCCGAACTCCATTGCCCCGAGCTTCTACTGCGAACTGAAGCTCTCCAGCAACCTCATTCAAACGGTCCAAGGGAAGCAGACTCGACCCGAGCATCGAGCGAAGCGTCCTATAGCCACCTAAAGTCCCCACACAAAACAAAGAGGGCCTTCCCTCTGCTTCTGTTGTAAACATTTGATTTGTTAGTTTGTAATAAGCTTTCTTATAAATACAAACGAAACTCCTTTCTTCGGAAGAATCAAATTTTCACCCTACAGAAGATGGCGACCACAGTGGGAGCAGCTGTTTCATCGAGTGAAATGGTGGTGGCTCAGTTTGATGAGGTTACTATCGGGACGACAGTAGAGTCCCTCGAAATCGAGTTCGACCAGGCCAAGTACGAAGAATACTTGTCCTCCTCCTCCTCGGGTGGCAATGCGTCCCGCAAACGCCACAGAGCTGTGCGCCGAGGCCGACCTCAGACGGTCAAAGCCTCCGCACCCGAGGGTTCCAACCGAGTCTCATCGGAGGAGCCCACTCCCTCGCGATCGATCAAGGCCAAGCCAGAGATCGAGCGCAAGAGGCAAGGGTCTGCCAGATGGATCGCCAAGCGGTCCACACAGACACCTACCTCGGAGGAAGCGCCGGTTCACTCCGGCACAAACCGCAATGCCACAACCCACGGTGACGTTCTCCCCGCTGGGAGAACTAACCAACAGCGACGGCAAACACCCGTCAGACAGGGGGTCCAAACCTCCATTTCTGGCCACTAGTACAGTTGGGCATCCGCTGCTCCACGTGCTGGGATGGGCCATCCCATCTCTCTCGACCTGAAGGGAGAAGGCACAGTACCCTCAGACCGTCAAGCAGCCGCTCACAGTACTAAGGCCTGGACAGGTGTCGAGTCAACCTGAGCATTCATAAATGCGACTCACCTCGGATGTCTGAGCCAAGAGCTGGATCCGCCGGCACTCGGCAAGCTGGCTAGACCCACTCGAGTACTGTATACCTACTTCACCGCCTCTCCTGACCGGAAAAGAGAAAGCATCGTGCTCAAAGCACGTCGGGCGGTCACACACAGTACAAGTGATCGGACAGACACTTCATCGATCTGCGAACTCATAAATGCGGTTCATTAATGCTGGTCAAATCCACTCGGATGGCGGTCGTTTGTTGCCTCACATACAAGAATGGGCCTTCCCATCGTAGGTGACAAGACATAGAGCACAATCCCTGGAATGACCATTCATGGTATCGAGGAACGGCGAGACGTCTCTGAAGAGGATGTGGTCACATCCCACAATTCAAGGAGAAGTCAAGCTGTCCTTCTTTCATTTAAAAACCCCTTCCAGCACGATGGAAGAGAGGTCGCAAAACTTGGAGAAAAAAGAGTTGAGACCAAGCTGTTAGCAAATCCTTGCATTACAGCACTGCTGCCTAGTTCCGAGCTCCGATCGCTGACGAACTAAGCAGACCCGAACTCCATTGCCCCGAGCTTCTACTGCGAACTGAAGCTCTCCAGCAACCTTATTCAAACGGTCCAAGGGAAGCAGACTCGACTCGAGCATCGAGCGAAGCGTCCTATAGCCACCTAAAGTCCCCACACAAAACAAAGAGGGCCTCCCCTCTGCTTCTGTTGTAAACATTTGATTTGTTAGTTTGTAATAAGCTTTCTTATAAATACAAACGAAACTCCTTTCTTCGGAAGAATCAAATTTTCACCCTACACACCCGAGAGAAAGCCCTGACTTTTGTTTTCATAAAAGCTCTGGCTTTTGTTTTCACAAAAGCTCAAGTCAACCTCTATATTCCTGTTTCACAAAGGAAACAAGAACAAAAGTGAATATCTCAACAAAGTGGGATATACACTCTTCCTCTCAGCAGTTCTAGGAATGAATGTCGAGGGAACTTACAAGCAATAGCCAACTCTTATTCACTCTTCCTCTCAGCAGTTCTAGGACTGAATGTCCAGGGAACCTACAAGCAATAACCAACTCTTGTTCCAGCTCAACCTCTCATCAGTTCTAGGACTGACTTGTCAAGGGAACCTACAAGCAAAACCAACTCATAGTTAAGACACGAGATTTACGTGGTTCGACAAATTTGTTTACGTCCACGGGAGGGGTTTTTCACTATGAGGAGAATACCAAACTTGTACAACTTACAAGCTCTCTCTCTTTCTCTCTCTCTCTGATTTTTCTCTCTTCAAAATCTCTAAAGAATTTCTACTCTTTTTCTTTTCTTCCCCACCACTTCTCTCTTCCTCACTTCTCCTATTTATAGGCAAAGAAGAGGGGACAAGAGAGTATGGGTGAGCATGGGGGGAACATAGGTGAGCATGGGAGGAGCATGAGGGGTTCCACCATCTCTTGTCCCATCCCACATTCACACTAGCATATGAGCAAAACAATTATGAACAAGATACAACACTTAACAGAGGATAGTCCTTGGTCTTCGGAACTATTGTAAATTGTCTTTTTGTTAGAGGTTACAAGATTATCACAACAGGATAGCCGAGCAGATCTATCTAAAAATTATGACTGTCAATTTGATAGATTTTCAACAGTAAATAAAACTATAAAGCTATTGTTCTAAATTGTTAGAAAATTCACTGCAAATAATCAAAAGTAATTCCAAAAAAAGGGTTAGAAACGCAGTCCTGAGAAAGGGGTAATCGTGTGATCACTGCCTTAGAATAATAGTCGCCGCTTTCGCAGAGGCAATTCTACGACCACGGTTAGCGGTAAGAACCCCCCGAGAAGGCCGGCACCAAAGTTTACTGTGAACTTTTGGTCTCTTGCTCAATGGATGTTTGCCCGACAAATTAAAACCAGAAATCAAAATATTGTAGAGAGTTATGAGAGAGAGAAAGAATAGGGATTGCTTACTTTTTTCCTCATATTTTTTATCATTCATCAAGATCCCTTTTGTAGTTATCTTCATTTTCCCGTTGAGATAATTGCTGCCATCAGGAGGAGGAAGTTACGCTCGTTGATGAGGCTGAAGAGGACGCCGACATTACCGCCATATGGAAAGTTCCGCTCTGAGGAAAGAGGAGAGAGCAAAGGACTCGGGTATTAATTAGGAGAAACGGAACATAGAGAAGAAGATAAGAAGAGAAATAGATATTATGTAAATACACCCCTCAAAAGTGTTGAATATCATGTCTCCATGATATTATTTTGATGATAACAATTTATACAATGTGTATTATACAAATACACTAACTTTTATATGCAGCTTTTAATATCAAAATATGAATAAGTGCAAGTTGAGTTCAAGGCATTATGAAGTGAAGAAGATGAAGAACATATGAGATAGTGTATTTTACATTTTCTTTACGTAGAATTATTGTACAAGCCTTGATCACTCACACACACACGTAAATATTAGAACACACTAACATAGGCTTAGTGTGTTGGTTAACTATAGAAATCCCCTATGTTAACCATTAGAGTTATAGTTAATAATTGAGCATCAAAACATTTAATTCATATTATTTTTTAACTCTTAGTAGTCGACTAATTAGAATAGTAGTCGACTACTCATGTATATGACCTAAATATAAGTTTCTATCAGTTTACAGTATAGTCGACTAATTTGAATAATAGTCGACTACTCAAGCTTATGACAGAAATATAAGTTTCTGTTATTTTTACAGTATAGTCGACTAATTGACTTTACAGTCGACTACTGAAGGTAAAATACATTTTTCCAATTTCTGTCTAATTACAGTATAGTCGACTAATGACCTTTATAGTCGACTACTGAGAAATTTTTTGACTTCACAGAGTCTGTTTAAATTTAGTATATGTTTGTGGAAAATTTACAGTAAAAGAAATGAAAGAAAATTGATTTGTATTCCTTTAATCTCAGTTACAATTGGATTTCCTGATTACAAAAGAGAAGAGGATTGATCTGAATCCTCCCCTTTGTTTAAAACTGAGTTCTTCACGGTAGCGATAGAGTGCCTCCTTCGAATGCTTGCGTCGAATTTGCTCTCTGTTGACGATCCGAATATCTTGATTCACTGGAACGATGTCTTCTCCTCACGATTTGACGTTGTGGAGAACTTGCGTGGCAAGTTTAAAACTCTTGATGAGTTGATAACTCTGATCGAGTTTAGAACTCTTGAAAAAGAGTTGATTTGAACCGAGAATCGGTTCTCAAGCTAAGGCCCAAGGCTTCAAGGAATGCTCCAAATGATGAATGTCGATCTTTCCCTTTGCTGCCAAGAAGTTCCAACCGGCCGACCCCTGAATTGAATTGATTTTCAGTTATTTATAGGGGATTAAAGGGTGTAACCACCTCCTTAATTCGCTCCTCCGTGGGGCTAATGGGATGTAACCGCCCCCTTAAATCACTTATGAGTGGAGTTGTGATCCCCTCAGATCGTGGGAAACAGTTTTGAAACTGTTCAGCTCGTGTTTGAACGAGTCAAACGCAAAATCCATGTTCTGATGCGAATTCTGCGTTCAAACGCAGTGTTCGGAAGCTCAGACGCAGCAATTTGGAAGCTGTGTTGGCATCTTGTTGAAAGCTGCGTTTGACAGGTTGGGAGCTGCGTTTGACGGCAGGTGAAAGCTGCGTTGATAGCTTTCGGAGACTGCGTTTGTGGCCGAACATGAACTGCGTTTGCAGCTTTTGGAGCTGCGTTTGTAGCTTTTGGAGCTACGTTTGTAGCTTTTGGAGCTGCGTTTGCAGCTTTTAGAGCTGCGTTTGCAGCTTTTAGAGTTGCGTTTGAGCTGCGCTTGGAGCTGCGTTGAGCTGCATTCGTAGCTATGAACGCGATGCGTCTTGATGCTGGTGTGCGGGGAGGACTTCCACAGTTTGACTTGAAGAGACCGTCGATTTGTAGTCTCTTTCTGTCGAAGCGTTGCAAAGATCGTCATTTTGTAATCTTTGCTTTAGCTCTATGATATATGAGAGTCGTCAGATTGTAACTCCCGATGTTGATTATGAAGGATGTTTGATTAGAGCTTCCATCAGTTGTCGTGAAGGTCGTCAGATTGTAACCTTTAGCGATCTACGTGAAAGTTTTCAAATTGTAACCTTCTGGAAGTCGTCAGATTGTAACTTCCATCATCGGTGTTTGATGGGGATCAGCTATCTATTGTGATTTTTAGACAGCCTACAGTATAGTCGACTATTCTGTCTTGTAGTCGACTACAGATACAGATTTTCAGTTTTCAAGTTTATTGGATTTCTTAAAACTAAATACCCAAAACCCAAAACCCAATACCCGTTTCACTTAAGTAGAATTCATCTCAACCATATATTTTCAACTCTATCAATCCTAGCCACATATTTAAGATAAAATCTTCACCTTTTATTCTTTTTACAATTAAATCTGAACCATTCAATTTAATTTTTTTAGAAAAACAATAAAAACCTAAAACTGCCCACTAACCTCTCTTAAAACCGATGCTTCTTCTTCCTCTCCTCAGAACCCATTGAATCCAAGTTAGGGCATCATCTTATTTTCATTTTTCTTCTTAAAACCTTCATCAAATTCATTGTTTTCTGAAGTCTGACAGATCCTGTAGTCGACTACTCCCAGTCATAGTCGACTAATCTAGGGTTTTAACAGTTTGTGGTAATTTCTCAACTTGATCTTTGTATCTTTTGATATTTTCTGTTTAATCATGTCTAGAGCTAAGAAAGCTAAGCAAGTTCATACTAATGTCAACGATGAAATCATCATATACTTAAAAAGTCCTGATTTACTTGAAGAATTTAACAAAATATCCACTTTTAAAGTTCTTCCAGGACGATTTGTAAAATTTGATGATTTTATTCCATGGAACTTTGGATCATATTTTGATAATGTGGGATTGCTTGAATTATTCTCTGCTGAAAATAGAAAACCCACATATTCTTTTCTTGTTCAATTGTTCTATACTAATATAGAACGTGTTGGAACTATTGGTGATACTGAAAAGCTTAAAACTCTTGTTAAAGGAATAGAAATTGAATTGACTACAAAGTCAATTGGAAAAAATTTTAATATTCCTTTTCAAGGAGTCTCTCTTAGGTCTATTAGAATGAATGATTCAGATTTATTATCAAATCATATATTTCTTCCTAGTTATAGCAAACCTTTAAATAATACAAACAAACTTCGTCCAATTCCTAGATTCATTGCACGAATCTTAGCATATAACTTATTTCCAAAAACTGGGAGTTTTCATTTTACTAGTTGGATTGCACATGCAATGCACGTGGTAAATTTATATTTTTTTGTTTTAAATTTATAATTTTATTTATAATGTTTTGATATAAAATTAAGGAATGTAAGTAATGGATAAAACATATAGACATAA
The DNA here is from genome assembly GCF_001876935.1 of Asparagus officinalis. Classification (NCBI taxonomy): domain Eukaryota; kingdom Viridiplantae; phylum Streptophyta; class Magnoliopsida; order Asparagales; family Asparagaceae; genus Asparagus; species Asparagus officinalis. Next base: position 8,141,991 of record NC_033795.1, on the reverse strand, counting down.
TCTAATCAATCAACATTTGAACAATTAAATTATATTTATTGATTGATTGGTAGGGGCAATGCAAATTTGTAAGCTGGTTAAGGGCTCACATTTATTTGTCATAAGTGAATTTTCGTTACAAAAAACATTACCGATTAGATTTACATTTAATGGAACACATTTGACTGTTTGAGAGAAACTTATAAGAATGTAAAATAATTACAAGTTAAGAAGGCAAACAACCGACATCTACCAACAATGAATTTTTTCCTTATGTATTTATGCAGTTTCTTTCACTGTGATGTAATTGTCCAAACATTATACATGCATTATGAGTCATGCTCTCAGTACAAATGTTTCACTCAATGACTCACTAAAGCTACTAAACTGAATGATTAATGTTACATTTGAGACGAGTAATACAACGTTAGAGGAATGACTCACTAAAGCTACTAAACTGAATGATTAATGTTACATTTGAGACGAGTAATACAACGTTAGAGGTTAGCCGTCGCTTTCTTTAAGAATGGAATGATTAATGTTACATTTGAGACGAGTAATACAACGTTAGAGGTTAGCCGTCGCTTTCTTTAAGAATGAGCTTTATTCAATAGTATTTCGAAAGTCTGCTTTCCAGAAGACTATCCAAAAGCCGAAGCATGTGGCCAAGCCAATCGAGCTCTTGCTGCACCTTCATCATTATAATTTAAACAATACCGATTAGATTTATATATAAATGTTATTAGTTCATAAATAAAAAAGAACAAAAAATACATGCATTTAATGATGAAGAATTAATTAATTGAATAGTTTATTGACTTAGTTTCATTGTTTCTATAGTAGTAGAATGTATTTTATAAACCCCATAATTTGATTAATCATGTGTCTATAATTGGGGAAAATGTCCAGAATCATACTCTTCGAAGTTAAGGGTGCAAGCTCAAAAATGATTACTAATTGTTTGCCTTTATTAGTTTATTTGGTAGTAAATGAGAGTCTTCTACATCATGGCTCTTTGAAGTTAAGTTGAAAAACTAAAAAGTAATTGGTAATTGTAGAAAGGGTGAAGAAGGTTTAGTGGCTGCCAATACTATTTAATCCTTGCTTCTTCTTCTTATTCTTCTTATTTTCTTTATTTTTTTTAAATTTTTTAATTTTTTGCTTTATTTGGTTTTATTCTGTAAAGTATTATGATGGCTGATGTTCAGGTGATGCTTTTGTTCGAAGGCTTCAAAATCCCATGTCTGGGGGAACTATCAAATGTTATATCCTAGCTTGTGGTGAGTGACTACGACGATTTGTTCGCTCCCTATCTTGTTATAACTGTTATATAAACTTTTGTATATGGGACTTTTTAAGTTATGTTTGCATCGCTCTTGTAAATTTTTTATATTTTAATATAATTTCAAATAATAGGTCACCTTGCCTTAATTTTTTTTTAAAAAAAAGACGGGAAGATGATTAAATACATATTAAACACTATAGTTTTTATCTAACTTGGACTTGAAAAAAGTTTAGGCCATACAAGTACTTGAATAAATTTAAAACTTAATAGATCCCACCATTTCAGATAACCTTAGGCATATGAAATAAGAAAGGGAAATAATAAAGGGAAAGGACAGACCATTCAGAAAAATCTGAATGTAGTACCTTGATAGCAGCAACATCAGATGCAGGAGGCTTAAGGTCCAATGCAATACCAAAGTAGAACATGTCCTTAGGAGGAATATTTAGGTTCTTGTGAATCTTCCCCATCAACGTTTAGATGATGCTCTCACATGGAGTGAAGTCCTTAACCTGCTCCAAATGCTTCAATGTCCTATATAAATATCATAGGACAAAGCTCCAATATAACAAAGAACCAATATATGTTTGGATATTTTCTTGATAATCAACTAAATTAAAAATGTTCAGCTAAATTACTTATAAACATTAGCACTTTCAATATTAAGTTTTGTACTGGTAAATCATGTTCCGGAATGCATAAAAAAGAGTAACACCAAAAGAAATCAATACATTTATGACAATTAAATTCCAAGGTTACTAATTTGGTCCACAGTTATAAATTTTATTGAACAAATAATCTTTAATTGTAGCTGTACTTGTAGTTTGTCCACATATTATCTAAATTATCAAACAAATATGTGCACTGGATATAAATTGGAACCTGTCCATGGATAAGTCCTATCTATTTTAATCTACAAACTCCATAGAAGCCTCAACACTATTTTAGTAGTACTTGAACCCATCAAAATGTTAAAATGCAATTTGCTACGAGTATTCACATTTGAAAAACAATGGTGTATTGTCATTGCAGACATTCATTTTATTTATATCGTGCAATTTTCTGAACCTATAGCAAAAGGAGATTGTAGTTACCAACTTGAGGTTGACATAACACACCTGAAGGTATTTATGATAAATTGCAAAAGGTGCATAATATGATAAAATTGGTAGTAAATCTTCATTATACTCTTCACATCCATTTCTGTTGCAGCAACTATCAACCTGCAAGATTAAAAGGAAAAAAAATGCAACACTTTAACAATCAGTCAAATAAATCTTGTTTAAAGATATTTTATCCCAATTTTCTACCTAGTAAAGCCTTTAACTTTCCATGTTTTTTTGTTTTCTGATGATGGCTTCCTTACTGCAGTTATTTTTTTTTGGAACTAAGGTAGAAGTGATATGTTGTTTGTCATAAACTCCATCAAAAGAAAATGGCAATAAGGACGTATTACATGAATTATAATGCAGTTCTAAAGACTGGATGTTCGGGTCCTTTTCAAAGGAAACATCCACATTGTTTTGAGATATAGATAATACAGAAAATGGTGCTTGAAGAATCCTGCATCAATAAGCATCATTACTTCAATAAGTAGACTGCGGAAAATGTATATCCTCGTTTCTGTATAATTTTCCTCTTCGATTGTTATGCGGTTAGAGCATGTAAAAGGGATGCTGGACTGTACCTGCGGCAGACTTTGTTGAATGTCAAATCCTCCATACGAATCCAAGGCATAGCATTCTTTGTTGAATGTCACCAAAGCCTCCATTGCCATTGTCTGACCATACGAATCCAAGGCATAGCATTCTTTGTTGAATGTCACCAAAGCCTCCATTGCCATTGTCTGAAACTCACAATTGGAGCTACCCATAGCATTCTTTGTTGAATGTCACCAAAGCCTCCATTGCCATTGTCTGAAACTCACAATTGGAGCTACCAACACTAATTAAAAAACATGAATGCAATGAAAATTACAACTCATGTTATTACTTTGTCATCTTCTATCTCTTTCTCATTTATATTCCCATCGCAATGTTCAAAGCTCATACTTCACTTTTTCCAGGTCTATATCTTCATTTGTACTTGGTGGAACTTTCACCTTCACCATACCTTCACTTTTTAAATTATTTGAAGTTAGAACATAAATAAAGAAATAAAAAGGATAGCGAACACTTGGGCTTCAGAGATTTGGCAGTGCGTGTGAAAAGTGAAGGGTTAAAAAGTAAAGGGTTATTCACATATTACCTTCTTTCAACACCTACAATCTTCCATCTCTTTCTCATTTCTCTTCCTATCACTGATTTTTTAGAATCATCGCCGCTATTAATTATTTCATACCACTGATCTGCTTCACAATATGATAGCCAAGGTAGTAATAGAAGTTAGCCGCGGCAAGAAGAAAGTATATGCAATGCAGTGCACAACAGAACAAAACAAAAATGAATCTCCGCATCGATCATGGCAAAACCTACAGGCTTCACAAGGAGACAAATGCAGATAAGTATAAAATAATGAATACGACGACCTAAAAGTGTCCATATTATCAAGCAAGAACACCTTTGATGTGAAAAATAATTATGCACGGAACTGATCCATATTTCTCCTAACAAGGGTCACATTCCATTTTGACCATGAATGATGATCTACTGTAAGGTGATTACAATCCTTAATAAGAAACCGCATACTATCATCTTATACTGCCTCAGGTTGAAGAATAATGATTATTCAAAAATAAAAACAACAAAATAGAGATAGGCCCATCCACAATCAAACAATTTCAAAGAAAGAAGCTTTATCTTTTTGGACTCAAATCCCCCCTGCCACCTCCGGGAACTGTGTCTGACAAGTTTATCGAATATTATCTTCAAACACCATTAACTGATGAAAGGTACTACCTTCAAAAGTGCATATGTAGTCGAAGAAGAAAGAATATTCCCAATTGTACAGTCATTTTACAATGCTAGAAAGCATTGACTTTATTCTTCTTACTAACGAAGATAATGTTCCACTTTAGCAATATGAATATAAACTTCTGGTACCAAACATTGAAGTGGAAACCACCAGGAATAAGCCTCTTTTAAGTAATGAAAATATAGTTCTACATATTATTCAAATTATGCAATTCCAGGCAAGCAGTGGTTAGTAAGAGGGGGCTAGAACTACCTATATATTTGAGATATACTGGTAATTTCCTGTTCCTTGTGAAATGATCCTGCAAATTTGATGGTTAACTTCAGTAAGGAAAAAAATATCACAGCAGCAAGAAGAGCTGTGGATGAACACATCACAAGTATAAATCACACGCTACACCAATATATTAACAAAGATGTAATTTATATGATATTGAAATGTATTAGATTTGCTTATAAGAAAATTAAAACTTATATCATAATAAAATTTATTAAAAGACTGAACAAGGATATTCAAGCATTATTAGCTGAAAATGATAGTGGTTTTCCAGATATAAACTAATAAAACCCAAATGATTTATTTAGAAAATTATTAGCTGAAAATGATAGTGGTTTTCCAGATATAAACTAATAAAACCCAAATGATTTATTTAGAAACAGCAGTAAACCTGATAAGATTCACTAATTCTGCAACTTCTATTAAACAGCAATAAAATATAACTTTAGCGACTATACCTAGCACAGACCTTTATCTTTTGAGATAGCCATAGACCAATATCCAGAAGAAGGCGATTTCCAGATTCGTCCTTTTCATTGATGATGCCCACATGTTGAGCTACATGGTCCTGTCCTGCTCCTTCTGCCACCACAATAACTATGTGACCATTTTCTTTAAGTCGTTGTTCAACAAACTCATAAAGACCACCGGGGCCTTCCAGATAAAATGGGGATTCCGGAATCGAACAACAATCCTGTTGCAGAATATAACTAAGAAGTTCTAGAATTAACATAAATAGTTAAGCAAAGTGTGAACTTGCTGATAAAAAAGCATAGGAAAATAATTCCTACTGAAGATTGTAACTTGGAGATAATGTTGGGCTTGTATTAGTATTTGCGATTGTGCTCCATGTGGGTGCATGGGGGTTTGATGATATGCGCTCTGTTAAACTTCCGAAGGAGTTGAGGCCTATGAATGTGCATACAATTTGTGGTAACTAATGGATCTGCAGGTAGCACATATCATCACCGCCAGTATTTATGCATAAACATATTATGTAGGTATTTCCACATGCATGCATAATACAGTCATGTCTGTGGGTTTTTATTTCCACTAAGCTTTTAATTTTGTCATTGAACAATTAATGCAGAGTAATAACTAATAATTCTTTCATAGTACCAACCGCAGCTGAAAGATAGAGTTTTCCTGAAAAGCATGTCGAATTAAATTTCTGCATTTTTTTAAGTAGTTTGATGGAGGTATTACCACATCTCTACTCGCCAAAGTAGCATACATGGCAATAAACCCTGCAGCAAATACAAGAATTGCCCCAGCATTAGATTGATTGGCACTGAGTTTTCAACTTCAAAGTGAAAGAAAACAAGATTTAAAGAAGCATTTAAAAGAGAGATATTGTTGTAATAATGGAAAACGTCAAAAATGCCAGCTTACCGCTGTAGCGACCCATGAGCTTTACAATACCAACACCATTTTCTACACTTTCAACTTCGACATGCGCAGCATTTATGGCCCTCTGTGCTTCTTCAACAGCAATATCGAAACCAAAAGATTTGTCTATTACCTGAAACCACCAAAGAACTCATCCACCTTTCCACAAGAAAACTGTGTAAAAGCATAAAAGAAAATGTAATGTGATACACTACACACATAACCCTGACACAAATATGTGGGCTTATGCTTCAATAATAGAATCTTTCAGCTTATTTCTTCTTCCTCCATCAAACATAGTATATCCTGGCTACTTTATCAATGGAATACCCTTTCTCTAATTATTCATTCTATTAAGGAAAGTAAAATCTACAAACATATGGTAAACCTAAATATATTATTTACATGTTCATTTTCGTTCTGTTAATTCATCATATAAGGAAGTTTTGTTCAGTTTGGTCATTTCAAGGTAGTTACAGAAAAATACATATATACTACAAATTAAAAAAGAGCAGCATGAGGTGTCAAATAAGTAATTAATCATATAATTATAATAAGCATCAGAACTTAAAACAAGTATTCAAAAATTTCCCTTCATGCACAATGTGCATAATTTCAATTTTAGCAAAAGTGAACAAAGTTCAAGTAACAATTCTGTGAAATAGAGTGCTAAAGTAAAGTCACAGAAAATAAGCATCAGAACTTAAAACAAGTATTCAAAAATTTCCCTTCATGCACAATTTGCATAATTTCAATTTTAGCAAAAGTGAACAAAGTTCAAGTAACAATTCTGTGAAATAGAGTGCTAAAGTAAAGTCACAGACTCCCAAAAGTAAGGTTGTCTATGGATATGTAATCAGGAGCAAATTCAATTCTGATGTTTTTTTAATCTCGTCATTGTTAGAATTATTCATCAAATGTGGGGTACTGAATGTTGCCTGCTGCATATTTTCAAAGATGACATTCAGGAATCTAGTGACATGGAACACAATGATACACGGCTGTGTTCAATTTGGATTTCCTACAGCATCGCTGAGGCTTTTCTGTCTTATGCAACATAAAGAAGGTTTAATGCATGATGCCACATCTATAGCTGGTGTTATCGAAGCCGTTGCATAAAAAAAATTAAAAGATATCAAAGGCGAAATCAAAAACTGAAAAATAAAAGAACTAAATTAAACTAAACTTACTTTATACTCACGATAAAGCTACTGAACCTTTGTCGCTTGAATCTGTAGAAAATTGAGAATTAGGTCAAAATTATTAGAATTAGAAGAAAATGAGAGGACTGGAGAAATGAAAGGCGATAGGGTGAATTAAGCATAACTAAAGCTTAGATCTAGGGTTTAGTATAGAGGAGTGAAGACGAAGAAGACAAACCTTTCTGAATGCCAGAATTCTGAAAACTGTGTAGATGAATGCTGAGGCGTCGCGATGATGATTAGGGCATTAATAGTCATCTTTGCAAATTGATGAGTGGAAGTTCGTGGGACGGCGATAACAGTAAGCGATGAACTCTTCACCTTCAGCGGAGAGAAAAACGCTTAGGTAACCGAAGATCTCTTCGGCTTCGGCAGAGAGGAAGGCTGATTTCGCTTAGACTTGATAAATTGGGTATATTTAAAAGAGGTAAAGGTTAATTTGGGAAGGGGAAAGTTTTTCAGGAACTGGCTCTTTTAAAGGGTAGATAGATTTCCCTAGACTTAGCAAAAGCACTATATGCTATAATGAGAAATATTCAAGTTAATTGGGCAGAAGTTTATTATGATAATCTTCTGACAATACCAAAATGATTTCTTCCTTATGGTGCCTTTTTAACAAAAGTTTTTAACAAATTTCATGTGGATCTTCATTCTGAAAATTCGGTTGTTCGTTCCATTGAATTCTTTGATTCCAATGCCCTAACTAGGATGAAGTTAACAAACAAAATCCTCAAGATGAACCTCATCCTCATCAAGAAGAAATTCCACAAGATATTCCACAATCTTCAACTCAAGCAGGACCTTCAACTAGTCAACAACCACCACAAATGGATACATAACCCTCTTGTTTCTCGGATGCGCAATATAATACTTTGTCTGCATGCATCCTTGAGTTAGAGACTGGTCAGCAAGCTCTTTTCTCCCAAAACAGTTACATTATCAGTAATCAGGAGGAGTTAATGAAGGAATTTGATAACTTGGACTTGAAGCTTAGTGCATTCTTCCAAGGATATCAACCTCCTCTAGCACCTTAGAAGATCATGCATGCATCATTTAGTTTTTTGGTTGAACTTTATGTTTATTTTCAAAACAATTATGTTCTTTTGTTAGTTATCTATGTTTAAGTATCAAAAACTATATAGTTGTGGGTTGTTATTAAGACATATGTAATGTGCTATGTTGCTACTATGTCAAGTATGTTGATTATGTGTTTACATTACTATGATGTTGTTTGAATAGTTAATATATGTGCTATATATTTTAAACAGATTATGGTGATGAACATTGTGGAACTTTTGGTCTTTATGGCAAGTCTTTGCCTACCTATTTGGATGAGTGAAGTTATGAACTATGTTCATAATCTGGATGATTTGTTTGAAGTATTAGCTCATGTTGAAGAAATAATGTCATGTTTAGCATAAATGTTTTTCTTTTTGTTGATAACAAAGGGGGAGAAATGATATAAATATTAGATTTATGTAATATTATAGACTCTAATATGCATATATGCAGGGGGAGTAAGTATGTTTATTTCATAATGTTTAAATTTGTTTATAAAATACACACATATGCATAAATTATTTGTTATCATCAAAAAGGGGGAGAATGTTGAATATCATGTCTCCATGATATTATTTTGATGATAACAATTTATACAATGTGTATTATACAAATGCACTATCTTTTATATGCAGCTTTCAATATCAAAATATGAATAAGTGCAAGTTGAGTTCAAGGCATTATGAAGTGAAGAAGATGAAGAACATATGAGATAATGTATTTTATATTTTCTTTACTTAGAATTATTGTACAAGCCTTGATCACTCACACACACACACATAAATATTAGAACACACTAACACAGGCTTAGTGTGTTGGTTAACTATAGAAATCCCCTATATTAACCATTAGAGTTATAGTTAATAATTGAGCATTAAAACATTTAATTCATATCATTTTTTAACTCTTAGTAGTCGACTAATTAGAATAGTAGTTGACTACTCATGTATATGACCTAAATATAAGTTTCTGTCAGTTTACAGTATAGTCGACTAATTTGAATAATAGTCGACTACTCAAGCTTATGACAGAAATATAAGTTTCTGTTATTTTACAGTATAGTCGACTAATTGACTTTACAGTTGACTACTGAAGGCAAAATACATTTTTTTTAGTTTCTGTCTAATTACAGTATAGTCAACTAATGACCTTTATAGTCGACTACTGAAAAATTTTCTGACTTCACATAGTCTGTTTAAATTTAGTATAGTCGACTATTCTGTCTTGTAGTCGATTACAGATACAGTTTTTCCAGATTTTAAAGTTTGAATTAATGACTGTTTATAGCCGTTTTTAAACGTTTTTAAATTTTAAATAATTATCTTTTCAAGGGCTATAAATAGGTTATTTGTTCAGAAAAATACACAGCCTTACATACCCATAAGCTTTGATCTTTATGCATTTTTCAAGTGTAAAACATTCAGATTTTGAGAAAAAGAAAAGTTTCTGAAATTGCATTTGAACATTATTCAAATACTTATTGTTTAGGCAATTTACAGAAGTTTGAATCATTCCTAAGCCACTACTACACTACACTACAAATCAAGGAATTTACAGAAGTTTGAATCATTCCTAAGCCACTACTACACTACACTACAAATCAAGGCTTATAGGAATCGAAATTGTTATCATTCCTAAGCCACTACTACACTACACTACAAATCAAGGCTTATAGGAATCGAAATTGTTGCTTCAAATGTTTTCTCGGTTTGTGAGAGGTGTTAATCTCTTGGTTTAGAGATTGGTGTGCATGCAAATTGGCAAGGTGTTTGTCAATTGGTGTTATAATTTGCAGGGACTTGCAAATTGGTCAGGTTTGCTTTTGATTTTGTAAGTTTATTCAAAATCATAGTGGAAACTCTCAAGCGGGATTTGCTTGGGAACTGGATGTACACCGGATTGGTGGAACCAGTATAAAACTTTGTGTTTGTGTTTGTGAATTTCTAAGATTGCCATTTTTCTTTGCAATTTATAATCTACTTTGCATAAATTTTAAAAGAATACTATTCACCCCCCCTCTAGTGTTCTAATGTATCTATTTCAGATCCTACAAAAAGATCATATTTGCATTAAGGAAGAAACTTAAATCTTTTAATTAATTCCAACATAATGCGGCAAACCAGTCATCCAAAAGATACCAAAAACCTACCCAAACCTTCAGCCGCCGCTACTGCATGAGGCAATAAACAATACCAAAATAGGACATGATCTATTACCCAAACCTTCAGCCGCCGCTACTGCATGAGGCAATAAACAATACCAAAATAGGACATGATCTATCCTTCGTTTGCTCACCCACTAACAATTGAGAGCTTTCTAAAAGTCCAGTAGCACTGCACACTTGCCGACAAAATGATTAAAATAAAAATAGAAAGCTGTCTTTAGCATATTTATTATGTCTCTATACCTAAAAGAGCATCTAAGTAATTGATGTTCATATTACAGTAAATATTACAAAATATATTATATAAATAGTAAATCAAATCCGGTTATCTGGAATCAAAGTTACTGTTTATACTGTAGTATTTACTATAATATAAATTATAAACAGAAAATCAAACGTATTCATCCGTACTTGAAGTTACTATTCATACTATAATATTTTATTGTATCATAAACAGTAAAGCAAATCAAATATATTAAATATTGGACCATTTTTAAATATAGAGGAATAGATATGAATTCTAAAGTAAATATATTAAAACTCAGATCATTCTTTAAATATAGAAGAATAGATATGATACCTAATTTTTAGTATATAATTATTAAATTAAATGTATTTAGACTGAGAGGGAGAGAAGAGAGAAGTTCAAACTATAGTGCTTATTAAAATAGGGGGCATGTGCATGGTACGGGCTGCACAGTGCACACTATTGCATATATAAATTGCTTTTCTCCTCAAGATCTGAGCATTAACGGAAGCAATAATCTTCTTTAGCTATACAACTCTAATATGTCTTCTTCCTCTTCAGCCAATGATTTCTATCTCAACAAGAACCTGTTGAGGACTGATGCTCTTCATGAGGTTTCTATCTCTACTCTCACTAATTTTTTTAGTACATTTCTTGTTTTCTTTATCTCATTAGAATCTTTACCTTGTTTGATTTTTTGTAGTACATATTAGAGACGAGTGTTTACCCAAGAGAGCATGAGTTACTTAAAGGATTGAGGGAGGAGACTGTCAAAGTACATGAAAGGTAATTAAAGTTTACTTTTGATTATTAATTACCCAGTATTTTGATTATTGACTAAGTTTTCCGACTAAAAGTAAATTATTGCAATATCGGATCAGGTCTTTTATGGGAGTGCCTCCTGATGAAGGGTTGCTTCTATCTATGCTGTTGAAGCTCATGAATGCAAAGAAAGCTATTGAAGTTGGGGTTTTCACTGGATATTCCCTTCTCACTACAGCCTTGGCTTTGCCAGAGGATGGAAAGGTAGACAATTATTTTATTTTATTTTATTTATTTATGTTTTAATGTATTGTGGGATCAAGTAAATTGTGATAGCAATTAAATAGTTCAATGTAACATTTTCTAGAGTTGGAGGTTATTCCCCCTTACTTTTCAGAAAGAGTCCGGATGAGATTAGAGATCTTGGTCTAATCTCATTTTATTAAGATTCCGAAATGAGAAGATCATATATCTAAGTAAGTTATATATGTGTACATCGTCAGAATTATAATTAGAAAGAAAAGAATAAAATTCAAACATGGAGATTAATTAGTTGGTGATTATAGTAGATGGATCTCTGTAGCATGCAACTCCATCTAATAGAATCACAACTTGAGGAAGATCCGAAGATGTTTTAAAAGTTTATTTCTCTAATGCTAGATTTTCCAAAAAAAAAAAAGAACCAACTATTTTTGGATCTATATCTGCCAATTGTAAATTGTAAGGTTTTTTTCGAACTTTTTGTTGCAATTTGCGATGTGGTCAGTTTATTGCAACTCGAAATCAGTTGGGTGATATTAATACAATTTGCTGATGGCTGTTACATCAGCCTATATTTAGTTTTTTTTATTTTTGTATATACAGTTCAAAAAACCCAAAACTTATTTATTTATCTCGCATAGTTGCATTGATGGTTGAGATCAAACAATATGTACGCTGATAAAATGGGTAAATTACACATAACCCCAAGAATTTTCAGCATTTTCGTAGATAAACGCCATAAATTAGAGCAAAAAACACAAAAATGTATTTTGAAAGTTATTGGGGGTTTAGTGTAATTTACCCAAAAGATATTGGGGGTTTTCTGCAAAAGTTATTGGGGGTTTAATGTGATATTGAAAGTTATTGGGGGTTTATTCTAAAATGCTAAAAAATCTTCGGAATTTAGTGTAATGTAGGGTTTACTCTAAAATGCTAAAATATCTTGGGAATTTAGTGTAATTTACCCATGTTAGGATAAAATTTGTGGTTATTGAGAATAGACCCTATGTACTATCACCACTTGCGGATGGACCCCTTGCAGTTTCATTGATGCGGATAGACCCTTCGTGCTATTTGGCCAAGTGGGATAGACCCACTGAGTGAACTATTTTTAATTCTTAACTGAGTCAAGAATGTCTATCCACACCAATAAAACTATAGACAGTCTATTTGCCATTAGGCGGTAGTACAGATCTATCTACAGTGAACCGTGAAATTTAACTTCCAATTGCAGTTACATTTCTTAGGATATTTGACTGCTTGTAGTTGGAGACTTAGAGCTGCAATATGCAAGGCTGTTCGGTTGATTTCCCAGAAAATTAAGCTATATATTAGCTTTCCAAGAAAACAAAACAAGAAATGATTTAAGCCCATTTCTTTCAAAAAAGGGTTGAAATCAATTTCCTTAAATGACGAGTCAAATCAACTAATCTTTTCCTTAAAAATGTGACCAACCAAACAATCCCTAACATCTTTGATTGCTTGTAGTTGGAACTGTATGCAGTTTTAACTATAGAGCAATCTGAAACATGGAATTTCATTTAAATATAATTTAGGATCTTTGTATATAGTTGGAAATATAAAAGGCGTAGGAACTTATTTACGAGCTGTATTGCATATGAAACATATTTAAAGGATTTATAGGAACTAAAAATATAAAAAGGGTTGACAGAATTTTGGAGACTCACATCTCAAGCTTGTTTTCAGGTAAACTTTTGAGTTACTTGTTTTCAGTTATTTGCCTTTGAATTGGTACTCACATCTCAAGCTCAACTTTGAAGTTCTGGGTCTTCAAAGATAATTGTATTCATGTTTGTGAGATGCATTAATTACAGCTCATGATATCTAATATTTTTGTAGATAACGGCGATTGACGTAGACAAGTCAGCGTATGAGAAAGGTTTGCCATTTATTCAGAAAGCAGGAGTTGAACATAAGATAAATTTTATCGAATCAAAGGCACTTGCTGTTCTCGATAAATTGCTCGAAGAGGTAATGTATTAGTTTCCACAGATCTTTTTCTAGACCAATGTTAAACCTGGTATCCAGAGATTTCAGTAAAATTTATCTTTTTGATAGTTAAAAATTCTTTAAAAAAAGATAGTAAAAAATGGTCCATATCTTTCCTGAAATTTCTCTGCTGAGTGAAGTGGATGAGATCTGAACAATAGGGAGAAACACTCACATCTTGCAGACAATAGAGAGTATAATGTACATACTCAGTCACAGCGACTTCAATTTGCGGTTGATTTGTGTCTCACATTTGGCTCATTTACTACCTCACATCTTACAAACATATTAAAATTCCAATAAATTATTATTTGCTAGAAATAGTTCGAACGCATTGATTTTGGACAGTACGGATCAGGTTGGCAAACCCTGTACTTAACTTGGAGACTGGGGAAGCTATTCACGATAATGATAAAGTATCCAGTGGCCTTTTATCTATAAAATTAATTGGGCAACAAAACTCCTCTTAAGTTTGGCCATTTTTGAATCACACCCCCAAACTTTAGAAATTTCACTTAAACCCCCATTAGTTTTATCAGATAACCCCCTAACTAATACTATTAGATCTGATTGTGTATGTGAACCACATGTGTCAAATGACTAAAATGCCCGTGACGGAAAAACCCCTTTCATGTCCTCTTCAATAAATTTAAAGGTAGTCTTATAGGGGAAATAATTTTTATTAGTGATTAATTTAATTTAATAATAAGAGTAATAACTGAGAAGAGTATTTTGGTATTTTTATGAGGCCGTCCACCACACCATAGGAAAAGCTGAAGGGCACAAATCACTTGTAAATGAGAAGTGATGGAATTAAATATTTTTTCATGTGCTATACATCCTCCTCTTATTGGTGAGCGCCTAAGAATTTCTCGTCGTAGTGTGGGAGTGGTTTCGAAAATATAGTTCAGTTATCACTACTCGTTTTGTGAAATTTGCCCAATTTATGGTGCGGCAAAGGATTGTCTACGATTGGATTGGTGGATTTAGAGCTTTTAGATTTGTACATTGATCTAAATGTGAATAGCATTAGCGTCAATGGACTCACGCTAATAGCATCTTGAAAGTTGATGTACATACAGGGGAGATGACAATTCTAGTAAAACAAATTCAATGTAAGCCATTTATAGGTTGCATGTATCTGATACATTATATATAGCTATACTTTTCCTTCAATTCTGCACATAATTGACAAACAAATTGCAGCTGAAGGAAGACGAGCTCTATGACTTTGCGTTTGTCGACGCTGATAAAACAAGCTATGCAGATTACCACGAGCGACTAGTGAAGCTTGTCAGGATCGGTGGTCTCATTGCATATGATAACACTCTCTGGTATGGAACAGTAGCAGAACCAGAGAACCCCTCAATTCCTCCGAACGCCAAAATAATCAGGGAGGCTGCAATTAAGCTGAACAAGTCCTTAGCTGCAGATACTCGCATCGAGTTATCGCAGGTTTCCATCGGTGATGGCCTCACCCTCTGCAGGCGTATTGCGTAATTAATTTGTGTTGTTCTTGGTTCAATAAGATATGTACTTCAAATCGGATTGGAGTTGTTTGTGTTATGAAGTTGGCCAATGTTAGTGCGTTGCTTGAGTATGGAAGTTGTTCTCATAAATTCATTCCATACGTGTTGAACACTTTATCTGAGGGGCTGTTTGATTAATTTGCTTGGAAAGTCACCTGAGAGATGTGTTTCTTACTGTTGAGGCAAAATCTAGATGAAAGGTTTCTCAAATCGTCATTAATTTGTCCCCCCCCCCCCCCCCCCCCCCTCGCTCTCTCTCTCTCTACTACATCTTCTCTCTACTCTCTTCTTCTTAGTTTTTCTCCAACAATAGAAGAATATATTTAGGGAAACCAAAACCCTATCTCTAGCCTAACTTCCTAATTAGAATAGGATTCAAACTCATAATCTTGATGGAACCCAAACTCCTAATTATGATATATCTCTAACCCTATCTAATTCTCATGAAGTTCTACAAAGAATAAAAGACACAATCCCAATAATCTCCACCTTGGATTTGATTCCCAAACTCCCTTGAAGATATATCATCGTCGTCTTGAAACTTTGCCTCTCCCGCTAGAGTGTTCTATTTCTTTCGCACTTCAAATCGAAGCAGTCACTCCTAATCAGCACACCTGCACTCCAACTGGTTGTCTCGTGACCCTCACTATCATCTGCTTCACCGTGGCGCCTCCACATCTCTTGTGTGAACCAATAGATCTTCGCCACCTCCGACAATAAAAGCAAATCAATCATGTTTGTCCTCCCAACTTGAGCCTAACAATAGTCACCCCCTACTTGTAGTCCTTGTGTTCCACCTACATCGCTCGTCTCGAATCATATCGGTGCACCTCTCCTACTCCACACTACGAGCCGGATGCCTCTATCTTCTCCATCACTTACCTTGGACTGAATATGAGCGCTCATCGTCTTCAAGTCCAATGTCACAATCTCCATCTCCCTGTGCGTCACTCGGCCGTGCCCGCTTGCAAACTCCACCTAATATAACACTATCCTCCTCGAGTCTGCACACCAATCAACTCCTGCTCCTTATCTATCATCAGATTTGTCTTGCCGTTAAATAGCAGATTATCAAACTTCGGATCCGAAGAAGTTATTATCCTCTAACCACAATTAAAATTAAAATCAGTCACTGTAGAGATTGAATTTGATAAAACCAACGTCAAAAATAAACCCAGCACGTTCAAAAACCTTAGGAACGATTCCTAGATCACCAAAATCCGCCTCTAAATCCTCGATCAAAATACAAATCAATCTCAACCGTCGGATCTGCGCGAACAGTCTCCCGCGCCGCTATAGTGTCTCTGCTATAGTATCCCACGGCCACTACAGTATACCGCTGCAACAATATTTTTTTCTTTTCATCTTGATTCTTGTAACACTGATCTTCAATCTTGCACGACGTCGTCTTCTATCTTGCAAATTCGCTCCCGGATCCATCACCATCGCTCTGATACTACTTGTGAATTATTGTAACCCTAAGAGTTTGTTGAGGTTCTAGGAGTTCAAATCTCCAATACAAACTTCTTCTCACAAACCCTAGAAATTCTCTCTTTAAGTTCTCTACAAAAATTCTCTCTTTTCAAACCCTAAAACTGCCCCTCAAATATTAGCTCTTTCAATCTTATATAATCTCTAATAAATCAGGAAAGATATATCTAAATCATAGTAGAAGTTGGGGATGAAAGAAATCAAAGTAGGGGGAGGGGAAATGAGGAGAGAGGGGGAAATGAGAGAGGGATTTGGGAAAAAATCCCTCTCTCGGGCGCGGGCTGCCCAAATTTTTTGGGCACGCTTGCGCCCAATTTTTTTTTTCACTTTTGGGTTTTAGCGACGGAAATTTCTGTCGCTAAAACCCTTTTAGTGACGGAAATTTCCCGATAGAAAAATTCTGTCGGGAAATTTTCGTCGGAAAATTAATGGCGGAAATTTTCCGTCGCCAATAGTGAAGTTTCCGTCGGCAAAACTTTTTTGCAGACGGAAAAATAGCAACAGAAAATTCTGTCGCTATAACATGACTTATAGCGACGGAATTTTTCGTCGTTAAAGTCTCGTCGGCAATAATTCATTTTCTAGCTGTCACTTGATAAGTCCTCTAGATACGTCCTTGTTGGAACACTTCACCACAATAAGTTTTGCCCCCTCAAAAAGTATTAGACTCTCATTAAATCTTCAATAAATTTAGCAATTCTAGAAAACAGTCGAAATATTTTATTTTTCAACTTAACTTCCATAACGATGTAAGCCCATATATTACGTTGCCGTATAGATAATATTACATAAAAATAATAAAATAGTCATGGGGGTCAAATGAAAATACTCATAATGTTTTGAGCGTTTTCTGGAGTATGCAAAGCTTATTAGAGTTTTAGTAGAGATTCAAAATTTTAAACTTATAGGGGATTTAGTGAAATTTACATTTAAAATTAATATGAAGCTTCCTACTAATATGATCAACAAGCAAGTTTAAATTATTCGAAGTTATGGCTGACAGCTTAGTACGCAACCGCTATTCTTAAACCATTGCGATCTAAATATTGTTATTTATATTATACTAGTTTTGTGCACGTGCAATGCACGTAGTTAAATATCAAAATTTTTTTTTGATTATTTTCTTATTATAAAATAATTCAGATTCATTTTAAGTTAAAATCTATAAACATGGATTGTTACATTTGCCATAAATTTTATTTAAACATTTTTAAAATTTTAATGAAATAGACGATTAATTTTGAAAATCTCCTGGGGCTAGGAATAAACAACTAACAAGTTTGTAGTGGAAGATAGGGGAACATATTATATTCTTCAGTCGGTATTTTTTTGATAAATATAACTAATGTTAGTGCTAATTGAAGTGATTCATGGACGTTCTGAATTCCATTTGAAATGAAAACTGCTTGATTCTTTTGAAGAATATCTCTAAATTTTCTAATAGTTCTCCATACATAAATCTTTATAATTTTTTACCTAATAAATATTATTACCATTAGAGATCAATATTTATAAATTATAATTAATTAATGTTAAGCTATTATATTATAGTCTTTCATCAGTTTTCTGTGATTTAGTCTTCTATCAATTAACGATACTTATATATTTTTGGTGTTCTAACATATTGGTAAAATTATATGCAGTTACTTTAATTTATACAATAACATTAATTTTTAATCTATCATATATTTTTAAAATTTTTTAATTATTTAACTGGATATTTTTAATTTGTTATTATTACTATTTTTACCAGTATCAACTTGACTATTTTCAAATTCTAAAAAGGGATAGTAAACCTTAAATTATAAGTTATATTTATATATCTTAATGAAAAAATATCACACAATTACTCTTTTCTTTGCCAAGTTCTAAATTTTTAGCTTTTTATTTTGTGTAATTTTAAACTTTTGAGAGTATTTTGTCTAATTTTCAATTTTTTTTTTGCTTTTTTATGTAATACTTCATGTAATAAACTGATAGTATATATGGAGATGTTTCATATATTTTATTAATCTTATTTAAATTGATGAGCTATAGATAGTTCATGGGGTTTTAGGATATGATTAGTATAGATTATAATTTAAATTAAATATTTAAAATAGTACATTGTAATTTTGACTATGAAAAACTTTTCTTGAACTCGTGCTTTTAAATGGAGTATGATTTTTTATTTTCCTTAATTTTTTTATAATTTTGAGAATGGCTTTTGTCTCTTTAATTTGTTTGGTAGATTTTATAAATATTTCATCCACATTATGTACATTTGTTGGTCTACGTTGTTCCTGGGTTCGACTTTTGGGGTAGACATTATTTGTCTCATTAATTAATTTATTTTTTGCATATACGCCCTTCATTTTGTAGACATTTATAAATTTGGTATTTAATAATTTTATTTTTTTGTAGACATTTATAAATTTGGTATTTAATAATTTTATTTAGATTTACATTTCAATTTAAATTGTATCATTATCTTCAATAATTTTATTTAGATTTACATTTCAATTTAAATTGTATCATTATCTTCATACTATGTATATCCAATAAAAATCCATCAATTTATCAACTTACTCTTACTTAATAGAATAATATTTAAAATTTAAGGGTATTTTTGTCCACCAAAAGATTTTCCGAACTCGTGCTTTTAAAGGGAGTATGATGTTCTTCCTTTGTGTTGTGTTTTACCTGATTTTTTTTACAGTACGGAATAATCGCATAGCTAGATATGAGAGTTTTTAAGACTTGGATAATGCAATTTGACAAATACGACTTTAATGATTCTGCATGCGAAGTCATATGCCACATGCATTTTGCAAGATTGAATAGGAATACAAGCAATGGTTATTCAAAATTAATACTTTTATTCTCTAAAATAAATAAATAAATAAATGCTTTTCATAGAAAAAGATACTTCAACTCCTAATCCTTTTCAAACAATGTAGTCCACTAATTTTGTTCAGTCAAATATAGAAACCACTCTATATTTTTTTATAACTTTGGCTTTATACCATACTTGCTCCCCCAAAGCTATTTGATTTGTCTATTCTTACCCTTGAACTATTTGTAGTCTCTACATGCTCGCCTACACCACCTACAACTCGATAACGATTGGTCATTGACCGGTGATTTATGTGGAAGCAAGCGTAAATTAGGTATCCTCCTTTCTTTGTAAACCAATCGATCAACGGGCGATGTGGAAACTTGGAGAAATAACAAGTACAAACAAAAGAGAAAGAACAATATATTGCATAAAATAAAATAAGAGCATACAAACATGTGATGTGTGCGCTTCGGCGATCGTCTACATCCACGGGGAGAGATTTGAGTCTTCTTTATATCAGAAATTTACAATATATAATCTACTCTGGTGATCTCTATAGATTCTACAAAAAAAGAAACACTATCTCAATCTCATTAAACCCCTAGATTTCTTTCCTTACTTCTCTCTACTTCTATCTTACAATTTATTACTCTCATTGGCTTGGTACTTCTAACCCTAAACCTGGAAGATCTCTTTTAAGGCCTTAAAACTTAATGAGTGTTGCTACAGGGACCCCAAAATAGGGGACCCTGAGGGGGACATGTGAGGTGTCAGCCACTGGGGGCTTGATGCACTGTTCATGAATAGTGCATCAAGCCCCCAGGGGCTGACACCTCACATATCCCCTCAGGGGTCCCCTACTTTGGGGTCCCTCAGAAGTTTTCTAGAATGAATACATAACCCAATAGGAGTCCTTACCCAAATAGAATTACAAAACAGACCAAAATTAGGAACCAACAAAAGTTCCTGTCGGTCGAACCGGCTGGTCCCACTGCCTATTAATGTCATTTCGCCTCGTTTCACTTTCCGCTTCACTTTTCACTATTCTAACGTGATGCGGGGCTAAAATGCAAGGCTTTTTCCCAACATTACGTGCCCCTTCAAAGTTCAAACTATTAAATTTGTTCGTTATTTATCCCTGTTTTATGTTGCCTTCTAAACTATTAAATTCGCCATTGTTTACTATTTGAACAATCGAATTGAGTAGTTACTTACCACTTTTTATTTATTACTTTTTGATGTTTTCAAAATAATTTATGAGGGGAAGTGATAATTCCGAAGGGTAAGACGGGACTGAAATTTGTTTTTAAATGGCAAGTAAAGACAGACGCCTAAAAATTTTTACGGTTTTTCTATAGAGTGCCCTTGGGCACTCTATAAGAGAGGAGAAAGATAGAGAGAAATGAATGAAGAGATGATCCCAATGCAAATCAGGGGGCCCCCCTCCTCATTCATTTCTCTCTCTCTCTCTCCTCTCTTATAGAGTGCCCAAGGGCACTCTATAGAAAAACCAAAATTTTTATCAACCTCCTTTGGCAGCAATTTATTTTCAAAAGAGAAACATAATTGTAGGCAACTAGGCATCGCTAGCTCTCACTTACTTTTCTTTCTTGTCCATCTTTC
This sequence comes from Asparagus officinalis, assembly GCF_001876935.1. Taxonomy (NCBI): domain Eukaryota; kingdom Viridiplantae; phylum Streptophyta; class Magnoliopsida; order Asparagales; family Asparagaceae; genus Asparagus; species Asparagus officinalis. Next base: position 8,120,983 of record NC_033795.1, on the reverse strand, counting down.
CTCCTACGTACCTACTTAATGAAATTTGTTTGCTTTTTATATGATTCTACCGATTTTTCATAATTGTATAATCTACGTTTTTTCTTAAGAAAATTGTGTTATCCACATTTCATGTAATTGTTCTAACTTTATATTATAAATCTAATTTTCATATGGATCCATCTATCTTCATTTATGCTTCTTTTCGTAAGAATATTTCATAATAGAAAATGGTAAATAAGTTCAAGCGTTTGGCACTAAACCCCCAAAAAAAGTTTGGGACTCCTTCTATATTCTCATTAACTTTGGGATTTCCAAAAACTCCCAAATTGTTTTACTTTTTTTTACATTTGACTCCCATAACAACGCTAACCCATATTTTGATTTTCCAGACAGAGAATATCACATAAGCATCATAAAATAGTTATTGATGGTTAAGTGAGAAAATCAAAACATTTTGGGGAGTCCTGAATCAAGAAGAATTTTCTTTTAAGGAGGTGGGTTTGGTTCTTTTTTTTTTTTTGGTGGGGGCGGGGAGGGAAGTAGGGAGGGATCAACAAGTATCTATTTATGTTAAAAATAAAAATGTAATACCCAAGGTTATGTATGTTAGGTTGGAGGTGGATACCAACCTCCGACGACGGAGGAGCTCCGACGAGCTCCAGGTGAGCGCAGGCGAAGATGAAGGCAAGCTCGAGCAGTTGAGCTCGATCGACGAACGTGATGGTGGCAGATGGCGAATGCGACCCTCGGCTATGCGAACGCGACCCTCGCGTCGGGCGAACTCCGACCCCCGCGTTCAAGACACCGACCCCCGCGTCAGGCGCCCCGACGTCCGCGTCTTCGAGTAGCTGGCGACAGGCTGTCGCCAGCCCATCAAATTTCCGGCTATAAAAGTAGCCCCCCCGACCCCCTAGGGTTTTTGCTCCTCCTCCCCGACCTCTTTCTCTGGCGGCGGTGAAAAACCCCAAACGCAGTAAGCGTTCAACTCTCTTAAACGCAGCAGCGTTCATCCCCTTTAAATCGCAGCAGCGATTTTGATCTCCAGCTCTCAATCCGAGTATGAGGGGAGATAAAGATAGGGATTTTAAGAAGAGAGAGAAAAGAGAAGAGGGGTTTTATATTGTGGGTATTAACACTGTAGCTACAGTGTTTGTTTGAGGAATCTCAGTTTAGAGATTCGCTCTTGATTTGTAATTTCTTGTTAGATTAAATAAGAAATTGACTGTGTGGCTCCCGAGGACGTAGGCAGTTGCCGAACCTCGTAAATCTTGGTGTACTGTTCTCTATCTGCGTTTCTGTTGCATTAGGGGTTTAGGCGTTAAATTCCCAACAACTGGTATCAGAGCGTGAAACGATCTAGAGGAAGTCAGATTCAAGTGGGAGCCATGGCCGCAGATGAGGGAAGTGAGAATAGAAAAGTTTGATGGATCAGATTTTGGATTCTGGAAAATGCAGATAGAGGATTATCTGTATCAGAAAATCTGTATCAACCTCTCTCGGGGAAGAAGCCGGAGGGTATGAAGGAAGAAGATTGGAATCTTCTGGACAGAAAAGCCCTCGGGTTATTCGTTTGACGTTAACCGCGCAATGTTTCTTTTAACATTGCAAATGAGAAGACCACGAGCGGTCTTATGGCAGCACTCTCCGAAATATGTATGAGAAGCCATCAGCCGCAAATAAAGTTCATTTAATGCGGCGGTTATTCAATCTGAAAATGGCGGAAGGCGCGTCAGTAGCACAACACCTCAATGAACTTAATACGGTTACAACCCAATTGAGTTCAGTTGAGATTGAGTTTGATGAAGAAGTTCGGGCGTTGATATTGTTGTCTTCCCTACCAGAGAGTTGGAACGCTACAGTCACGGCAGTGAGTAGCTCATCAGGAAAGAAAAAGTTAAAGTTCGACGACGTTCGTGATCTGGTTCTCAGTGAGGAGATCCGACGGAGAGAGTCGGGTGAAGCTACAACCTCTTCAGTATTGCATACAGAGTCAAGAGGTAAAAGTTCCACCAAAGGAGATGGATCAGATGATAGGAGATCCAAATCCAGAAATCCCAACAGTTCGAAGGCTATCGAGTGTTGGAAGTGCGGAAAAACCGGGCACTACAAGAATCAGCGCAGGAGTGCACGGGAGGAGTGGGAGGCAAATGCAGATGTGAATGTTGCCTCCACCTCAGGAGGAGATGATGCGCTGATATGCTCTTTGGAGAGCAAGGAGGAGTCTTGGGTGTTGGACTCGGGAGCATCATTCCATGCTACTTCTCAGAAAGAATTCCTCGAGAAGTATATCCCCGGAAACCTTGGAAATGTATATCTTGGTGACGATCAAGCATGTGCCATTATTGGCAAAGGTGTAGTGAAGATTAAGCTGAATGGGTCAGTATGGGAGCTGAAGGATGTCAGGTATATTCCCGACCTGAAGAGGAACTTAATCTCAGTAAGCCAGCTGGCTAGTGAAGGCTACACGACATACACCACAACCTTCCATGGAGATGATTGGAAGATCTCAAAGGGCGCAATGACGATTGCCCGAGGCAAGAAGACTGGTACCCTGTATATGACAGCAGGTGCACGTTGTTCGATCTCAGTTGCGGCAGGCAATGAGACTTCAAAGCTGTGGCACCAGAGACTCGGTCATATGAGTGAAAAGGGGATGAAGATTATGCACACAAAGAGAAAACTCCCAGGTTTACAATCAGTAGAGATTGATGTGTGTGAAGAATGCATACTTGGAAAGCAGAAGAGAGTTAGCTTTCAGGCAAGTAGCAGACCCCCCAGGAAGCAGAAGCTAGAGCTTGTTCACTCGGATGTTTGGGGACCAACAACCACCGCGTCGATTGGTGGGAAACACTATTTCGTGACTTTTATTGATGATCACTCTCGGAAAGTATGGGTCTACTTTCTGAAGAAAAAGTCAGAAGTGTATGAGGCTTTCAGAAGATGGAAAGCCATGGTCGAGAAAGAGACCGGTTTGAGGGTAAAGAAACTCAGAACAGACAATGGTGGTGAGTATGAAGACACCAGATTCAAGAAGTTCTGCTATGAGCACGGTATCAGAATGGAGAGGACCGTGCCCGGCACGCCTCAGCACAATGGTGTGGCTGAGCGCATGAATAGAACGTTGACAGAGAGAGCCAGAAGCATTCAGATGCAGTCAGGTCTACCGAAGCAGTTCTGGGCAGAAGCAGTCAACACAGCAGCCTTCTTGATCAACCGAGGTCCATCGGTTCCATTGGAGCACAGAATACCAGAGGAGGTATGGTGCGGAAAGGAGGTAACCCTCTCACATCTCAAAGTTTTCGGTTGTGTAGCTTATGTGCATATAAGTGATCAAGGCAGGAATGAGCCTGATCCCAAGTCTAAGAAATGCACATTCATCGGGTATGGTGAAGACGAGTTCGGCTACCGCATTTGGGACAACGAAAACAAGAAGGTGATCAGGTGCAGAGATGTGACATTCAACGAGAAGGTGATGTACAAGGACATGCACAAGACAGATGACGGTGACTCAGAGATCGAGTCAACATTTGTAGATGCAGATGATGTCCAAGATAACCTCTCGGAAGAACCCAATGCAGAAGGTCCTTAGCCAGAAGAGCCTGTTGGACAGAACGGTGCGCAGGAGCCCGACGCACCAGCTCCGATATTGAGGAAAACCACTCGTCCTCCTGTGCCTAACAGCAGATACATGAATTATATGTTGCTGACAAATGGAGGAGAGTCTGAAAGCTTTGATGAAGCTTGTCAGAGTGGAGATGCGAGCAAGTGGGAGTTTGCTGCGAAAGAAGAGAAGAAATCTCTGATCTCCAACCAGACATGGGGACTAGCTGAGTTGCCCATGGGGAAGAAGGCACGTCACAACAAGTGGGTGTATCGAGTGAAAAAGGAGCAGAATGGTTCCAGAAGATACAGAGCCCGACGAGTTGTCAAAGGATTTCAACAGAATATCCAAGGAAGAAAGGATCCAGCGGATATGTTGACAAAGGCAGCGACCTTTCAGAAACTAGATTTGTGTGCAACTTCAGTTGGCCTTCATACATAGATGTGCGAACGCGACCCTCACGTCGGGCGAACTCCGACCCCCGCGTTCAAGACACCGACCCCCGCGTCAGGCGCCCCGACGTCCGCGTCTTCGAGTAGCTGGCGACAGGCTGTCGCCAGCCCATCAAATTTCCGGCTATAAAAGTAGCCCCCCCGACCCCCTAGGGTTTTTGCTCCTCCTCCCCGACCTCTTTCTCTGGCGGCGGTGAAAAACCCCAAACGCAATAAGCGTTCAACTCTCTTAAACGCAGCAGCGTTCATCCCCTTTAAATCGCAGCAGCGATTTTGATCTCCAGCTCTCAATCCGAGTTTGAGGGGAGATAAAGATAGGGATTTTAAGAAGAGAGAGAAAAGAGAAGAGGGGTTTTATATTGTGGGTATTAACACTGTAGCTACAGTGTTTGTTTGAGGAATCTCAGTTTAGAGATTCGCTCTTGATTTGTAATTTCTTGTTAGATTAAATAAGAAATTGACTGTGTGGCTCCCGAGGACGTAGGCAGTTGCCGAACCTCGTAAATCTTGGTGTACTGTTCTCTATACCGCGTTTCCGTTGTATTAGGGGATTTAGGCGTTAAATTCCCAACAATGTAAGCCAAGGCCCACAATTATATTTCCTCTAGCAATCTTTGTTTATACGCCCATCTACTTCTTAGTTAAATTTTTTTCCTTAAAAGGCCCAGCTAGCTTTAAAGGAAGGGGGAAAAAAAAAGAAAACCCAACTCCACAAATGTAATTGCCCAAATCCCTCTATTGCAGAAATATCTCATGAAGTGGGGAAACGACAGGAAAAAAAAAACAAATCTGAAATTAAATCCCTCAAATCTTGGAAATCTCTATTGGGGATTTCAATATCCCCGCCTATTACGATCTGTGCAACTCGGAAGCCAACCATAATTGATAAGATATAAAACAACCACAATCAAGAAGGAAGAACACCAAGATTTACGTGGTTCGGTCGACCAACTTCGACATACGTCCACGGGCAACAATACGAGAAATCCACTATGTATTAGGGAGAACTACAAGAGGAACCACTCAACTCTCGTCTCTCAACATCACATACATAATCAACTCTCATATTATCTCCAAAGCCCTCTCCTTATAATCTTTTGAACGGACAAAGACTGTGAAACCCTCTCCCAATGTTGTAATCTTTTGCACGGACAAAGACTACAAAACCCTTGCCTCTCGCACATCTGCTAACACTAGATTACAAGAATATTGGCTCTCTCATCTGCATGGTTTTTTCTCCAACAATAAAAGAATATATATAGGGAAACCAAAACCCTATCTCTAGCCTAACTTCCTAATTAGAATAGAATTCAAAATCCTAATCATGATGAGACCCAATCTTCTAATCATGATAGATTTCTAACCCTATCTAATTCTCATAAAGTTATACAAAGAATCAAAGGCATAATCTTGTAATCTTATCTCGATTAAATGAACTCTCCTTCTAAACCCTTTTATCTTCTCTACCAATTCTCTACATCTGATCTGAAAAAAAAGAGAAGAAGAAGGAGAGAAGGCATCAATTATAGCTTGAAGAGTGAAGGAGGACGTTTGATTTGGGATTTTTCTTGGGGTTGGTGTTCAGAGTCGCTACTAGGCAAATTGGCAAACATTTCTTATCTTTTAATTCTTTTATTTTCATGATCCCTTATTTAAACACTAGTGTTTCTTTATAGAAATCACAGTGAATAGATTGTAGTTAGTTTCATCATATTTTTTTAGTGCCGTGGAACAATCGTTCCTTTATGCAAGCATTTTTCTCACTCTTTTCTTTGCCTCAAACTTACATTTCACTTGAATTATGTTTATGCATAGCGTTCATGTTTGGATTTGGTTCCTGTTCCCCCAAAAGTCCTAAGATTTCATATATACATATGACCAGAACTTAAAACTAATGTCAAATAATTGTATGATAATTTCTCTTTTAAATATTGTATATTAGATTTGCATGTGTACAGGGACTGTTTGGTTCCCTGTTTTTGAGGGAAATGCTCTCTTGAAAGCTTACCAAAAGTGTCAAAAGTGTCACTTTTTGGCAGGCTTTCAGCCAAAATCTTCTTTTTTTAGAGGTGATTTTGGCTGAAAGCCTGCCAAAAAGTGTCAATTTTGACACTTTTGACAGGCTTTCAAGAGAGTCTTTCCCTCAAAAACAGGGAACCAAACAGCCCCTTATTGCTTATGATTCATAGAAAAGCTTGACATGAATAGGTTCCTACTTGTAGATCCTTAGGTATTTCGCTGTACCTTTGAAGCTGTTGTTACAAATTTTAATGATTTGGTGCATTGGTTACTCTGGGCAATATGAAACAATGTCGTTCGGTTGATTTAAGCTCTTACTCATAGATTAATGGTTATATTTTGTGAGTTACGTGTTTAATTTTTTTGGAAATATAAATAAAAAAGGTTTTATACTCTTAAATATTTGTTTTTTTGAAATTTTGTAGTATTTATTTCATCCAATAGTGAACTTTAAAACATACGGACCTTAAGATGTACGATCATGCCTTTGAAATCCTAGTTTATGTTAGTTTTAAAAGAAAGTACATGTAGGCCTTGATAATATTATTTCTCTAAAATGATAAAATTTTCCTCAATTAGTATCTTTCTTTTTCTTTGAAATTCTTACATTTTTTATGGGTTTTTTGTTGCTAAAGAAAAAATATTTACTTAATGGTTTGAATTGTTTATTACTAAATTAGTTTGTACCTAACATTTTCCCTCTTTGAAATAATAATATTGGTATCAATTGATATTTTCGGTCATATATTTTGTACAACAGAGTTGATAGTTTTTTCAGAGTCTTTTAACAAAGACTACTTATCTTAAGAATATCTGGTTTATTTAGTTACCATAAATTTCGGTAGTAGTATGTACATGAGGTAGCTTTTGGGCGCGTAGTTAGATAGCTTGTTTTCGGTGCAATGGTCTGTGGTTCGATCCCTTGAACCATTCATTTTCTTTTTTTTTCTGCTTATAGTTCCTAGGCTCACTAAAATCAGATTTGTTTGCTCTATAAATCATTTCAATTGGTCATGTCTTTTTGTCATTCAAACACTTCATTTTTACTATTAGTTTGCTTACTAGTTTTAAGCTTATATTATTTTAGTGAACTTGTCAGCTCATACTGTGAACCTTGTTATACATTGAAATAGATTATGTGGTTGTTTGTTGGAAAATTTGCAGTAAAAAGACAATGAAAGAAAAATTTGACTTGTATTTCTCTCAAAATCAATTACAATTTGGATTCCGATTACAAAAGAGAGGAGAACGAATTTGACTCTCCCCTTTGTTTAAAACCGGGTTCTTCACGGTGGCGATGAGATGCCTTCCTCGAATGCTCGCGTCGAGTTTGCTTCTCGTTGACGATCCGAACGTCTTGATTCACTGGAACGTGGTCTTCTCCTCACGATTTGACGCTGTGGAGAACTTACGTGGCAAGTTTTGAAAATAACTCTTAACGAGTTGATAACTCTGAACGAGTTTTAGAAGAACTTGCAGAGCAAGTTTTGAACTCTGATCGAGTTGATAACTCTGAACGAGTTTTAGAAGAACTTGCAGAGCAAGTTTTGAACTCTGATCGAGTTGATAACTCTGAACGAGTTTGAACTCTTGAAAAAGAGTTGATTTGAACCGAAAGTCGGTTATAAGCCAAGGGAATGCTCCTGTGGTCGATCGTTGCTGAGGATGAACGTCGATCTCCCCCTTGCTCCCAAAAAGAAGAATCCAAGAGCCCAAATGTGCCAGCCTTTTGACCGAATATCCCTTTGTTGATCAGAGAAAATTCGATCTTTTAACTCAATTGAGTTTCTGGTATTTATAGGGGATTAAGGGTGGTAACTACCCCCTTAATCTGCTCTTAAGTGGGGCGAAAATCCCTCAAATCGTGGGGAAAAACAGTTCCTGGAACTGTTCATTACGTGCTTTGAACGAGTCAAACGCTGAAAAATAGCGTTCAGGGCCCGAACTCTGCGTTTTTAGACTAAAAACGCAGAGTTGGGCCTATTCTGGTGGCTGAACGCACTGGCCGCGCAGCGTGATGAACTCTGAGACGCAGAGTTGGGATGTTTTAGGCTGAAAACGCACAATTCGTGCTGTAAACGCACAGTTGGGCCGTAAACGCACAGTTGGCCTGTTTCAGGCTAAAAACGCACAGTTGAGCCCATAAACGCACAGTTGGCCTGAAAACGCACAGTTGACCTGTTTAAAGGCTGAAAACGCACAGTTTGTGCTGTTTCAGAGATGAACTCTGCGTTTTAGGCTGAAAACGCAGAGTTGGGCATGTTTAAAGGCTGAAAACGCACAGGTTGTGCTGTTTTAGAGATTAACTCTGCGTTTTGATGTTGAAAACGCAGAGTTGAGCCTGTTTTAGAGATTAACTCTGCATTTTGATGTTGAAAACGCAGAGTTGAGCCTGTTTTAGGCTGAAAACGCACAGTTCGTGCTGTTTTAGAGATTAACTCTGCGTTTTGATGTTGAAAACGCAGAGTTGAGCCTGTTTTAGGCTGAAAACGCACAGTTCGTGCTGTTTTAGAGATTAACTCTGCGTTTTAATGTTGAAAACGCAGAGTTGAGCCTGTTTTAGGCTGAAAACACACAGTTCGTGCTGTTTTAGAGATTAACTCTGCGTTTTGATGTTATAACGCTGGTTCGACCTGTGCGCTTTGACTCTGTAATGCAGAGACGAACCTTAGGCGGGCTTGGCGAGCTTCAGGCTAAGTCCAATGTTCTGACGAAGTCCAGTCTTGCAGACGGACTTCAGAACATAACTTGCTACGAAGAACAGGTCATAACTTTCAAACCGTACGTCGGAATTGGACGAATTATATATGAAAATCGGCTATCTCGACGAGAGGTTTCATCTTTTCTTTAAACGTACTACTTACACTTACAAGTGCACAATTTTTTCATTTTTCATGCTTGTTGGGAGTTTTCTGACTACCCTAGGGTTTGCGTACCCCAAATTCGAGGACTGTTCCTTCTTCGCAAGATCGAGAGTATTTTGAGGAGCAGGATCGGCGGCAGTGATAACCAATTCTCCTATCAGTTCTTCAGTTTCATTTGGTTAGGTAATTATTTAATTCATACCCTTTTTCTTGAGCCACATGTGACCTTCTTGACTATGATGTAATTATCTTACCCTTTTCTATTCTGTATAGTTTTGGACTTGTAGTTGAACTCTGCCTTTCTGGAGATTTTTTATCTATATATTTTCTTTTGTTATCTTAGTTACATGCTTGGTAGTGTAGTTTTGGTTGTTTGTCTGAATATAGGATGATCTAGAGGTGTGAATATGGTCGAGTGGTTGCATTGCCGGCTGAGTCATGTTCCAAATGTTTACATTTTAAAACCGGAGCGTGACAAAGAATATAATATTATAAAATTATAGGACCAAAGGTTGCAGATGATACACTTTATTTGCTCCACTTAACTTTGATTGTTGAAAAGTTAAATGAAGTTTACTTTTATGGGCTACTTTAATTTGTTACTAACTTATTTAATATTTTTAGACAGGTTTAGAATCCAATTTTTAAATTTATGGGGGATAGATTATAAATTTTACAAGGATTTATATGCAATTTAGAAATTTTGTAGGGTGCAACTGCAACCCACCACTATCTTTTTTGAATCCACCCCTGATTTTGGCATTTTATGAAATTTCTAAAGTTATTGGGGATTAAATGAGAGTTTCATAACTTTTGGGGGTTAAGCAT